>NC_079197.1:40435114-40743549 GCF_029499605.1 Hyla sarda | reverse complement strand
CGGGGATAAGATGTCTGACTGCAGAGGTCCCACCGCTGGGGACCTCCGCGATCTCCCTGCTGCACCCGGTGTTTGTCTAGAGTGTTGCTTCAGTGCCGGATGACTGGCGATGCGGGGCAGAGGCTCGTGACTTCACGTTTATGCCCTTCTCGTGATGTCACGGCCATGCCCCCTCAATGCAAGTCTATGGGAGGGGGCGTGACGGCCGTCACGCCCCCTCCCATAGACTTGCATTGAGGGGACATGGCCGTGACATCACGAGCGGGGCATAACCGTGATGTCATGAGCCTCTGCCCCGCATCGCCAGTCATCTGGCACAGAGTGAAGTTCAGATGTCTGGGGTGCCACAGCCAAGATCAGACATCCTATCCCCTATCCTTTAAATAGGGGATAAGATGTCTAGGGGCGGAGTACCCCTTTAAGCCATTCAGTGCTAGACAGTTATTTTTCTTCCCATACACCTTTTCCTATATAACACCCTCAAAGCCCTAGTTGGCAGCAGCTTGCCTCTTCCTGAATCCATCAGTCACATGGACAGTCTTAGTTAATTACAACAACATTACTACCGGAAGTAGGGAACCCTGACCAGCAGCATGGGCACTGTGTAGAATTTGGTAAGTTATGTTTATTTGAATTTTTTTCAAAACTTTTCAACTAAAAAGTTGGCAATAGATTTGAGGTGCTAGAAAAATTATAAAACCATTTACTTATAATAGAAGTCCAGTAGTTCTGTCCAATCTGAACACATCAATACCATTAGAACACAATGGTACAATACTACAGAGAAGACATATTATTACAAGAGGGAAATAATGTAGAGGGACTCACAAAACTGAGGAGGAGACTGGAATACTGAATAGAATTGTTCTGGACTGAATAGACTGAAGATGAACACTTTGCCTCAAACCGGAGGCTGTTCATGGTTAGAATAGCTGAGTGTCTGGATTGAGATCTGCATGGGAAAGGTGTTCTCTGTAGATAAGCAAATACCTTTTTGAAAATTGAGTGATCTTGAGTGATCCAAAGAATAAAATGAAAAGTATGAGCAGAGTATCATTCATCAAGCAGTACCAGCGGGGAGGTGTCTGATCAGTCACTGACGTCATTCTCCAGGAGCGCAGTGACCCCAGAAACATGGTTAGGGTCAGATAAAAAAGTACCTTTAGCAGAAATAAGAAATTCAGAAACAAAACACAACATTGTGACTTGTATAAGCAGTAAATCTTCTGCCTTTACTTATGTGAAACACTGTTGGTATGGCCTGTGTAAGGACAATATTTTATTTTAAGAATGTTATCTTAATGTGTAGACGCTGTCATGGGGACAGTGGTACACCATGATGTTAACGATTAAGGAAGTGTGAGATGTACTCAATCTGGTGTGGTGACCGAGAACTTCAGTCTGGGTATAATCTCCTGTATACCCTGATTAAGCAGAAAATTCGTAAAGATAAATGGGGGTGACTCTCTCCCATATACACCGATCATTATATACAGATTCTCCAGTTTATACAGGAACACCTATCACCCTCCTTCATTATATATATATACATACCCTCAAGTTTATACAAACACCCATCATCACCCTCTTGAATTATTCATAAACACCACTATCATCATTACATATTCACAGACAGAACCATACAACACATTTCCATCACACTCAAGACCTTGAGAACCAGTCACCCCCATTTATCTTTACACCATGATGTTACCTTGTTCTGGCAGAGTCACTGGACAGAAGAGATAATAGTTTTTTTTTGCTTCCAGTTTGCAGAAGAAGTGCCATCTTTAACATAGGCCTAAGAAAAAGCCTACACTGATGTAGGTGTAAGCGATATAGTAAGGAATCAAGTTCTGGCAAAAAAGTGTAGGAACTCACCCAAGATTTCCGTTCAAGAGCTGATACTGCAAAATTCCTGCTAATGGGAACAGTGTTCCCGCTGTGGAAAAAGTGCAGGAACTCTTTTCTATGCCTTCCTACAGGACTTGCGCCCTGGTTGTGGTGCTGAAATGCTGTATAAAACAGCCACATTGGTAGGAGGGGACTTAAATGGATATTCTCATAAAAAATTTTTTTATTATTGCACTCCTTATGGTAAATAAAATATATTTCTAATATACTTTATTTGAAAAAAAAAAAAAAAAGTTTTCTATGTTTTATTTGTGCTTAAAACAGCTCAAGAGCACATTTCCCCTCATCTCATACACAGACTTTGGACTGAAGCCCAAACACAGGAAGTGCAGCCTGGAGTGCTGAGGGGTGTGTGTCCAGTCAACAGCATATGGCAGTTAAGTGTGAGAGGAGCTGTGATTGGATGAGGCTGGACATGCCCCCCTCAGCACTCCATTCTGCACTTCCTGTGTTTGGGCTGCACTATATTTTATTTACCATAAGGAGTGCATTTTTTAATGAGAGTATCCATTTAAGTCCCCTCCTACCAATGTTGCTGTTTTATACACAATTTTTTTAAGCACAAATACATGGAAATACACATAGAAAAAACATAGAAAACTTAATTTTTTTTAAACAAATACAAATATTTTTTATTAACCATAAACAGTGCACTAGAATTTTTTTTTAATGAGAGTGCCCATTTAAGAGACACTATTTAGTGCCATGTTTTGACACCAGTAGGGGTATGTGGTAAAACTGCATGTGGTGCTTGGATAAACTGCTGTGGCTTGTAAGGGAGATAAAGCTGAAGCAAGCAACTAGTGGCTGCCTCAGAGGTGTGGTATAGCAAGTGATTAGGGAGCTATTTCAGGAAAGTGCCCCATATGGTGCCATGGTTTAGGCAAAAACTGAATGGACTATGTAAGCCATAGAAAGCCCTTAGTAAGTGGAAAGTCTGTGTGGGGCTGTAAAAGACAGAAACCCTCCTACATAAAGTAAAGATGTGAGGTGTCCCAGTACCGTATTTCATACCGTACCTTGTATGGTGGTCCCCAAAGTCAGAGTTACTACGCTCAGGTAGGGTCCCCCAGGTGGGACAGTCCCTAGTCACCTCTCTTCTTTTCTAATTTTGTAATGTTTATGTGTACATATTTAATAATGTGTATATTTAATATAATGTATAGCATGCTTACCTTGTTAGCGTCGCAGGACCTTCAGTCATGTGACTATGTTAATTCCTCTATGGTAAGGTGGAGGACCTTTGGAGGTCCTTGGGTCACATGTTTACCCATAACTCTATGTAAAGGTGATTGACAGAAGTATTGGAGCAATCAGCTCTAGTCCAGCCCCTGCCCATATAAGGGAGCTGTAGCCAATGATCGCTCTGTTGGGTTGCTGCTCTCGTGGATGCCGGACTAGCAGGACGGATCTGCGCAACTTTCAAAGACATGCTAGGCCAGAAAACCTACTGGCCTCAGCCTCAACTAAACCGTGAGTTCTAAACTAATCCCAGCTAAAGCTAGCGTGACTACTGGACCAAAACTAAATCCCCTAAATCCAGTGGAACAGCGCATACCAGTCTACGGACTCTAAAACGCTTAAGGTCCCAACCACTGTCAATCTCTAAGAGACTTTGCATGTATAGAGACTGTTCCGGTTATGAAGCTTGCATAAAATCTTCAGTAAAGTTCCGACTGTTTTCAGCAAACTCTCCAGTTGTGGACATTCAAATATTCTATACCTCCCTATCGCTCTTGGGAAGGGTGGTGGTAGGACAAGCATTACAGAGGAGCCCCCACCCTGGCATCACGAATAGAAAGGGTTAAGCAAGCACCCTTAGTAACCGCACAGCTACACTCCCATATACCCTACTCCTCCAGGCTATCACAGATGCAACAGGTATGATGCAAATTGCAAGATGGCAAAATGTTTATTTTCTTTATATTGACCCGAAGAAGTTGTGTGTTTCTGCTATTGAAAGTTGGAGTTAGCGACCAAGATATTTCATAGCAGGTTATCACAAGGACATTCAGTAGTGTAGGACCTACCGAACACAGAGTGACTTGTACAACCCTTCATGTAACTCCAAAGTGGGATATGCTAAGAGAAAGGGGAAGAAAGAGGACTTCCAGTGACACTGTAGGACAGGTGAAAAATGACAGCAGCTCTGTTTACCTATCTTGGCTGTCATTCATTCTTTAAGGAAAATTCTGAAGCCACCTTTTACAGACTGTCTGGGATCAAGGGCCTCCTTACCGAAGCGACAGACCATACATCTGCTGTGGGGCCTTTGGACATATGGTGCCCAACCCTGGATGGTCCAATTCCTTATGCTACTGCAGAAAACTGTGTAAGACTTTTCACCCCAGGAAATTGCATTGTTAGTAAATAAGAGGATAGGGGTATTTACTTAAAGGGGTACGCCGGTGCTTAGACATCTTATCCCCTATCCAAAGGATAGGGGATAAGATGCCTGATCACGGGGGTCCTGTCGCTGGGAACCCCCGTGATCTTGCACGCAGCACCCCAGTTAAAATCAGTCCCCGGAGCATGTTCGCTCCGGGTCTGATTACCGGCGACCACCAGGCCGGCGGTGTGTGATATCAAGCCCCTGTGTGACGTCACACTCTGCCCCTCAATGCAAGCCTATGGGAGGGGGTGTGACAGCTGTCACGCCCCCTCCCATAGGCTTGCATTGAGGGGTGGAGCGGGACATCACACGGGGGCGGAGGCGTGACATCATACGCCGCCGGCCCCGTGGTTGCCGGTAAACAATCGTGGTCGCCCGAACATGCTGCGGGGACTGATTTTAACTGGGGTGCTGCGTGCAAGATCACGGGGGTCCCCAGCGGCGGGACCCCCTGATCAGTCATTTTATCCCCTATCCTTTGGATAGGGGATAAGATGTCTAAGCGCTGGAGTACCCCTTTAAAGGTCATAGAAAGGAAAGGGAAATAGACATCAGAATGTGTGATTTAAAATATATAAATTTTTATTGAACATTGTTAATGTACGTAACAGGTTCTTTTATACATTTCTCCTGTTTGGTCTCCTCTAATGTGAGAGTTTAGAGGAATATGACCAGTCTGCTTTTAGCTAACAAGAGGGAAAAATAAATCAAATTGCAATGTGTTCTACAGAGATATACAGTACTGCACCTCTAAATACATTATTTCAAGTGCATAGGTAAAGCAGCAGAAGACCACATATGGGATTTTCCATCCCCTGAGTGCTAAGAAAGTCACAGCTTTTCTATATTTTGTTATATCACTTTCTAGCTATTAACTTGGCCTCTAGTTGAAAGTTGTATTGAAACCTCTTCAAAAGATCACGTCTTTGAGAAGACTATCCATTTATCTAGATCACATTCCCGGTGACAGATTTTCAGTTTAAGGTTATACTATGATATTGACCACCTTCTTTGGAGTAATCCTTTGAAAAAAAAATGTTTTTCCTTCATTTTTTGATACCTGTCTATTTTTAAAGTATACGCTTTTGACATAAAACTTGTCAAAAGTTGAAAGAAGCAGCTACCGTATATACTCGAGTATAAGCCGAGTTTTTCAACACGATTTCTCGTGCTGAAAACGCCCCCTCGGCTTATACTCGAGTGAACAAAAAAACGTTCCTGGCTTTAGCTGTGAGGGGATGGTCCCGGCCTAGTGGTCTTCAACCTGCGGACCTCCAGATGTTGCAAAACTACAACTCCCAGCATGCCCAGACAGCCATCGGCTGGAGGTCCGCAGGTTGAAGACCACTGTGGCCCTTGTCATCATCCAGACCCCCCTTTTGTTTTCTACTCACCTTCCCTTGGTGGGAAGGAAGGGTGAGCTGGTCCGGGCTGTCCATCTTCGACCACCTATGCTGCAGGGAGAGTCCGGTGGGGAGGATTAGTCGTTCCGGGCTGTCCATCTTCACTGGGCTGACGCTGCATTGACGCCACAGCGCAGGGACGTCACGGACGTATGCTGCACAGGGACGTCCCTGCGCATCGTCGTCAAGGCAACGTCACTAGTCTGGGACCGGCCCGGAGTGGAGAAGAGGGCCTCCCGGTGAAGATGGACAGCCCAGTACGACTAACCCTCCCCACCAGAAGGTGGCCGAAGGTGCAGCATAGGTGGCCGAAGATAGACAGCCCGGACCAGCTCACCCTTCCTTCCCACCGAGGGGAGGTGAGTAGAAAACAAAAGGGGGTCTGGATGATGACGAAGGCTGCAGTGGTCTTCAACCTACGGACCTCCAGATGTTTCAAAACTACAACTCCCAGCATGCCCGGACAGCCGATGGCTGTCCGGGCATGCTGAGAGTTGTAGTTTTGCAACATCTGGAGGTCCGCAGGTTGAAGACCACTGAGAAGGGATTGACAGGCGGTGATGATGAAGAGGGGGGATGGTGACAAGGGGGATGATGACGGGGTGATAATGAAAAGGTTATAATGACGGGGTAATGATGACCGGGGTGTTGATGACGGGGGTCTGGATGATGACAGCGGGGGATGATGACATTCAGGGATGATGTATTTCCCACCCTAGGCTTATTGTCGAGTCAATAACTTTTTCCTCTGTTTTTGGGGTGAAATTAGGGGCCTCGGCTTATATTCGGGTCGGCTTATACTCGAGTATATATGGTATTTTATTTACATGTAGTTACCTGCAATGTATAGGGTGTCCCTCTTGCTGGAGGCCCAGAAACAAATGGCTTTAGCTCTATGGGTTTGTTCACAAACAGTAAGAAATATGGCCTGAGACACAGGTGAATTTGATGTATGTTTCCTGCTGTGAGTTTGAATGGGAGTGGTCTCTCTGCAGGCTGTAAGCAGCGGATTTTCAGCAGCGAAATTTCCACTGGCGAAGATCTGCGGCAGACCCCATTGACTTCAATGGGGTCGGTGCAAATTTTTTGCAGTGAAAATTCATCTGCCGAAAATTTGCCGCAGAGAGCTTGCTCCCATTCAAACTCGCTGCAGCAAACATGCTTAAAGCTCGCTATCAAATCCGTCTGTGTGAACAAGCATTTAATGTATTTATGGCCTTATTTGCAAACCAATAACGGAAAAAAATTACAGCCCTGTAATCGACTGCACATATGTCAATAAATACATTGTGGGGGAGATTTATCATAACCTGTGTGAAGGAAAAGTTGCCCAGTTGCCCATAGCAACGAATCAGATTGCTTCTTTCACTTTTAACAAGGCCTCTGCAAAATGAAAGAAGCGATCTGATTGGTTGCTATGGGCAACTTTACCTCTGCACAGGTTTTGATAAATTTCCCCCTATGTGTGTATTTTTTTTACTGTGTGTAAATGTACCCTAAAGGTATGTTAACACAGTGGAACGTCTGTGTGGAATTCTGCCGCAATATACTGCATATTGCATTTCAATGGGATTCTGCTGCTCTGTGCACACTGTGGAATTTCCGCAGCAGATGTTTCTGCTGCGGAAATCCCGATTCCGGCACCCGCAGAAAGAATAGACTTGTTTATTCTGTCTGTGGATTCCGCTCTGTATTGCATTGCCGTCTATGAGATGCCACATTTCCATCCACCGGATCGTGTAAATGTGTGAAATGTCCTTCCGTGTTTTTTGGGTGGGCATTGTACACATTTACGGCCGTGTAAATGTTCAGCACATTTTAAAGTACGGACATTCAAAACATGCTGGGATTATCTTATGTTTGCAGTCAAGTATATCTAAATCTGACACTCCACATCAAAAATTTTTGGATTGTCGATGACAGATGCTTCAAACTAATGGCAATACACAAAGCATTTGTAAACTGAGACATTTTCCTTCATACACTGCCGTCATTCCGTGAGCATGAAGACATGCTCTCTTTGCAGCACCTATGCACATAGTCTTGAATGTCCCCATCTACTAAGCCAATTTGTGTGAAGACTTTCTTGGAGAAGCCAAGAATCTGTCTTTACCATTCTACTCTATTTCTTGCGGCATTTTCAGTCTGGCTCCTCCATGCACATCTAACAATATCCTTCCCCCCCCCCCCCCAACCCGGGAACATTGTTTCCAGTTGCCATTACAATCTCTGAATACATGACTTTGCAAGTGTCTTTCTGACTTGACTTTATGGATTTTGTTTTCCAAAAGATGTGCACAGTGAACATTCGCTATAAGGCTGCATTCACACCTCATTTTTTACATACGGGTGCCGAATCTGGCTGGGGGAGGGGAAAACCAGGGGCTCCCGTACCCCAGCTGGATCAGCCCGTGACTCCATTTACTTTAATGAGCTGACCGGAGTCAAACGGTGACTCCGGTCGGCTCAGTTTTGACCTGTATCCGGTTTTGGACCGGACCTTAAACCATAGTATACTACGGTTTTAGGTCCGGTCAGGAAACCGCATACGGATCAAAACTCAGCTGACCGGAGTATCCGTTTGACTCCGGTCAGCTCATTAAAGTAAATGGAGTCACGGGCTGATCCAACTGGGGTACGGGAGCCCCCGGTTTTCCCCTCCCCCAGCCGGATCCGGCACCCGTATGTAAAAAACGAGGTGTGAATGCAGCCTTACACACACTTTAGTGAGACATGGGCAGGACAGGCTTCCATTGACTACAGGACTGAAGCAAAACATGACTGTCATGTTGGCTGTATGTGCTGGGTGAGACATTCAGGATAGTCTTCAAAGCGAGCTCTTCTGTCTTCTCTGCCGTTGACTGCTGCATGTATAAGAGGAGTTAGGTTAAGGAATGCTCAATGAAAATGTTATGAGGGATATCTGGTTCTCATTGACTAAGGTATGTTTTGACAACATTCAAAGGTGACCAAATGAAACCAATCATAGAGATAGGTGTTTATCATCTGCAGTCCATCAACCCTTATACAGATTTGCTAAATACTTCAATTTAAAAATCTTCCAGTACTTATAAGCTGCTATATGCTCTGAACAAAGTCATGTAGTCTTTACAGTCAGGTACGATAAGTACTCTCTGCTGCCACCTCTGTCCATTTCAGGATCTGTCCATCTGTCTATGGGGATTTGCTTACTCTCTGGACAGTTCCTGACATGGGCTAGAGTGGCCGCAGAGAGCACTGTGGTCAGGCTGAAAAAGACTCCATATCTTCCTCCAGGCCATACAGCAGCTGATAAGTACTGGAAGGCTTGAAATCTTTAAATAGAAGTAATTAAAAAATCTGTATAACTTTATGGCACCAAATGATTTGAAAACAATATTTTTCTCCAGAATACCCCTTTAATGTGCTCAGCCTGACAGGGAAACATAACAAAAGCATGAAGTTATTCTACCGCCACCGCCGCTGTCCTCTCTAAGCCAGCCACATTTCACAGCGCATGTGCTGCCTACGAGGCTGGCTCAGGGAGAACAGCGGTGGTTACAGGAGCGAGGAAATTAACTTTATGCTTATAATACCCATTTAATAAACCATTATTACTGCACTGCTATATTACTATACATTTTGTTTATGTTTTATTTACTTACAAAGATTTTTACATTTTTCTATATTATTTTGGCACCATTTACAAAAAGTTTAAACAGGAAGTGCAGCCATAGTGTTTGTCAGCAATGAATTAACTTCTCGGGAACTGGGGGTCAACTCGAATTTTGTTATTTCTTAAACATAGTGACAAAATAATAATTTTACCATCAGTACCTAAAAAGCCAATAAAGGGGGATTTTCTGTTTTCACTGGAAACTGCCATAACAAAAAATGCTAATATCTGTAAATAAGACATAATGACCAAACCTTAGCTATCACTCTAATGTCTCTAAAATGGCCAATTGTATAAATTAAGTGGATGTCTTGAAATACATGTTTTGTCTACAGTATAGATGCCCAATTATAGTGACTTTGCTGGGTTAGGCTGGGTTCACAAATATCAGGTGTCCAGTACATTTTCCATCCAGGGTGCACTGGAGGGAAACTGATGCTAGAGCTGATCCCATGCATTTAGATGGGACAGTTCACAATCATCCAGCATCTCAATTTTGATGCTGGATGGTTGAACACGCCGGAGGGCATCGGACAGCAAGCTGTGTTCCCCTGTCAGCTGTCCAGAAACAATGGACACCGGATGCCATACAACTGATGACAACTTGTCATCAGTTATGGCATCAGTTGCATCGAGATCTAGGCTCAGAGTTCACCCATGCCAGATATACCGTATTTTTCGCCCTATAGGACGAATCGGCATATAAGACGCACCCAATTTTAAAGGTGCAAAATCTAGAAAAAAAAGATTCTGCACCCAACAGTGATCTTCAACCTGCGGACCTCCAAATGTTGCAAAACTACAACTCCCAGCATGCCCGGACAGCCGTTGGCTGTCCGGGCATGCTGGGAGTTGTAGTTTTGCAACATCTGGAGGTCCGCAGGTTGAAGACCACTGGATAGGAGGGAATACTCCCGTGTCCCCGCCGCTCCGGACCCGTCACCGGACCTGGATGTCACTCCATCGCTGTCGCCGCGTCCCCGACACTCCGGACGTCTTCTTCCCCGGGATCTACGCTCTCTGTCCCCGTCATCACGTCGCTACATATGCCGCTCCTATTGGATGACGGGACGGTGTGCGCGACGATGTGATGACGTCGCAGGGGATCCCGGCACGGAGCAGACACAGAGGAGGCAGGTAAGGTCCCTCCCGGTGTCCTTTAAGCTGTTCGGGATCCCGCGATTTCACCGCGGTGGTCCCGTACAGCCCAACTTTCCCTTCAGACGCGGCGGTCAGCTTTGATCACCGCGTCTGAAGGGTTAATACAGGGCATCACCGCGATCGGTGATGTCCTGTATTAGCCGCGGGTCCCGGCCGTTGATGGCCACAGGGACCGCCGCGATAGGTGTGTATATTCGCCGTATAAGGCGCACCAACTTTCCCCTCCCCAGCTGGTAGAACTTGTGATATCCAAGCATCTCAATGCATAACTTGAGTGGTACTTTATCTGACTCCTACTGAGATTGTTGAAGTTGCGACATTAAAGAAAGCTTTAGAATAAATCATGCAGAAAACATTTTGCATATTTATTTTGGGTTATGTCTCTCTGTAATTAAGCATTAAATGGAAGGTCCATTATATATATACATATGTAGTCACAGCTGTATATACTGTAGGTATACTAGGTATTGCCTGTTTTGGCATGAAATACTCTATATTACTGGTTGGCTATATTACAGATGTGATCAAGCTGTCTGTAAACTCATTGGATTCTGGAATATAGAGCAGCTACAAAGCACAAGAATCTAAAGAGAAAATTGCATGGAGAATGAGGCAGTTTTGGATTGTATTTGCACAGTGAATGATAGAGGATAGAGGTTAAGAGATGACAGATACTGAGGGAAGATGAATAACAAGATGTTTACAGCAAAAACCAGGTTGTCTCCAAAGGAGGGAGTGCGGAGTACCGGTGGAAGAGTGCTGGTGATGCAGCAGGAACGTCCTAACATGGGCACCCGGTGGTGCCCTTACTGGTGTGTGTGTGTATGTGTTGCTGCTTGAAGTGAAACCCCTCCTATTTTAGAATGTCAGCCATCTGAGCTAAACCAAGTCTTACTGCAGCAGTGTCTGAACCAGGGAGGATCCGCTTTAGGACCCAGAAACATCTCTGTCCCCCCCGGTCTCCGGAGAGAAGCAGCACATATATCCAGACTAATCTTCAAATGACACTTGCAGCTCAGAGAGAGAGAGAGAGAGAGAGAGAGCAGCACATGTGACAGTAAATTAATTCATTGTGTTGGCATGCAACGTGCTACCCATACTTTATTATTGGAAGAAAAAAAATCACATCCCCCCCAAATGACCATCACGCCTCGCCTCTCCTACCTCTCTGCTCTGAAGCCATGTTTCCTCCTCAATGCTGCATCTATATCCAGCAATGCTGTGTCTCCTCTGGCTGTGACAGATCCCAGTGCCCCCAGCATCCCTGCACTAGCTGTATATTGTCTCCCTACACCCCGACTCCTCTTTCGCTCCTATTTATGAGACACCAGGATATTTTGGATGGGATCAGTTTATCTTTTATTCTGTCCCACCTCAATTCTTCCTCCTGCTCCTGAATTTCATAGGATACACAGCTCGGGATCAGATCTGTGCTAGCAGCTCCTCCCAGCTCTTTCCTCATTCATTACATCCCATCTCCCTTCCCCCTCCACAACCCCTCTCTCTCTCTTTTTCCTGCTCCAGTCATCATCTTGTCTGCATAAGTACAAGGAGGAAAATAGCCAGCACGTTCAATAACCACTGCCTTTTTTTTTTAATGCCTGGAATATCTAGAAAGGAAGGTTGTTTTGTGTCTGAGCATGACAAGGACTGCTGACAATCCAAGATTACAGTACAGCAAGCAGCAGCAGCATCAGCATGTTAACAGCACCCAGAGGTACCTACCTCGGATAATAACTGCTTGTGGATACCTATTCCCTGCCGGAGAGGCACGCTGACAGAAGGCAAGTACTGCACGCTTGTGATAATGCTAACATTACCCCTTCTTCCCATAGCACTCACATATACCGCAGCGCTTTACAATCGAGGAAAGCAGCAATCCTGCAAACAATTGCAAACAAACACGGACTAGAGACCCAAGCAGAGAGTGCTCCCGACAACTAAACATACTTAACACACGTATGGCTCGGCGGGCGCAAACAATCATTGCAGAGCTCACCACTTCACAGTACAGACACCTGCAGGGAAACGGTTAATACCTGTGACGACGGACATAAGATGCACACGGTCACATCCATCCCCGCTGGTCCTGTCGGAGGGTTTGCAGGCATGTACCAGTGCGACTGGATGTATACTTTAATGACCGGCTGTTTTATTAGGCACAGCCATCTGATTACATACGGCGCACGTAAGCGCTAGCTTGATTATAAATTCAGACGCCGATACACGTGTACACATTTAAACATCCCTTTTGGAATCCGAAGGAATGAACACAGGATGAATGTGTGGGCACTTAGAAATCAAACGTGCCCACGCTACTGCCAGCAGACAGGCACTCACACAGCGAGATGTGCTCAGCTCTCCCCTTTTATTTATTTATTACCGAATTACCTGTTCCTAATATAGCACTGACATAGTCTGAATGGACTCTTATCGCCCCCTTGACCCTAGTCTAAATTTTCTATGTCAAGCACGCACGCCAGGCCAATGTCATAGGAAGCCAATTAACCTAAACATGCTTTTGGAGTGTAGGAAGAAAGCAGAGTACCAAGAGAAAACGCACACCAACACGGGGAGAACATGCAAACTCTATGCAGATGTTGTTCTAGCTAGGCTCGAAAACACACGGCCCCCAGTGCTGCAAGGCAGCAGAGCTAACCGCTGAGCCACATGTGAAAACAACACACGCTTCTAGATATGTCTCGGATAAAGAATGACTGTGCACCTGCTTCAAAACCTATGGAAAAAACTGATTTGCGGATCTGTACATTTTGTAGCCGCGCTGCTGCTGTACGTTTTCACATGGAGCTGTCTCAGGTTCTGCAACAGTGCTTTCTGGGCTCTGGTGAGAAAACGTGCTATCAGCTGTTATGTAAATCCAGTGAAGACTGGACGCATTTCTAATACTCTAGGGGCGGATTTTAGGTGTTGGCTAGTGAGATGGGGCCTGGACCTTCTGTCTATAATATGGGACGTGACCTCTGCTGACAGCAAACAGCACTACTCAGCTTTGTAAGACGTCGAGTTAGAGCCTATAGAGTTGTCCATTTCTGTGTATTGTATACTGTTTAGACATAGTCATTAGAGAAAATGGAAATGTCATGTGAAAATGTACAAAAGGGAACATTTTTCATGGTTTAACACAGTGTTTAACTTATTAACAACATAATTTGATATTGTTATGTCTGTCTATCTATCTATCTATCTATCCTTTAGAATAATTTTTCCCTATTCCGTTAAAATTCTGCCATGTTATAGATTCACACTTGCCTAAAATCCAGGAAAATAATAATCAAAAAATCATAAAATAATTTTGTAAAAATTTGTTATATTTACAAAATCTGCTAAATTCATTAAAGAATTATAAACAAATAAAAAAAGAAATTAAAATTGAATTTAAAAAGCTTCTGGTTAAAACTGGGTAAAATGTGTGAAATGATGTAACGGATGCATTATTTCTGCTCCTCTATTGGATCCTACAATGCCTCTAATGGTTCGAGCAGTAGATCATCTCCAGTGTTTTTAGAATTTCTCTAGAATTTTGATGGTAGCAGCCTTGTTGTGGCTCCTCCTAGGGAAGTTTACCACAGTCTGCAAACATTTCCATATCCATTCTATTTCCGTAATGGAACATCAGCATGAGCAGGAAATATTGCATGTTTTATTGCCTAGATAGGAGGTTGTATCATGTAATGGAGTAAAGTTATGTCGTACGCTCTGTGGCAGAATAACACATTACATATAGGCAAAATGGGTTCTGCGTTATGTGACAAAATAGATGTGGACAATGAGCCAGTATCCTGGAAATATAGAGCTGCATGGTGCTGGTTTGTTGTAGGAGTATGGTCTGATGTAGATAAGTAGACATAACTTATATGCTCTGTGCAGCACCCTAGCTGTATATGTAATAATAGATATTGTTATATAAATATACATAAAGCTATATAAACACTCACACATATAGGTATCAACTTTATATACTTCTTTATATATATATATATATATATATATATATATATATATAATATTTATAGCAAAACCAATATGGTGGAGAAATGAGCAATGCTTTGGACCATCGCAGTGCACTTCACCTTCCTCAAGGTTACCTGTGCCCCTATACTTAGTAACCATGTTCTTACTATTCTTACTTTAAGCACCAAGGTAGTTGTAGATGCATGTGTGCTTGTGCCATCTCTTAAAAATAAATAAATAAAAAATCCATATATATATATATATATATATATATATATATATATATATGTACATATATCTGTGTAGAGATAGAGAGATGTTTATATGAATGGAAAATAATACATATATATATTATTTATATAAACACACACACATATATATACATATATATATATATATATATATATATATATATGTATATATATGCACTTATATATGTATCACATGTTTAGCTACTTGAGGGACCCTGTGGTTATTGAACTTTTATTATGTCTACAGCTAAACGTATTAATGTATTAATTGTCTCCTGTTCTGCACATCATTTAGTGAAACTGCTGCCTCCTAGACACAAGTCATCATCATAGCAATCACTTCACATGAATTGATAGTCAACTTGGCATAGCAAATGTTATTGGGTGTATTGACCCGTGCATGAAATATATATATATCAATAAAAACAAGGTCAAAGTGAATAAGCAGTATAACAAATATATATGTCCTCTGGGTGCCCGGCCCTCATCAATCTTGACTAAAATTCGGGAATCCAGGGCACAGTTAGTGGGTTGAGGATAAGATTGTGGCTTTGTGTGACTACAGAACAATTATTTGCATGTCCTTCTATTCCTCAAGTAAAAAGAGAGCTTTTCTTTCCAGTTACTAGCAGCACATACTGCCTCCTTGTGAGCAGTAGGATGAGGAACTTGTGTGTCCTCAGAATAGATTTTTCAATAACTCATGGTCTCTTGGTTCCAGTATGATATGCTTGTGTCCGTAGTAAATGATGTGTGTATTCTTCCTTGTTCTCTTCTGTTCCCTGTTACGTGCTTCCTTTCTGCCTTTGCGTCCTTCTTGTTGTTGTTATTTTCTGTACAAAGGTTTTGTGTGCGTCTTTTGTTCACTGGAACATTCTGTATTGTATCAGCAATTTTTGTTCAGGATGGGTTAGCAATGGGTTTTACTCAGAAAATTGCAATGTTTAGTCTTTTGTCTCTTCTTCAAAGAGGACATCATTATCATCTAGAATCTATAGCCGACAAAAGAATGCTTTTTGCTCTGACTTGCATTATTTAGGTTTATTCATACAGACATAGAATCATTTAATGGTATTGTCTAATGTTGTTAGCATCGAATCATTTATTATTATTATTATTATTCGTAATAGTATTTTAGACAATTCTCTAAATTTGCATCTTTTTCAAAGCCCTGTTTTTCAGATCTACAATAGATTTTTCATGATTTGACGATTTTAAAATATCTGATCAAAGAGCTTAAGTCTATGGTAAATAAATAAAGTTAGTCATTTTGTTTCTAGGAGGGGAAATTGCCGCCAAATCTTCCTTTTGAAATACATGAAGTTAGTGAGACTACTCAAAAAGACTAAAATAATAATTCATATCGGTTTATACAATTTTTTTTTTTTAATCAGTGTAGAAGAAGTTTAGTCATGAACCATATCACTTCCTAGTTTGGTAAACTATGGGATGGCCAAAGATGGGAACTTAGATGTAAATAGAAAAGTAAAAACTAGAATAAAAAAAAAATCCAGACTAGGTACATGTGGGAAAGGTTTAGCTTTGGTTTATATGATGACCCAAATTATTCTATTGAAATGCAATGAATAAATAAATATGATAAAAAATAATGCACTTAAAGTTTATGGCAATATTAATATAAAAAGTATAACAGAAATGATGTATATGGATAGGAAAAATGTCAGAAACCAGTGGTCTGGAATGCATAACCTGTTGAGGGCTTTAAAACCATAAATATATATAAATAAATATATATCATATACTTCTATCCCCTGGGAGACTGAATAAAAGTAGCACTGGAAAATCAACACTTGACCTTTTTTTGGGGGGTTTTGAACCAAGATAATTCACCATGCCACAATATTAATTCCTTCCAAATGTGGATCATCTGCTTGTTCATTGAAGTAAGTAATGTACAAGGATTGAAAAAAAGCCAACATAAAGAATAGAGGAGACTGAAGGTCATCAACCATGAGATGCATCTCTCTTGTGACCATTTCTTCACTAGCTGTGTACATAGGAATATTGTATTGGATATATTTTTGGTCTTGATAAGTCAGCAAAAATACACCAAATGCATCTGTTCTACTTTGCAAAAGAAGCATCTGCAGTAAACAAATACATACAGGCCACAATCAAAACTGCTGTTTTAATCAATTTTCAAGTATTTTTTATCCCGCAAGTTGGCATAGCCTTTTCTTTTTCTAAAGGAATGTGACTTTGATTCCCGAACCGGCTTTACAATGTACGTTAACATGCACACAAGAATATATCTTGAGCAGAAAACAAAAAAACTCAGTGGCCTTGCCATTTCCTGGATGTTTTGGACAGTGCTGTGTTCCTGGTTCCTGCTTCTGTGCTCCTTCTGGTTGGTGACTTCTGAAACCTACTCTTTGGATGCACATATGACTTTGATTTCGAGTGATCCCTGCTACTGAACTTTGGTTTGACCTCTAGCTTGGCTTTGACCTTTCCTCCACCTGCTCTCCAGTAGTGAAGTTGTGTTTATCTGCCATGTTCATGTGGACCTTGGGGACAGAATCCATTGTATTGTTTTCTTTTATCAACTAGTAATGCCTAATTTTACCACGAGAAGAGGTTTGCAAAACTTTATCGATAGTGATCAATTCTGTTTTTGCCTTTTCATTTTATATACCAGAAGTATCTTCTCAACTCCTATAGAGCAACCGTGAACATAACCTGAGATGTAAAAAAAACAACCAAGTTCCATAACTCCCCATGACACAGATGTTTAAGATCCATCAACTTCTAGCAGCCTTGCGTGTACTGGCCCACAGAGAGTCCAAATAGAAAAGACACTTTAGCGCTTCCCGATACAGTTAAAAATAATTTTATTAAGTAAAAATTTTACAGATTGACTGGGAATTGGTTTAGACATACTGTATAGTTTTTTAACCTATAGACAGATTTGCACCACAATTGGGCATAGGGGCCCAGGATTGTGCTGCACCTTCTGCTACTGGGCAGGAAACCCAGTACCATAGCCAATATGGCCTGGGTCCAGTTAGTCTTTATAATAAATGGCAAAATAATATACAATACTGTAATGAGTGAACTGGCACATATTCATAAAAGGTTCTGACACATCTGAGGGGAAGGGAAGAGGCGGTGCAAACCCAGGTAAATGACAGACCTATATAACTTTCTGGGCTATGTATATTGCAATAATCCAGACTGGATTTCCTGTGAACCCGCCATCTCCTTTGAGAGGCCCACCCCTTTAGAATACTATTTTTAAAATAATTTTGTTGGTCCTCCCAAAGAAATTTCACGGTAACTGGATAACCCTTTTCCATATTTTATTTTAAGTCTTTATTGGGAAGATTCATCAAAACCTTTGCAGGGGGAAAGTTGACCAGTTGCCCATAGCAACCAATCAGATTGCTTCTATAATTTTCAAAAAGGCCTCCTAAAATTAAAAGAAGCTATTTCATTAGTTGCTATGGGCAACCGGTCAACTTTTCTTTTGCACAGGTTTTGATGGATCTCCCCATATATATTTAAATGTATTAAGACATGTATAAACAGTTCATTGCTGTCTTCCAAATTTTACGTGATTTAGATACCGTATTTTTCGCCCTATAGGATGCACCGGCATATGAGATGCACCCAATTTTAAAGGTGCAAAATCTAGAAAAAAAAGATTCTGAACCCAACAGTGATCTTCAACCTGCGGACCTCCAGATGTTGCAAAACTACAACTCCAAGCATGCCGGGACAGCCGTTGGCTGTCCGGGCATGCTGGGAGTTGTAATTTTGCAACATCTGGAGGTCCGCAGGTTGAAGACCACTGGTAGGAGGTAATACTCACGTGTCCCCGCCGCTCCGGACCCGTCACCGCTTGTCACCGCTTCCCTGGATGTCGCTCCATCGCTGTCGCCGCGTCCCCGTGGTGTCCCTGACGCACCGGACGTCTTCTTCCCCGGGATCCACGCTCTCCGTGGCCGTCATCACGTCGCCATCATCAAGTCGCTACGCACGCCGCTCCTATTGGATGATGGGACGCCGTGCGCGACGACGTGATGACGTCGAAGGAGAGCGCCGGCCATTCAGGGGATCCCGGCACGGAGCAGACACCGAGGAGGCAGGTAAGGTCCCTTCCGGTGTCCTGTAAGCTGTTCGGGGCGCCGCAATTTCACTGCGGTGGTCCCGAACAGCCCGACTGACCGGGTTAGTGTCACTTTCGCTTCAGACGCGGCGGTCACCTTTGATCGCCGCATCTGAAGGGTTAATACAGGGCATCACCGCGATCGGTGATGTCCTGTATTAGCCGTGGGTCCCGGCCATTGATGGCCGCCGGGACCAACCCGATAGGTGTGTATTCGCCGTATAAGATGCACCAACTTTCCCCCCCCAGTTTTGGGGAAGAAAAAGTGGGTCTTATACGGCAAAAAATACGGTAAACAAAAAAATAAGCTTGACAAAATCTTAACAAAGAGAAAAAAGAGAAGGAACAATGATTGCTTTTCACGGATTATGGGTTGCAGTTCTCTATTGTAGTCTAGTATTAGCAGTGTTGTTTTTAGCAAACTGAATATTGATAATATTTCTATCGGGTATGCTTTAGATACATTTTTCTCAAGGTTAACATATTTTGAATTGGAAAGACCTGAAAACACTATAAGGCATAGTAGTAAATGTACTTTGAATACTGTTACTAGCTTTTGCATATAAAAAAGGTGGGATGTTTCACAATAAATGTTAGCCTTCAGAAGCTTGGAGAAAAGCTTCCTCAGAGATGAAATTATTAATATGTAAAATATTTTCAAGGTCATATTTCTCCAATGAAGTTTTCATTCCACGAACTAGAGGGGAACACAATAGGGTCATCATTAAGTGTAGATAAAAGTGATTTTTATAATTTTTTAAATATATTTTTTATCAGATTAGAATGGTGGTCTTTACAGTAGGAGTGGTTTAGGTGTTTGCTTGTCTGTGACAGAACTCTGGTGGAAAACTTTTTTTTTTTAAATCAACTGGTGCCAGAAAGTTAAACAGATTTGTAAATTATTTCTATTAAAAATCTTAGTCCTTCCAGTGCTTATTAGCTGCTGAATACTACAAAGGAAATTATTTTCTTTTTGGAACACAGAGCTCTCTGCTGAATCACGAGCACAGTGCTCTCTGCTGACATCTCTGTCCATTTTAAGAACTGTCAGGAGTAGGAGAAAATCCCCATAGCAAACATATGCTGCTCTGGACAGTTCCTTAAAAGGACAGAGATGTCAGCAGAGAGCACTGTGGTCATGATGTCAGCAGAGAGCTCTGTGTTCCAAAAAGAAAATAATTTCCTCTGTAGTATTTAGTAGCTAATAAGTACTGGAAGGATCAAGATTTTATTTAATAGAAGTCATTTACAAATCTGTTTAACTTTCTGGCACCAGTTGATTTAAAAAAAAAAAGAAAGTTTTCCATCGGAGAACCCCTTTAAGATAGATGACTAGACATTTCTTATGATAAACACCATTGAGGGCAAAAAAAATTTGCCATTTCATATGACACTTTTTTTTTTTTGCCTATTGTGGTATAGGGATACATCTGTGAGAGGTTGCACCTTGTTGTCTATTGTCTTATATCAACCTATTTAACAATTGAATTACGAATATTTAACGATAACATTAATGATTCCCTTTCAATCATATGATAATAGATGATACTATTATGAACAAGACTGTATACAGAGTTCACATTGTTCTGTGACCTCGTGTTACTCTCTGTAGTAACATAGCTCTAAAAGAACTGGTCAGGTGTTTCATGCTGCCCAAATGACTGGCTGCATGAAACAGAGACTCCATTAAGAAAATAAGGTATTATTATGTTGGGCATATCAGAGAAATCATAGGTTTAAAACTTGCTGGGAACAGGGTAACTGTGGACGGAGGTTGGTCCACCCCACCAGGCTTAATTGACAAGTCTTTCCCTATACATATAGTAAGAGTATTACAGTTACGCTCTTGCCGGATTCACCGGCCGTGAACGCTCTCTGTTCCTGTTGCCGACGGGGCTGTGATTCCCATCGCGGGACGCACCCACATGTGAATCTCAGTCTGTCACTTACCTCCTTGTGTCTCTGCTCCCTGGTGTCCCTGCAGCTCCTAGGGCGCGCCCACGCCTAAGCTTTGTTACTTAAAGGGCCAGTACCCAATTAGTTAAAGTACTTGCACCTGTCCCTGCTCCATAAGTATCTGCTCCTCCCTGCTCCCTGGGCTGGATCTTGGTTGTCTGTCCTAGCCTGAGCCTAGTCCTTGTCCCTGAGTCTAGTCCTTGTCCCTGAGCCCAAGTCAGGTTCCTGAGTCCAAGTCCTGTTCCTGAGTCCTAGTCCTTTTCCGAGTCAAGTCCTGTTCACGAGTCTGTGTACCTGTCCCCAGTTCTGGCCTCTCCTGTTCCTGTGTTCCTGGCTTGTCCTTCTGCCCTGCCCTGCCAGCCACCTTCTGCCAGTCTCTGCCTGTACAACGTCAACCCCCAGCTACCTGTGTGGACGATTCGTGCCAGGGGTAGCGACCTGGATGTCACCCGCCGCAGCAAGACCATCCCGCTTTGCGGCAGGCCCTGGTGAAGACTGGTGGCATCTTAGACCCCGCTCCCTGGCACGGCTCAAGTCTCGATCCACACAGGCCTAGACAATCCACCACCTGCTGTACTCCTGCCGTGATTCCTAACAGTGAATTATAACAAAGAGATATGTCAGTCAAGGCCAATGGGGTGGGGAACAGCTGATGGAGACTGACCCAATGACTTGTTATAACATTCATGCCAGCATTTAAACCTATAATCTCTCTGGAATGCCTGTTGTTGTGTTACTGAACCCTGCATGACACAGCTTCTCTTTAAAGGTGTTATCTGGCCACCAAAAAAGTTTATTTTTGACTGTGGGCAGCATGAAAATAATAAAAAAGGACATACTTACCCACAGCTCCCAGTCTGACCGCTTCTGTTCCTTCGCTCATCTTACTATTTCCTACTGAGATGAGTCAGTGTGGGAAGTAGGAAGTAGCAGAATGAGTGAGGGACCAGATGATCTAACACCAGGAGCTTTGGGGGACCATGGTGAGTTGGTCTTAATTATTTGTAAATTACTTCTATTAAAAAATCTTAATCCTTCTAGTACTTTTTAGGGGCTGTATAGTACGGAGGAAATGCTTTTCTTTTTGGATTTCTCTTCTGCTCTCTGCTGACCACTGCTGTCCATTTTAGGAAGTGTCCAGAGCAGCATATGGTTGCTATGGGGATTTTCTCCTGCTCTGGACAGTTCCTAAAATGGACAGCAGAGGTCAGCAGAGAGCACTGTGGTCGTGACAGAAGAGAAATCCAAAAAGAAAAGCATTTCCTCTGTAGTAGTATACAGCTGTTAATACGTACTGGAAGGATTAAAGGGGTACTCCGGTGAAAACCTTTTTTCTTTTAAATCAACTGGTGCCAGAAAGTTAAACATATTAAAAAATCTTAATCCTTCCAGTACTTATTAGCTGCTGAATGCGACAGAGGAAATTCCTTTCTATTTGAAACGCTGATGACATCATGAGCACAGTGCTCTCTGCTGACATCTCTGTGCATTTTAGCAACCGTGCATAGCAGATGTATGCTAAGGGAAGAATGGTGGCTTAGTGGTTAGCACTGCTGCCTTGCAGTGCTGGGGCCTTGGGTTCAAGGACAACAATAAATAAATAAAGACTTATTATTATTAGTATAATAATGTCAGCAGAGAGCACTGTGCTCGTGATGTCATCAGAGAGCATTCCAAAAAGAAAAGAATTTCCTCTGAAGTATTCCGCAGCTGATAAGTACAGGAATGATTAAGATTTTTTAATAGAAGTAATTTACAAATCTGTTTAACTTTCCAGAGCCAGTTGATTTAAAAGAAAAAAGGTTTTCACCGGAGTAACCCTTTAAGATTTTTGTAATAGAAGTAATTTACAAATCTGTTTAACTTTCTGGCACCAGTTGATTTAAAAAAAAAAAAAAAGTTTTCCACCGGAGAACCCCTTTAAGTCTGATGTCCATAAAACCCAACAAAAATCATTGAGCAGTAATTGTACAGTCGTCGCAAGCTGTTATTTTACAGCCAAGGATAATGCAGCTAATAATGAAATATCGGGACATTATATTCTGCCTACTTTGATACTACATCAAAGATTATAAATACAGAAAATAGGTAAGAAACGAGTGGCCACTTACCGCATGTAGTGCTTTGAATACATTATTTTCTTGTGCAGGCAAAATCCAACAGGACAGGACAAAACGCCATTAACGGCACTACAGCGCCGTTAATGGCGTTTTTTCCTGTCCTGTTGAATTTTACCTGCACAAGACAATAAGGTATCCAAAGCACTATGGGAGAAATTTATCATCGTTGTCTTTGGTAAGTGAGTTATGAAGTAATTTTTTTTTTTTTTTTGCATTAGTTTTGGTTATGTGCAACATATTTATCAAACTAACACAGGGGTTTGATAAATTTTGAGTACATAAGCAAAATACCAAAGTCACAGTTGAGACTTTTTCTAAGAGTTGAGACGAGTTGAGACTTTTTTAATAGTGCTCACCAAAGGCAGCTTTGGAAGCCAAGCCAGACCTGGAGTTGACAATTCGCATCCACTGCAAAGTGAAAACTAAAAGTTGCTGAGGCAATTCTGTTTGCAACAATGTGCATACCTACCAAAGTCACAAAAAAATGCTTAGGTGCATGTGCAACTTTTTGTGTAAGCAAAAATAAAAGGCTCTATATCCCCTTGATAAATGTCCCCCTACATGTGGTGAGTGGCCTTTTTTTTTTTTTTTTTTTACCTCTTATATGATTCAAGTCTTCTGTGAATTCCTAATAGATTGAGCACCCGCAGGCTTTCTTGCTCCATCCACCAGTGCGCGGTCACGCGCACCTCCCTGCATCCGCCCAACCCCCATCTGCTCCTGAAGGATCACGTCTGTCTGCCTCGGAGGGGTACTGCTTTCCATGGCTATGTGCTCCTTAGAGGCAGACAGGCATGATCACTGATTTCCTCTGTCTCATGACATCACAATTCTGTCTCCGCCTCTCCGCCACCACTTAGGCTTTAGAAGACAATGATGGCACTACTGACAGCTGATGGGGGCTTGTCTGCTGATTCTTACAGTATGTGTAAGTGCACGATTATGTATGTTTGTTACAGCGTGTCACACCAGTAGTATGGTAATTACATGAGAAGAGGTTTTGTTACAGTGTGTCTTCCAAGTAGTAAGGAGATTACACAAAGAGGAGGTTGTTACAGTGTGTCACCCCAGTAGGAAGGAAATTACATGAGGAGGAGGTTTGTTACAGTGTGTCACCCAAATAATACAGTGATTACATGCGGGGGAGGTTTGTTACAGTGTGTCACCCCAGTAGTAAGGAGATTATTGAGGAAGAGGTTTGTTACAGTGTGTCACCCAAGTAATACAGGGATTACATGAGGGGGAGGTTTGTTACAGTGTGTCACCCCAGTAGTAAGGTGATTACATAAGGAGGAGGTTTGTTACAGTGTGTCTCCCCACTAGTAAGGTGATTATATGAGCAGGAGGTTTGTTACAGTCTGTCACCCCAGTAGTAAGGTGATTAAATGATGAGGAGGTTTGTTACAGTGTGTCACCCCAGTAGTAAGGTGATTACATAAGGAGGAGGTTTGTTACAGTGTGTCACCCCAGTAGTAGGGAGATTACATGAGGAGGAGGTTTGTTACAGTGTGTCTCCACACTAGTAAGGTGATTACATGAGCAGGAGGTTTGTTACAGCGTGACACCCCAGTAGTAAGGAGATTATATGAGGAGGAGGTTTGATACAGTGTGTCACCCCAGTAGTAAGGTGATTACATGAGGAGGAGTTTTTTTTTTACAGTGTGTCACCCCAGTAGTAAGGAGATTACATGAGGAGGAGGTTTGTTACAGTGTGTCACCCCACTAGTAAGGTGATTACATGAGCAGGAGGTTTGTTACAGTCTGTCACCCCAGTAGTAAGGAGATTACATGAGCAGGAGGTTTGTTACAGTGTGTCACCCCAGTAGTAAGGAGATTACATGAGGAGGAGGTTTGTTACAGTGTGTCTCCCCACTAGTAAGGTGATTACATGAGCAGGAGGTTTGTTACAGTGTGTCGCCCAAGTAGTAAGGTGATTACATGGGGGGAGGTTTGTTACAGTGTATCATGAAAGTAATAAGGTGATTACATGAGGAGGTTTTTTTTTACAGTGTGTCACCCCAGTAGTAAGGTGATTACATGAAGAGGAGGTTTGTTACAGTGTATCATGAAAGTAATAAGGTGATTACATGAGGAGGGGGTTTGTTACGGTTTGTCACCCAAGTAGTAAGGTGATTACATGGGGGGAGGTTTGTTACAGTGTATCATGAAAGTAATAAGGTGATTACATGAGGAGGGGGTTTGTTACAGTGTGTCGCCCCAGTAGTAAGGTGATTACATGAGGAGGAGGTTTGTTACAGTGTATCATGAAAGTAATAAGGTGATTACATGAGGAGAGGGTTTGTTACAGTTTGTCACCCCAGTAGTAAGGTCAATGCCAATGGGCAGGGTCAAGGGGCAGCAAAATTAGCTTTCACCTAGGGTGGCAAAAAAGTTTCATTGCTTATTTTTCGATGAGCTGTTGTTACGACAAAAACAAGTGTAGGGTTTTATTATTTTTTTTTGTAACTGTCTTAACCCAAATGACCTTTCTAACGACCAAAACACCAAGCAAAGTCTCGGTTTTCCAACGGGTAATTAAAACTTTTACAGAAGCTGATTAAAGTGGCTGCCTCCAGATTTGTTGCCAGTGAACCAGAATCAGATTAATTTGAGAACCAGATGCTTAAACCTGCAGGTTGGATTAGCGGGAAAAGTTCTTCCATGCATCAATAAGATTGTACTAATATATTGTGCTGAAAAATCTCCCATGCATTGCAGGAGCCGTGCTCTCCATATGGCTAATGGTACTGTACTATTCACTACGATGGCTTATAGTAAATATAGAATGACTCTATTTGAGATAAAAACATATTAATATATTTCTAGCCTCAAGGTATGACGATTATATATTTGAGATACAGTCCTTTGCTAAACTGAACATTGAGCATTCATGAAAAAAACAATACCAGTCAATGGCAGGGTAAAAATACATAACCTTAAATATGCGCATTTTCTCTTCAACCAGTTCTAATCCATCTGGACCGAAAACAGAATTGATTAAAAAAAGTCCAATGTCTAAATACATCCCGATTGTTTGTTAAAGAATAATTTTATGGTATCCTCTTTAATTCAATTGATATGAAAGCATAATAAAAAAAACATAGACAAGGCTGTTTCGTATTCCGAGAGTGTACTTTGTATTTCTACATTCTTGATTCACTCTTGCATTGAATGCATTTATGGTCAAGTCTATATTCATTTTTTAGCAGTTCAGACAAGTAAATAATTGTAGAGAGATAATGAGAAAAAAAAAAAAAAACTCCGGCATTCTGTCTCCTGTGTTATACTGATACACGAGGCCAAGGACTTTGTGTCCTTTCCACAACATTAGACCTAACAAAGTCTTAACTATTTATCCTTTGCACAAATGTAAGCTGAAGAATATGGGAATTAGAATTAAAAAAACTGGCTTCACATATATATATATATATTTTTTTTATTCTTAAAATCTGAACATTTAAATTCCACACAGGTCCACACAAGCCTAATAATCCATTTTTTATGTAGACAGTCTATTAACTCAACCATGCTTTTTAAGTATGGCACAAAATTGGAATAAGACAATAACAATAGACAATAACTTGACCATTCCTCGCACATAGTGAAATTCTGAAGATGAAAAATCTGTATTTCATATACCAATTATCAGCTGTGTCCATCACTTAGCTGCTTCATTCAGGGCTGGATCAAAGTTAGTTGAGACCCTTGGACAAATCAATGGATGGGGACTCTTTCACTATATATATATACAGTGACCCCCTGACCTACGATGGCCCCAACATACGATCATTTCATCATACAATGGGCTCTCAGAGGCCATCGCATGTTGAAGGCAGCATCAACATACAATGCTTTTGTTTGTCGGGTCCATCGCATAAACGGCTATCCGGCAGCGCAGACTGCTTCAGCTGCCACAGGATAGCTGTTTACGGTGCCCCGTGTGGTCCGGTGACGATCACTTACCTGTCCTCGGGGCTCTGGCGCGTCCTCTTCGGGATCCCCTGCATCGTCGGCGCTCTCCATCGTCGTCATCACGTCGCTGCGCACGCCGTCCCGTCATCCAATAGGAGCGGCGTGCGAAGCGACGTGATGGCGGCGATGGAGAGCGAGGATGCCGAGGAAGCAGAGGCCTTGCCGGAGCGTCGCGGTCACCCCGGGGAAGCAGCGACAGCGATGGAAGGCGACATCCAGGGCAGCGTTGATGATGAGCTGTGACGGTCCGAAGCGGCGGGGACAGGTGAGTATAACCTCCAATACCAGTGATCTTCAACCTGCGGACCTCCAGATGTTGCAAAAGTACAACTACCAGCATGCCCAGACAGCCGTTTGCTGTCTGGGCATGCTGGGTGTTGTTGTTTTGCAACATCTGGAGGTCCGCAGGTTGTAGACCACTGTCCTATACTTTACATTGCACGGATCCTTCAACATACGATGGTTTCAACCTACGATGGTCCATTTGGAACAGATTACCTTCGTATGTTGAGGGACCACTGTATATATATATATATATATATATATATATATATATATACATATATATATTTATTTTTTTAAAGAAAGGAAACAGAAAAGAAAAATACTTCACAAATCGATTAGCCATAACATTAAAACAGTAAATAGGTAAATAACATTGATTATCTTAAGACAATCACAACTGTCAAAGGGTGGGATATATTAGGCAGCCAATAAACAGTCCGTTCTAGAAACAGGAAAAAGGTGCAAGTGTAAGGATTTGAGCATTTTTGACAAGGGCCAAATTGTGATGGCTAGAAAATTGGACCAGAGCTTCTCCACAGTGGTAGGTCTTGTGAGATGTTCTCACTATCCAGTGGTTAGTACCTACTAAAAAGAAAAACTGATGAACCGTACACAGCGTCCTGGAGGCCAGCAGGGCTCACTGATGCATGTGATGAAGGAAGGCTAGCCCATCTGTTCTGATCCCACAGATGAGCTACTGTATGACTAATTGCTGAAGAAGTTATTGCTGGGTATCGTAGGAAGGTGTCATAATAGGCATACTTTGTAGCTTGCTACATAGTCAAAGACTGAACAGAATACTGATGATGAGCCAAAGTGCCTGCAATGGGTACACGAGCATTAGAACTAAACTGTAAATAAATGAAAGAAGGTGGTCTTGTTCATTGAATCAAATTTTCTTCGACATCATGAGGAAAGCCTTGTGCATATGCATTACCTACCTGGGGTAAAAAAAAAAAAAAAGGCACCAGAAAGCACTATGGGAATAGAGCAAGCTCATTAAAGGGGTACTCCGCAGCTCAGCATTGGGAACAAACTGTTCCAAACGCTGGAGCCGGCGCAGGGAGCTTTTGACGTCATAGCCCTGCCCCCTCATGACATCATGCCCCGCCCCCTCAATGCTAGTCTATGGGAGGGGGCGTGACAGCCATCACGCCCCCTCCCATAGACTTACATTGAGGGGGCGGGGCGTTACATCATGAGGGGGCGGGGCTGTGACATCACGAGCTCCCGGCGCCGACTCCAGCATTCGGAACAGTTTGTTCCAAACGTTGAGCGGAGTACCCCTTTAAGGCTGTGGGATCTGGGCAATATTCCGTTGTGAAACCATGGGTCCATGTAGATGTCACTTTGACATTTATAAACTACCCAATATTATCATATTTTAAATCAAGTACACCCTTTCATGGCAATAGTATTCCTTAATGGGGGTCTTGTACTGGAGAATAGATAATGTACTGATTCATGGAGGCCCCACCTCCCAAATTACTGCACTTCAAGAATCTGTTGGTAAAGTAATGGTGTTAAATACCACAGAACACCTTTAGAGGTCTTGTATAATCCATGCCTCAAACGGTTAGAGGTGTTTTATATGTTTCATCAGCATGAAGGGGATGTGCACAATATTAGGTGATTGGTTTAATGTTATAGCTGTTTTATGTTAGAGCAGATCGAAGTATATTTATGTCATAGTATTGATGGCAGACTATTACATCTTATTTATTAGTTCCTGTACAGTAGTATATAATATAACTGACTTATCACAGTGCACTATAAAACATGTTAGGGCTAAGGTGGTGCTGTTGTGGTTAGCACCCTGTACCAGCAATAGCAGAGAGTGGCAGAGCTAAGTAGAACTTGCCTCTATAACATAGAGAAGAAAAAGAAAGCAGAGCACTCACACAATCACAGGTCATCAATTCAAGCTGCAATAACGAAGGTCCCAATGTCGGTGACTTTTGCAGGGAGGCGAAGGTGGAATTGGGGGGAGCTCAGACGGCGGCCACGGTCCGTATCATGCCAATGGGTGCTTCGTCAGGCCGTACGAAGCACCCATTGGCGCGACACGGACCGTGGCCACCCTCTGAGCTCCCCCCAATTCCACCTTCGCCTCCCTGCAAAAGTCACCGGCATCGGGACCTCCGTTGTTCGTTGTTGCAGCTTGAATTGATGAACTGTGATCGTGTGAGTTCTCCTCTTTCTTTTTCTTCTCTGTGTTATACTATTGATCCGCGCCGAAGAATTAACACCTCCTCGAGCTGGCACAGAGGTTTTTTTGTCCTACATAGCCAGGGTATTATGGAAAAGTTGAGAGAGTCTACAGTGATGGGAGTCTAAAAGTTGAAGGAAAGATGTTTTTGGATTCATTGAGCGGCTGTGTTTTTCTCTAACCATACCTAAGTAAAAGGAAACTTAAAGACAAAAAAAAATGCCTAGCACAGCAGAGCAAAGAACTGTCAACAATATCCATATATCTAGCTGACAGCTTCTACTGCTGTGAAAGCCAATAGTATGTGACAGGAATAAGTACAGACCGTTTCCTGTCACAATATCTACAAGAGCTGTCACCTAGATGTTCTAGGAAGGTCACCCTGCTGGCTATTTCATCTGTACATGCACTAGGATGGTGTGGAGGGGCATGAATCCTGACAATGTTGGTTTATAAATTTTGGTAGAGGTTTTCTGCTGATGAAAACATATCATCTATATAAACATGGGAAATATTTTTTTTTTATTCCTTTCTCTTCTAACCAGGTTACATTCAGTATCAATAGCCTAGATTTGGTGAGGATAAAGGGCATAACTACTTTTAACCTAGTTGAAAATGTGTGACTCTTGGAAAAACTCCAAAACTGTAGGTAGAAGACCATGTAGGGGAGGTAGGGTGGGCTCACGATTGGATACTTATTAAATGGTTATTGCTATAACTTTTTCATCTAAATGCGTTGACCAAGTCAAAGTGGCTTTTTGGTGCCCATATCTAGCAATCAGCCCCCAGGCCACATGCCCCAGTTTCCTTCACATAGCTATGTCCCTGGTATCATTATCCTTTACTGGAATTAAAACTGAAGCCAAACTGTAAAAAGAACAATTGGCACCATATATTCAGGTAGTTTTTTTTCTTCAGGGAAACTTGATACATAATTCCAGAAAATCTGTCTAGTGGTGGTGTATCATGGCAGATATCTATATATGGCAGATATCTACAGTATATATCAACCTATAATCTTCTGTGGGACATATCACCAATCAACAGGTAACATAACCTTAAATTATACAGCCTACATATGTCACCCAAAAATTGTACACATAGTATAATGAAAAAAACATTTGTATTGGTAAAAAATTACACAAAAATGACCACAAAAAAATGTCAAACAAAGACAATTCCCCTATGCCATAAAAAATATAAACCCCAAAGAAAAACACAGTGAAATCCCAAAGCCAAATCATAAGGTGTAATATTGGGCAATAAACTGCTAACAGGCAAAAAAATATATAACTCTCCGTGAAAAAAAAAAAAGTACAAAAGGAAAGAACAGTGCTTAACTCAAACCATATTACCTGTAGCAGGCATGTTACCAGAGGCCATATGGGGACCCCATGCTACCACAACGAGCGTCGTTTCGTGGGCAAACCCACTTCCTCAGGACACTTCATGACACTTCATGACACTTCACTTCATGTCACCGTAGTTGTCACTCCAGGGTGCTTGCATGTTACAATAATAGCACTGACTTGGGGTAAAGGAGGCATCCTATGGTAGTGAAATGTTGAGCTTTTTAGGAAATTCCCTGTTTCTTCTAGTCTAGTCTATCTATGGAGATTCCATGGTAGTATGATGGATTTTATGCACCCGCTTGCAAATGATGTGGAGGAAATACCTGAACTCAACAATTACGATGAGTGTGCACATACTAATATTTACTCTATATATTATCCCAGACTGGTCCTTAAATGCACCAGAATTGAGGCACACAGCACGTAGGATACAAAGTACACCAAAATTATCATAAATTGGGCCTCACCTGACAAAGGACAGGATGTATTGAACAAGGGCCATGGCAAAAGGTGGTAAGGGGTGTGACCTTTTTTGCAATGTTATGCACTGAAAATGCATTGTTTTGCCTAAAGAGTTAAAGATCAAGCTTGGAGTAGATGCACCAGATTGCACTGTCTTAGACAGTTTTAGTAAATCTGGGCCATTGTCTTTTGAATTTCGAACTGTCACCATTGTATATTTGATAAATAAATGTCTTTCATTATTAAACATTTCAGAAAACCAGATTAGACAACAAGTAAGACAGGCAATGGTGCAGATGCATTTTTAAAACAATTTGTAGATGTAACTTAGGCAGAAATGTGGCCTTTTGCCAGTTGTATCTTTTCTTACTCTCACGAGTCCATCACTTCTTGCCAAGGACTGAATGAAAGATGAAATTTGTGTATAATGCCATGCATTTAAATAACATTTCTGTCAAAAACACAATTTCCATTTAAGCATTTTGCTTTGTCATTTCATTATATAAGAAACATTAAATCAGTTCATTATTTGTTAGAATATTACATTGTATATCCTGTTAAGCTTACTGAAACAAATGAGATGACATCCAGCCGGTTCTTATTGTGTGTACACATATGCGTACTTCATTATTGGCGGTAAACAGGTAAACTCGCAAGATGTGATAAAATTGTTGCAGCAGACGGTGTTCTATACATATAGAAAGCCGGAGGTGGGGGATACAACTTCTTCACAGTTACTTCCTAATGAAGTTAGTTCCTTTCCTGAAAAGAAGATATATCACAGCCTGACACTATTTTTAGTTTGGAAGTTGTATCATTACTGTACAGTTTTCTGCAGAGGAAATGGAAGAAGTGAAAACTTGCAAGCCATTAATAGGATGTTACTGACACTTCTTACAAAGTGTATGAGCACAGTGCATTTGCATGAAAAATAGGCTGCCATTTGAAATATATGGGACCCAAACACATGGTTGATAACTGATCTAGGAGACCCCTATGGGGAGGGGTAAATTGGAATTATGTGATCTTTATACACTATTTCAAGCTCCTATAAGACCCTTTTAGGCAGCATTCGTCTTAGTAGTCATCATAGTAGAGAATATAGAATAGTAATAGCAAAGATCAAAATTGGCCTCAAATTATAGTGTAGGGTTTAAGCACCAAGGACTGAAAGGCATTATGTGTAACCCCCCACTCTCCCTAAGCCTTTTTCATGACCCTTGGGTCATTTACCAACCTGCGTACATGGTAACATTCCAGTTTGGTTCTACACAAGATCTTACAACACTGTAGCAAAGTGAATGGGACAAACCAGGATTTAGAACCCTCCCATCAAGGACTCCATAGCAGCTGCATGGTCTGCTTGTAAGATACAAACCCATTTGCTAAATATAAAATGAATGGTGGGTGGAAATCCATTTTCCCAGTCTGCTGAAAAATGGTAGTCCTGAGCATTATAACTGGTCTATTTTAAGAGGAATCTGTAAGCACTATTTGCTGCTCAAAGGTACTGACACCATTGGATAGCTGTTAGGGTGTAAAAGCAAACTGTACCTTTCCAGAAACTAATGGTGGCCCCAACCATGGTATCAGTCCCTACTTTACAAAAATGTGCAGGGCATAGAAATGTCCAATACAAATAAAAACCATACAGAACAGTCAGAGAACCAGATCAGGACATGCTGGATTAACAGGCACAAAACTAGAAACAAAACACATGGAAGAAACAGACAGATAAAGAGAAGTCAGTCGAAACCACCTAGAGAGCCGCGCAGTACAAATTTCGGAAAACAGAGAAAAGTTGGGTCAGTTAGCCAAGTTGAAAATACACAGGATAAATTTAACAAGTAGCTGGAGCTGGTGCAGATAGAAAATTCAGGCAATTAGTAGAATCAGATAGAAGCCTTATAAAGGGAGGATGTGGTTGCTAAAACTGGAGCGAATTTTCCTTCCTGGCGCCTGCAGATCCTGAGTGGCCAGAGCACAGCATGTGATGCCAGGCCAGGTGCACTTTTTTCAATTACTTTAGAATTTCTTATCCAGGTTTCAAGAAGGTGGGGTTGAGCTGTTCAGATAACACAGCCTGGCCCGTCTCATCATTAGCCCTCACTTTTCAGCCCATCTCATCAAGGAGGGGCTGGGAAGTGAGGGCGAGAAAGGAGGCATGCCATTTTGTGGCACTTGAGAAGCTCAACTCAGTCTTCTTGACACTTGGCTTTAGAAGATAATGCAATTTTGTAATTTTGACAACCACCCTAACAGCTATCCAATGGTTTCTAACGCTAAGTACAAAACAAGCATGTAACTTTGTGGTGATCATAGAGGTTTGTACAGTGTTTATATTGTAACCAGTTCACATATTTTTGAGAATACTTTCTACTGTACTTAAAATGCCCTTTGCCGTTCTGTGTTCTCTTCTTTTTCTCATTGCACACTTTAGCACTTCTGCAAATCCTGCTCCTTATTTTGCAAACTCATGCAATTTTAAGGAAATTGTGGAACACAAAATCTCAGCTGTGGCTCAGACACTTTGCACGTTGTTAATGGAGCCCCTATAAGCTATAAAACTAGAAACTTATGGCCATAAAGGAACTTTTAGCACCAGGGTGGTTATAATTTAATAGACAAATGGATCATAGAAATACCAATAGTCTGTTACTCAACATTACTGCTGTGAAGGTTCTACATTACCGCATTCCCTCATTAAAACGGTGAAATTCTGTTCGGTAAGACCATCTAATTGGTTGGAATAGCAGAAGCATATTTCAGATTATAGCACAAGCACTGGATGGGTTTTCATCAAAAGTAGAGCATATTTCTGGTTGTGACTTTCATAGGTTCTTTCCTCTTGGGAGATAAGGGGGCCTCTTGGGAGAGCTTTTTCGCCAGAGTTATAGATCTTTGATTGATGAGATGGAAAAGCTTATATGACTGAGCGTCAATATGAGCTTTTTGTTTCTTTGTGCATTATACAGTTTTTTTTTGTTAGTTAATTGTATAATGAAGAGATTTCTAACAAACTTTTCTGCTCAATCCTTCAAAACCTCCCTGTTTGTAAATGAAAATATCCGGGGATTGAAGATCTCTCTACACGTATTACGTCTCACAGCTGATACATTACTACAATAGTATGCAGTCTAAGCAATCTCATGTAAGCTTAAATATCAGCAGCGCAAATTATCTGTCTCCTGTCTAATTTGCTACAATGTATTTGTGCAGGTAAAATGCATCATCCTGGAGTCTAAGCTGTTAAGCTTGGAGTATTCCCTAAACTAGATTTAATTTTATTAACCTCTTTACATTCTGGATGTAAAAAAGAAAATTGCTTAAGATCAGAATGAAATACATAAAGTGAAACTCCAACTTTTAACATCCTAGTGTTTTAACTTCCTTTAAAGCGTACCTGTCAGATCCCACGAAAAAAAGAATTATTATGTTACTCAGTGCCTAATCCTGACCATGCGCATTTAATTTTTATGCCTCTATCTCCCATATTTATTATAAAAATACCTCTTTTTTTTTTCTTTTTAGCTCACAGTGTTAGAAATCCTCTCACGGGAAGGGGGCGTATCCCTTCCTTGTGGTGGTGGGAGGTGATTGGTGCATCTGCTCATGCAGCCTTGTCCATGAGTCATCTCTTGTCCATGACTCATGGACAAGTCTGATGCTGCTGCAGGACTGGTTAAGTGTCTCAGTAGCGATGGGGGTCCCTAGTGGTGGGATTTTCAGGAGCCATTTTCCTAATTCAAAACATTTTAAACAACCATATTACAAAAATTCTTAAATTTCCATCAGTAACAATGTATAAAACGTTTTTTTGATCTGACAGTGCCCATTTAACAGTCTTTAATGTCCTTAAAGAAAATGCATTTCCCAAAAACTACCTATTATTTAAATAACATTTTTATGCAATGGGCCCTAAAACAAAAAGGCGCCTATACACATGTGAAATAAGTTGGTGGAACCCAACCATTTTGGCAGGACCATCCAACTGTCTAATGGCTAGGGGGGGCCTGTTAGTCCAACCAGTTAGTTGGTCTTACCAAACAGAATTTCCCTGGCAGATGTTATTGGATTTCAGTTTCTCTATTCTTTTTCTTATTGTTTTGAGAAATGAACCACTGCCAGAGGTTTCTGACAGCGATTTCATTCTCCTCTCTATTACGAACACGAATATATTTGACAAACTTTCATGTGTATGGAGGGATTGTAAGCGATATCTGTCCACTGAATTAACATTTAGCCAACATCTATCCCATGTGTATGGGTACCATAACGCTTCTTACTCTGTACAGGTTACTTTTAAGTAGTCATTTCCTTATTATAACAGGCAAGATTACACTATAGATAATTCCTATAAATATATAGCACAGGATCTACTATGCACAATAGATGATGATCACAGCTCTACTCCTACCCTTCCCTGCAGAGGTCACAGAGCATGCCTCCCATAAAAGTCAATAAGTCATGATCAGGTTATAGTTCCTAGCAGGTGGGTGTAATGATAATCTCTCAAGCAAGGCATGGCTTTCTCCAAAATCACTTTGAAGGAAGCTGAATAAAAAACTACAATCAGAGATTAAAAACATTGTAAAAAAAAATATATTGATAAATATTTGTTTTAAATTATGTAATTAGTTTAGAAAGAGGTATAGGTGATACATTCCCTTTAAAAAGAAGTTGTCACAAGGACAGACCTACTGAACAGCCTTAGAAATGCCAAAATTAGGCTGGCTGCAAAAAAAAATAAAAAATTGACTTTCATGTTTTTCAAAGTCACATGGTGCACTGGGTGTTCCATCTCGCTGCTCAGGAAAAGGTTACAAGGGTTACAGTGACAGCTTGTCTATAAAAAGCTATAAAATCATTATAACAATATTGGAAAGTATCAACAATATGTAGTGAATACCAAACATATGGTTGTATGTATTCCAATAGACGATGTTAATATGACCAAGAACATCCACAGATGTAATGGAACTGTATACAGTGGATATTAAAAAAAATGAACCCCAGGTTCAGGTTTTTGTGATGTTAAAGAATAAGACAAAGATAAATCATGTCAGAAGTTTTTCCACCTTTAATATGACCTATAAGCATCAGAGGGATCTCATTTTCAAAACATCAGATTTACCTTGGAACACAGTAAAGACAGTGATCATTAGTGGAGAAAATATGGCACAACAAAGACATTACCAAGAACTGGATGTCCCTCCAAACAAAACTGGCTAAGGAGGTTTCCAAGAAATCTACTGCAACAATAAAGGAACTGCAGGAATTTCTGGTAAGTACTGGCTCTTTACTACATATGACAACAATCTCCAATATTGTCGATATAAATGGACTATTGGGTAGGGTGATAAGACAAAAGCCTTTTCTTACAAAGAAAATCAACCAAGCCTGGCTGAAGTTTTCAAAAACAAACACCAAGTCCCCCAAAAGCATGTGGGAAAACGTGTTACTGCCTGCTCTAAATATAAAGTGAAATTTCTTCAAAAGACCGCTTCTTTTAGAAGACAACCCCCTTACCCATGCCATATTTTTTTTGTGGCAGATTTTCAGCTCTTCATTTACTATGCATTCTTTGAAAAGACTGACCCACTAGATATGTACAGAAATAAACAGACCTCAAAGCCGACCTGGGGAGTGGAGCACCTACTTGGCCCGTCTGATAACGTGTTTAATAATTCTCTGGCTGTATTAGTCATAGTGGTATTAAATATTAGATTTGAAAAAACCACTTGTGTTGCGCTCTTTAAATTGTTATTGTTTGTTTTGTGCAGACAGATAAACAGTTGTAAACATTGTATATTTACTATGGAAGTTGAATTCTTTTGACTGTAACTGTAATGAAGGTATACAAATGTATCGGAACTCTCTGACTGTCCAGGCTTCAGTGGCATCTGTCATGGTTTGAGTATCCAATCCTGAAAAGTTTACCATCTGGCAGGGACCAACTCAGAACACTCCTGACAGTCAGAGTGACTAGAAAGGCTGGTATCTTGTTACATTGTCCTTTCCTTGCAGCGCTCTATAATAGAAAAACTCATGCTAGAAAAGGAAGCTTAATGCAATTCTAGGCTTAAGCTTCTTGCCATAGTGGTAAGGATCACAGCTACTGTCATCTGATTGACACAAAGCAAGAGAACAGATCTTGGAATAAGACCACTGGAGATTACCAGTACACCAATACCTTCTAAAATAATAATCTTATAATTAAGTGCTACATAACTAAAATGATTAATTATTGTACAAATTATGCTGTAACCAAGGTGATCCAAAGAAACACTATGGATGATTCCAGCTCCCGTAAAAACTTGTATTTTTATTCCCAAAAAATTAAAATCTCAAAATGGACCATATCAAAGAAAAAAACATGAACAAACCGCACAAGGAACACGTTTAGTAGTAGTAAAATAAAACCTACATAAATCCACATTTTTATGAAGGTTTTAATTTATTTTACTATTTTACAAAAATTATAACTACATGCACCAAAAATAGTATGTTTAAAAATGTCCTTTTCTGTCCCCTATAACTTTTATAATGCGCACACAGGGCTATATGAGGGCTCATTTTTTGTGCCGTGATCTTTAGTTTCATCAGTACCATTTTTGTTTTGATGGGACTTTTTGACCACTTTTTCTTAACGTTTTTATGGTATATGAAGTGACCCAAAATTTTGAAATTTGGTATTTTTTGTAGGTGTACGCCATCGACTGTGCAGTTTACACACGCGGCAATACCACATATGATTATGTTTATTTTTTATTACATTATTTTATTTTTAAAAATGGGAAAAGGGGGGTAATTCAAACTTTTATTAGGAAAGGGACTAATTCACATTTATTAAAGGGGTACCCCCGTGGAAAACTTTTTTTTTACTCCAAATCAACTGGTGCCAGAAAGTTAAACAGATTTGTAAATTATTTCTATAAAAAAAATCTTACTGCTTCCAGTACTTATTAGCTGCTGAATACTACAGAGGATATGGTTTTATTTTTGGAACACAGAGCTCTCTGCTGACATCATGACCACAGTGCTCTCTGGTGAGATTTCTGTCCATTTTAGGAACTCTCCAGAGCAGCATAAGTTTGCTATGGGGGATTTTCTCCTACTCTGGATAGTTCTTAACCCCTTAGCGCATATGGATGTTTATGAACGTCCATATGTGCGTCCCCATATATAATGCGCGCTCACGAGGCGCATCATACCCGGTGGATCCCGGTTGCTATAAGCAACCAGGACCCACGCTTATGCCGGACATCACTGATCGGGCTGATGTCCGGCATTAACTCTTTAGACGCGGCGATCAAAGTTGATCGCCACGTCTAAAAGTGAAAGTAAAAGCATCCTGGCTGCTCAGTCGGGCTGATCGGGACCATCGCGATAAAATCAGCTAGGACACAGCAGGAGGTCCCCTCACCTGTCTCCTGCACGTCCGAACGGCGATTGGTTGCTCCAAGCCTGAAATCCAGGCTTGAGCAATCAACCGCCAATAACACTGATCCCTGCCATGAATGCAATGGCAGTGATCAATGTATTGAATAAATGTACTGCATGTTATAGCCCACTATGCAAAAAAAAGTTAAAAAAAAAGTTAATACAGATCATTTAACCCTTTCCCTAATAAAAGTTTGAATCACCCCCTACTTCACATAAAAAAAACTGTGTAAATAAAAATAAACATATGTGGCATTGCCATGTGCGTAAATATCCGAACTATAAAAATAAATTGTAAATTAAACCGCATGGTCAATGCGTACGCGCAAAAAAATTCCAAAGTCCAAAATATCTTATTTTTGGTAACTTTTTATACCATAAAAAAATTTATAAAAAGCGATCAAAAAGTCAGATCATTTTTTAATAGAAGTAATTTACAAATCTGTCTGGCACCAGTTGATTTAAAAAAAAAAAAAAGGTTTCCATGGGAGTACCCCTATAACAATTTTTTTTTTAACTTTTTTTTTACACTATTTTTGAATCCCCATAGGGGACTATAACATGCAATCCTTGGATTGCATACACTGTTCAATGCTGTGCCATAGCATAGCATTGATCAGTGTTATCAATGCTCTGCTGCCCCAGCCTGCCATGGCTGTCTGGGAGCATCAGATGACCGATCAGATGGTGAGGAGGCAGGTAAGGGCTCTCCTGCCGTCCTCTCAGCTGATTGGGATATCACGGTTTCAACGCAATGGTCCCGATCAGCTCCAGCTCCATCCGTTGCCGCAAGCAACTTTGATCTCAGCGTCTAAAGGGTTAATGCCGGGCATCAGCCTGATCTGGGATGCCCGGCATTAACCCTAAGTTCTGGCTGCTTATGGCAATCGGGACCCACTGGGTATGAAGCGTGCTATATACTGCAGAGGAAATGCTTTACTTTTTAGATTTCTCTGATGTCATGACCCTAGTGCTCTCTGCTGACCTCTGCTGTCCATTTTAGGAACTGTCCAGAGCAGCATATGTTTGCTAACGGTATTTTCTCCTGCTCTGGACAGTTCCTAAAATGGACAGCAGAGGTAAGCAGAGAGCACTGTGGTCATAACATCAGAGAAATCTAAAAAGTAAAGCATGTAAAGTACTGGAAGGATTAAGATTCATTAATAGAAGTAATTTACAAATCTGTTTAACTTTCTGGCACCAGTTGATTTAAAAAAAAAAGTTTTCCACAGGTGTACCCCTTTAAGTACTGGGACACAAGGTAAAAATGTTTTATATCTTTGAGTTATCATTTGTTTATTTCTTCAGATAATGAAGAATTCTTTTGACCTTATTGCGCATAGCAATTGTACTGGAATTAGATTATCTCATAAAGTTAGCATTTACTCTGTCAAACTTGTCCACAGAATGCCTTTCTACAATTCCTGCTAAGTATTATTAAAAGCAGAATTCTCAGCTTCAGGATGTTATTAGAAGAATACGGGATCCCATTACAGGGTGTTAATACTGGATAGATACAAATGATTATAAAACTGTACCGAGAATGATAAGAATAAAAATGATTATAATAAAAACTAGCTGTTATAAAGAATGATAACTATGAACACAACCTTCGCTATAACTTAATGTATGCAGACAGTACAAGGATATGTGAAGACTTTCAAAAGAAGGATGGAAGTATTTTAGAAACTTTGCCATTAAAGAATACAAGGTGATTGTTATTGGTATCTCATTTCTTGGCTTGCCAAGAAATACAGCTGTACATTAATAAAAAGAAAAATAGATACATGAGCCAATAAATAAGGAATAAATCAACAACAGGTGCGTTTTAACGTAATAAAAACTTTATATATATATATATATATATATATATATATATATATACATATATGTATAGGGTATCATAGTTACACGGTTAGTACAGTTGAAAAAAACACATGTTCTTCAAGTTCAACAAAACGAGGGAATAAGATGTGGATGAAGGGGAGGGGTATGGATATCAGTATATCAACTCCTCAGTTTTCCATATATCCATGCTTTAACCCCTTAAGGACCAGGCCCATTTTGGCCTTAAGGGCCAGACCAATTTTATTTTTGCATTTCCGTTTTTTCCTCCTCGCATTCTAAAAAACATAGCTCTTTTATATTTCCATCCACAGACCCATATGAGGGCTTGTTTTTTGTGTCACCAATTGTACTTTGTAATTACATCACTTATTTTACCATAAAATGTACGGCGCAACCAAACAAATATTTATGTGGGAAAATTGAAAAGAAAACCGCAAGTTAGCAAATTTTGGAAGGTTTTTTTTTCACGCTGTACACTTTACGGTAAAAATGACATGCTTTCTTTATTCTGGGGGTCAATACGATTAAAATGATAACCATGATATATGCTTTTCTATAATTGTACCACTTAAAAATAATCTCAAACCAAACTATCAATCTATACCAAACTACCAATCTATAGTTTTTATCAGTACCACTTTTGCGTAGGTTTTACTTTTATACATTTTGATAAAAAAAATTTTAATTAAATGTTCCGTGACAAAAAAGCAGCAATTGTGGACTTTTTTTTTACATTTACGCTGTTCACCGTACATGATAATTAACAATATATTTTAAGAGTTGAGACTTTTACGCACGCGGTGATACCAAATATGTGTATTAATAATTTTATTTACGCTTTTTTGGGGGTAAAATGGGAAAAATGGATGTTTACCTTTTTATTGGAGGAGGGGATTTTTCAATTTTTTTTTTACTATTTTACTTCACATTTTTTGACTTTTTTTTTTTTACACTTTAATAGTCCCCATAGGGGACTATTTATAGCAATCATTTGATTGCTAATACAGTTCAGTGCTGTGCATAGGACATAGCACTGATCAGTATTATCGGCTATCTTCTGCTCTGGTCTACTCAATCTCAGACCAGAGCAGAAGACCCCGTGAGACAGCCGGAGCCAGATGTGGGGACCTCCGGCTGCCATGCTGGATGATTGGATCCCTGTGGCAGCACTGCCGGCGCTCCGATCATCCATTTAAAGTACCGCACAGCCACAGATGCTGTGATCTGTATTGATCACGGCATCTGAGGTGTTAATGGTGGACATCTGCCCGATCGCGGATGTCCGCCATTACCGGTGGGTCCCTGGCTGCTTATAGCAGCCGGGACCTGCCGCGCACGACGGAGCGTAAATGTACGTCATGGTGTGTTAAGTACCACGGCACCATGACGTACATTTACGTCCATTGTCGTTAAGGGGTTAAAGTTGATATTTTTGAAATTGAAAATAAATTGATGTGTAATTGATAGCCACATAGCACCTGTCAACCCAAAGATCAGATTAGCCTCACGTCAGAGGGGGCGTGACCGCAGTCCGGACGCAAATACCCCTTTCCACAGTGAGTTTCCTTCTGCTGATTGGTGGGGGTCTTGGGGGGAGATTTAACAAAGTTAACAAATCACTTCCTTCATTATTAACAGACCTTTTCAAAAATGAAAGAAGCAATCTGATTGGTTTCTATGGGCAATTAGTCAACTTTTCCTCTGCACAGGTTTTGATAAATCTCCCTCTTAATTCCTATCCTGATAATAGGTCAATGTATATGCCTTGAAATCCCAATGCTTATACAATACAAGATGTTCTTTATTAATTACCAACCTTTATTAATTACCAGACTGATGCAATGTTATAAACTAATTAATAAGTACAAAGAATAATAGCTTAATAAATGTGTGGTATAATGGAACTGCTTTCACACATGAAAAAATGTCTCATATGTCTCAAGTCATATGCAGCAATGACAGATGTCGTCCAGATACACAAACATTCACAAACATGGCCTATATGACCATGTGGGAAGCTCAGCCTGTTGATATATGATATTTTTGATATATGATATTTTTGTATTCCCTGATGTCTGCAGCAGCACAATAATGGGTTAACAATCCCCCCTGTGAGCTGGCAGGACCTGTGGAATTTTTTATATTTACAACAAACCACCTAGTAGTATAAATAATATATATATATATAAATGGACCTTCCCCCTATCCCTCATTGAGTTTTTTTGTCCTGTGAGTTACCTTCCTCCTTGCTTTGTTCCTTTCTGAGTGTCATCCTCTAACCTGCAGGCATGCTGATGTATTCCCTGGCAGCACGGGTATTATCCCCGGCACGGACTCCCTAGCTGCAGGGGGGATTGTCGCTCGCTGCTTACTCAGCTTTAGTGTATCTGAACACCTCACTCCTAGGAGCGCGCGCCGGCACTCCGATGTATTATTGGAGCGCGCGCAGGATGCCACGGACATCAGAGGGGGCGTGACCACAGTCCGGACGGCGTCTTGCAAATACCCCTTTCCACAGTGAGTTTCCTTCTTCTACTGCTTGCTGTGGATAAGTCAGCTGCAGTAGATAGGAACTTTATTATGTACTTACTGTTTTGTATTTTCCTCTTCATAAAAATACTAAGAGGGAGGCGGTTTGGGGGTGTGGCCTCCTTCTGTTGGTTATGATTACTCCACATGCCAATCCTGCCATCCTCGTCGTCCAGAAAATCAGGAGCCCACAATCCAGGATGTAGTGGTGCGAGTTAAGGACTTTTTTGAAGGTTCTATAAAAGAACTAAAAGAAGCTTTTTCTGCTCCTAGAAAAAGATCCTGCTATGGTCCTTCCTCCCCTCAGGGGGGCTTAGCTCCTATTTTGGATGAGGACGTTTCTATGTTAGAAGACAGTAATGCTTCATCAAAAGAAATGTCTGAAGAAGAATATTTTGATAAAGGGAAGGTGTTTTTTTCCTGCTGAAAAAGCACAAACATTGCTTAAATTAGTGTAGAACGAGGGTCAACCAGGGGACCAGTGAGAAGCTCCCTTGGATAATAGAGGGCCAAGGGCTTTCAAAATAGATACATCTAACTCTGACCTTATGCAGGCAGAGTGGAAAAAAACAGAGAAAGCTCCTGTTTTATCAAAGAGATTTAAGATGATGAATCTCTTGGAGGAATCCCAATCAAAGCACTGGGTTTCTCCACCCAAGGTAGATACTGCTATAGCCAAGATCTCCAAAAGAACTCTAGTTCTAGGCGGAAGATGGCTCAAGCCTTAAAGATCCTATGGATAGAATGGTTGAGGTTGCGCTTAAGAGGTCCTGTATTACTGCTGCAAGTCAATCTGCTGTGTCTATTGCCTCTTCTGAAGTTTCACGTACCTTAAGAAAGTGGTTAAACAAAGTCCAGGAAGATATAGATAGAGGTGTTCCAAGGGATGAAATCTTAGCCTCATTTAAACATATAAATTTAGCGGTTGACTATCTTTGTGATTCTGCAAATCAACAGTTACGTTTTTCCTCTAAGGCTATGGCCTTATCTACTGCAGGGAGAAGAACATTATGGTTGCGCCCCTGGTCTGGTGACAACCTGTCTAAATTACACCTTTGTAATTTCCTCTTCTCTCAAGGTAGACTCTTTGGCCCTGAATTAGACACTTTAATGTTAAAATTGTCAGACAAGAAGGGGAAGTCGTTACCTCAAGTCCCTAGACCATCCCGTAGAGTCTTCCCTAATAGAGATAGATCTCTTAGAACCAGATTTTCTCCTTTCTCTAATAGAGGTAGGGGAGGTGTTTCCTCTAGAAGAGGGGGTGCTAGAGGAGCCAGGCCTAAAAAAAACAGCAGTTTTAACAATCAAGGTACTCCAGTCGGCGGTCGTCTAACTTTGTTTCTTTCTGTGTGAGTACAAAAAAATAAAAGACCCTTGGGTCTTATAAGCACTATCCAGTCTGGTTACGTGCTTTTTTTCCTCTTGTACCCCCCAGACAGGTTCATCTTGTCACAGATTCTTCAGGAATCAAAGAAAACAGTGCTAGAGAAGTCTATTTTAGACCTTCTTTCCTTAGCCTCCCTGGAGCCAGTACCCTCATCTCAGGAGGGGGAAGGAGTTTACTCTCTAGTTTTTCTCGACCCCAAACCTTTGGGAAAATGACGACTAATTATAGATCCAAGATATCTGAACAGATTTTTTGTAAAAAAATGTGTTTCAAATGGAAACAATGAAGTCCGTCAGGCCTCTCATATCTCAAGGGGACTTTATGGCATCACTAGACCTAAAGGACGCCTACGTTCACATTATTATTTTTCCCGCCCACAGACGATATCTGCAGATAGCGGTAAACGTCGGAGGAACATTGAGATTCTTTCAATTCAAGGTACTCCCCTTTGGGATAACCTCAGCTTCGTTCGCTTTCACCAAGGTGATATCTGCGGTAGTTGCTGTCCTCAGACTCCAAGGAATAAAGATAATTTCTTATCTAAACGATTGGCTACTCATAGCCAGTACTTCCCTTCTGCTCAAGGAGCAGGTAAGGATTACACTCTCTCTCCCGATAGAGTTGGAGTGGATTATCAACAACGAGAAATCGAATCTTGTGCCAGTCACCATAAAGCAGTTCCTAGGCTTTATAATAAACTCTCAGGAAATGAAGATTTATCTATCCGACGCAAAAAGGGAATGCATACTAAAGGGGTATCAGTTTCTCAAGATTCCTCGAGTTGTCTCCTTAAGGACATTGAGGAGTTTTCTGGGTCTGCTATCCTCAGCAGCAGATGCAGTTCCATGGGCGTTCTGGCATCTCTCCCAGAGCCAGGAACTCACTTCTTTGGTGGAGCTGACTAAGGGACGGTATGTCTCTACTAGAGCCAACATGGCAAGTACTAACAACAGACGCCTCACAATCCGGATGGGGAGCCCATCCTGCAGATCACACAGTGGCTGGAGTCTGGAATCCAACAGAGAGACTGCTGTCATCAAACGTAAGAGAACTAAGAGACATTTTTTACGCTCTAAAACATTTCGAGCCTTTTCTTATTGGCAAAGCAGTCCAAGTAAAGATGGATAACATGTCTGCAGTCTTATACATAAACAAACAGGGCAGAACAAGATCACCAATACTACTAACAGAAGTAGGGAAGATCTTGTCATGGGCAGAGGTAAAGATAACCAGGTTATCTGCTGTTCACATCAGAGGCACATTGAATGTTCTTGCAGACTGTCTAAGCCGCCAGATGACTATTCCAGGCGAATGGTCCTTGAATCAGGATGTATTCCAAAAGATTGTGAGTCTCTGGGGAATATCGGTCATGGACCTTATGGCTACCAGACTGAATGCCAAATTAAGAACGTTTTGCTCCCTTTATGCATAACATCAGCCCTTTGCAATAGATGCGATGTCAATTCCATAGAATTTCAGTCTGGCATACTTTTTTCCTCCCACAGCGATGATTCCCAGAGTACTTTGCAAAACAAAACAGTAAGGGGCTGCGGTCATAGCAATAATAACTTTCTGTCAAAAAAGAGCCTGGTTTCCTCTCCTCATGTTACAACCTGAAATCCCTTCATCTCACATCCTGGAGGTTAGTAGGCCCATTTTAGAATCTAGAGGTTTTTCTCATCGTGTCTTGAACACTCTGTCTCCCTCTAGGAGTGTTTCAACTAACAAGACTTATTCCAGAGTTAAAACTATTTTTTGTTCTTGGTGTGAAGAAAGAGGTTGTAATCCTTCTCCCCCATCTAGACCTCAGATTCTTGAATTTCTTCAAGATGGTAATGAGAAGGGCTTATCCACCAGTACCATTCGTGTTCAGCTTATCTCCAGAAAAAATTATGTAACTTCTAGGAAGTTAAAGATTTTTTAAGAGCCTTAAATAGACTAAGACCTAAAAGAACCTTACCTGTAGCATCTTGGGATCTTTCTTTAGTGTTAAAACAATTGTGTGAACAAATTTTTGAGCCTTATACACATCATTCTTCCGTTAAGGATGTATGGCGCAAGTTCCGGACTCAAGCCTGCACCCTACCAGGCGACCCTCAGCTGATTGCAGTACAGTAGCTGAGAGCTTCTACTAATAAGCCCTAATGAGCCACGGACGCTATTAACCCTTTAGATTATCACTGTCAATGCTGACAGCGGCATCTAAAGGGACCTTTAAATGATCCCTCGTTGCTTAGTGGGGTGGATCACTTGGGGGGGGAGAGGGTCCACTGTAGAGGTAGCTGGAGGGCTTACCTCTCCATCCATCCTGGCTGTGGCTCTGCAATTGATAGATCCTTTCTGCAGCAGGCTCTATCAAGCGCAGAGCACACAGATCAATGCAGTGCTATTGAACTGCATTGATCTGTATGAATAATCTAATGATTCCTCCTAAAAGTCCACTTAAGGGGACCAATAAAGTAAAAAAAAATGTTTTTTTTTTTAAATAAAGGCTTAATCAATATACATTACTTCTTCCTTAGTAAAAGTTTTAATCACCCCCCCTTTTCCCATTTTCCATATGAAAAATATGCAAACATAACAAAAATAAACATATTGTATTTGGTATTGCTGCATGTGTAATTTTTGGAACTATTAAAATATAACATTATTTATCCCGTACGATGAACATCGTAAATGTAAAAAATTACCAAATTCCAGAATTGTGTTTTAATTTTATCACATCATAACCCAGAAAAAATGAAGTTAAAAAGTGATCAGAAAGTCTGATCAATACCACAATGGTACCAATATAAACTACAATATCTCAACCCCAAAAATTAGCCCTCATAAATCCTGGTCTTAAAATTAAAAATGATAAGGGTCATTTCTAAAAAGTTACATTTTTTTTAGTTTTAATTGCGCAGTACTAAAGAAAAATGGGAGAAGGAGAGTCAGCTTGTCATGTTTCCCTGCCTCCTAGATATGCTTCGCTATGCAAGTTCCTTTAATGAATATGATCATTTCTTTACTCTCTCGTCACTAGGACATGAGAGTCTACTAGCGCGTGTGCACAAGTCATGTGTAGTGAGGCAGTGGCGCCTGCGCTCTGCTACAAAAGCAGAGCGCTCACGCGCTAGCAGGCTTTCATGTCCTAGTAATGTGAGAGTGAAGCAATTGTTATATTAATTACAGGGGCAGGCATAGTGATGCATATTGAGGAGGCAGGGAAGCACGTCAAGCCAGCTCTCAACCTTCTCAACCTCCATTGTGCAGAGAAGCACTAAAGCAATAAGAGATTAAACAACCAGAACTTTGCCACTACAGGACCAATTAAAGAAAGTGACTTCTCATTTTAATGCTGTTCACCTGTACTTCAACCAACTATATTGAGTTTAGTGAGGGTAAACAGCCTGTCAGTTTCCCTTTAAGCATCATAAGATACTAATATTTTTCAAAATATTCTTATTTATGTAGAAGAAAGCAAGTCCAGTCTATTTCTTTCCAAATTTTTTCAAACCACATCCAAGAACAGTGACTGGAACGTGAAGACCTGTTAACTTGACAGTAAGTTGGGCGAGAAAAAAACACTGCCAAAAATGTATCACTGTACCTGTTGTAGAAAAAGCTTCTTTGAGTTGAAAATAAAAGTAGAGATTTCTATTGAGCATTTTCAGGGCATTCTTCATGGTGATAAAAGTTTAATTTAAAGATGAAACGGCTGACAACATGGCTGCAGTTGGGGTATACTTATTTATTGAATGAAGAGTATGGGATTAGCTATTCAGACCTCTTTGCCACAGGCAATGTGAATCTTGAGATCTGGTGCTTGTTATGACATACAGCAATATGTAAAATATGTAGAAATACATGTAATTCTATGTCATTTTATTTACAGAATCTGAAAAATAAATACAAGAGCTCTTGTTTTTCAAAAAGAAAAATTTGCATGAATAAAAAATATGTGAGGTGTTTGAGAAAAATGTAATCACAAAATAGAAAAGTGCAAAATAGCAGGAAGAAATTGAGCTTTATATTAGCACATGCAGATAGCTAGTTAGTTTAAAGTGAATAGGCTTCAAGCCAAGTGGCGCGTTGACAAGTCACACAGATATGAAAAATGCCAATGCCCCCTTATTTTTTTTTTCTAGGATTATAAATATTCAGGGCACTGAAACCACATTATCAGTTGTCAGCTGAGCTTATCAAATGTCACTAAATGCAGTGTAAGTATAATGTGTGCCAACTGGAAAAAAAATGTATTGCAATACAGTGTAAAGCAGATTTCTCATATATATTTTAATTAAGTCTTATTCACAGGAAATTATAACAAAATCACAAGTTTTTGGAATGAGAAAGCTGCACGTGTTGAGTCACAGGATACAGTAGAATGTTCCAATTATTATATTTTTATGGCTGCCTATTATATGCTCATCACTGGAAATGTTAACTATGCTGTAGCACCTTATTTTTAGCAAAGGTCCTAATTTAAGATTTATCCATATGCTGTTTTGCCTCAGTTATTGTTGATGTGTTATAGCTGCTGGATAATTCTCCAAAAAGCTAAAACTTTCTTCCAAATTGTATTGGTAGATACTATTCTATTTTCTTTTTCTTTCTCTTGTTCCACATATGAACAATCTTGGAAGTGACTCTACCAGTATAGATCAAAATAAAAAAGCTTGAACCTTATTAGGAAGGTTAACTGAGCGAACAGATGGGACTTCATATATAGTAGATATCAAACATTATCACTGCAACAGTTTATGGGAACGATAAGAAAGTAGTAGAATGTTTCTACCAATCCAGATCAATCATTAACAATACAGGAACTTGTAGTTAGGAAATAAGCAAAGACAGGGACTTGGTCGAGCAAGAATTAAAGACATCGATGAGATCTTAAAACGAATCTTTAAAAGGAAAAGAATTATGAGTTGTCTACATTATAGGAGTCTTGGATCTTTCTAAGGCTGTGAACACTGAAAAATGAAAAACAAGGAGAGGAAAAGTAATGATACTGTCGAACGTTTGTGTTGGCCAAGACGTTCAAGGCAAAGAAAATCTTTTTCAGAAGCCTTTTCTTATTTTACTTGTAGCACAATTGACCAGATTGAAGTTATCTTATTTTCGAGATATCATGAGATGATATAACACATTGGAAAATGCAATTATGTTTGAAAAATCTGAAGGTAAAAGAAGAAGAATGATCAACAAGAAGAAGAATGGATACAGTTTGCAGAATATGTATTGAGCATGTTTTTAGAAACTGGCAAACCCCGACAGACAGATGTATATGGAAAAGTACTAGACAACGGGTCATCCGGAGTCAAAACCAATAATAATGAGAATAATAACAATAATAATAGGAAATTATAATAATAATAATTATATTGAAATTTAAATATTGGATTGTAAATGCAAAACAAGAAAATATTTCATATGGACTTTATGGAGCCTTCCTTGAGCTTTTATTAAGGTTATATATAGGTAAACATTCTCTAATATATACAGTTTATTGGTGATAGAGGCAAGATAGAAATTTACATTCACAGGTCTGGAGGCATAATCTATTCAATTTTAATAGGTTCAAAATATTTCACACTAGATTTTCGAGTTAGGAAGGAATTACTTAGAGCAGATGTCACATTATGTATACAGAATATTAGATTGATATAGATATATTTGGACTAAAACATAACTGAGGAAAAATTCATGGGTTTTGATCAGGTCTAGTGTGGCATTTCTGGCTGCTAGGTGTCTTAAAAAAATTTGATTTATGCAAACTGTACAGTTTATTTATTTATTTGAAATAAATGTTTAGATACAAATAAAGACAACCTTTTAACATTCCTTGTGAAACATATGGTGTCAAAAATGAGATCCCTGATTCCTATTAGTTAAAGCCAAAATTTAGGGCTTGTTCACATATGTGTCACTGTTGTGCTCCTGTAAAATACCTGATGGACCCTATTGATCTGTCAGGTCCAGGCGGTGTCAGTTGTACTCCAACCCATTTACAGTTTGCCACACAGAGCACAATGGCCGTGTGAACTTAGCCTTACTCACAACTGTGGCTTTAACACTGGTGGGTTACTTATTTCTGTGTAATACATGATTAAACATTCATATTAATTGATGGCATCTAATTTTATGTCTTCAATGCAGTTGAAGCCTATACAATTAGATATTTTTACTTAACCCCTTCATTACCATGGACATGTATACATGTCCATGTGCTGTTAAGCAGGTATGGTGCGGGCTCCCGACTCGAGCCTGCGCCATACCGGCCGGCCCCCAGCTGATTCTTGTAGCTGAGGGCCGGCGTTAATAGCCCACATGCGTCGATCGCCACGGCTGGCTATCAAAGCTGACAGCAGCGTCGAAAGGTACCTTTAACTGCTCCCTAGTGGTCCCATGATTCCTTCTAAAAGTCCCCTAAGGTAACTAAAAGTGTAAAAAGAAAAAGTTTAAAAACACACACATTAACCCATTCCTTTTCCCAAATTCCATATAAAAATATATAAATATAATAAAAAAAAATAAAAATAAACATACGGTATGTGCTATTGCCGCGTGCGTAAATGTCCAAACTATAAAAATATAAGGTTAATTATACCGGACGGTCAATGGCGTACACGTAAACAAATTCCAAAGTCCAAAATTGCATATTGTTGGTCACTTTGTATGCTTTGCCCTACAAATATTTTTTTCCTGGGTTTGTCGTAAATTTTGTGGTGACATGTTTGATGTAATTACAAAGTACAAATGGTGAAACAAAAAGTTAGCCCTCATATGAGTCTGTAGGTGCAAAATTAAAAGTGATATAATTTTTAGAAGGTGATGAGGAAAAAATGAAAGGGCAAAAATGGAAAACCTTGTGGTCCTTAAAGGGGTACTCTGGTGCTTAAACATCTTATCCCCTATCCAAAGGATAGGGGATAAGATGCCTGATCGCAGCAGTCCCGCAGCTGGGGACCCCCGGGATCATGCATGCGGCACCCCGTTTGTATTTGTATTACCGGCGACCGCAGGGCCAGCGGCGTGTGACGTCACGCTTCCGCCCCCATGTGACGTCACGCTCCGCCCCTCAATGCAAGCCTATGGTAGGGGGCGTGATAGCTATAGGCTTGCATTGAGGGGCGGAGCATGACGTCACATGGGGGCGGAGGCATGACGTCACACGCCGCCGGCCCTGCGGTCGCCGGTAATCAGTCCCGGAGCGAACACGCTCCGGGCACTGATTACAAATGGGGTGCCGTGTGCATGATCCCGGGAGTCCCCAACGGCGGGACTCCCGCAATCAGGCATCTTATCCCCTATCCTTTGGATAGGGGATAAGATGTTTAACCCCTTAACGACGCAGGACGTATATTTACGTCCTGCGCCGGCTCCCGCGATATGAAGCGGGATCGCGCCGCGATCCCGCATCATATCGCGTGGGTCCCGGCGCTAATCAACGGCCGGGACCCGCGGCTAATACCACACATCGCCGATCGCGGCGATGTGCGGTATTAACCCTTTAGAAGCGGCGGTCAAAGCTGACCGCCGCTTCTAAAGTGAAAGTGAAAGTGACCCGGCTGCTCAGTCGGGCTGTTCGGGACCGCCGCGGTGAAATTGCGGCGTCCCGAACAGCTGATCGGACACCGGGAGGGCTCTTACCTGCCTCCCCGGTGTCCGATCGACGAATGACTGCTCCGTGCCTGAGATCCAGGCAGGAGCAGTCAAGCGCCGATAATGCTGATCACAGGCGTGTTAATGCACGCCAGTGATCAGCATTAGAGATCACTGTGTGCAGTGTTATAGGTCCCTATGGGACCTATAACACTGCAAAAAAAATGTAAAAAAAAAGTGTTAATAAAGGTCATTTAACCCCTTCCCTAATAAAAGTTTGAATCACCCCCCTTTTCCCATAAAAAAAATAAAACAGTGTAAAAAAAATAAAAAATAAACATATGTGGTATCGCCGCGTGCGTAAATGTCCGAACTATAAAAATATATCATTAATTAAGCCGTACGGTCAATGGCGTACGCGCAAAAAAATTCCAAAGTCCAAAAAAGCGTATTTTGGTCACTTTTTATATCATTAAAAAATGAATAAAAAGTGATCAAAAAGTCCGATCAAAACAAAAATCATACCGATAAAAACTTCAGATCACGGCGCAAAAAATGAGTCCTCATACCACCCCATACATGGAAAAATAAAAAAGTTATAGGGGTCAGAAGATGACATTTTTAAACGTATAAATTTTCTTGCATGTAGTTATGATTTTTTCCAGAAGTGCGACAAAATCAAACCTATATAAGTAGGGTATCATTTTAACCATATGGACCTACAGAATAATGATAAGGTGTAATTTTTACCGAAATATGCACTGCGTAGAAACGAAAGCCCCCAAAAGTTACAAAATGGCGTTTTTTTTTCGATTTTGTCGCACAATTATTTTTTTTTCCGTTTCGCCGTGCATTTTTGGGTAAAATGACTAATGTCACTGCAAAGTAGAATTGGTGACGCAAAAAATAAGCCATAATATGGATTTTTAGGTGGAAAATTGAAAGGGTTATGATTTTTAAAAGGTAAGGAGGAAAAAACGAAAGTGCAAAAACGGAAAAACCCTGAGTCCTTAAGGGGTTAAGCACCGGAGTACCCCTTTACGGGGTCAATATTTATAACATTTATATTTCATAGTTGTAAATACCTGATGTTATTGGAATTACTGAGTTATATTCCAGAGCTGCATTCACAAATTTCAGGTTTCAGTATTGAAATCTCCCAGCATTCCTTGCTGGTTTTATCTAATAGTTTATTCTCTAATAGTTTTCAAAAGAGACTGCACCACTCTTGCCCAAGGGCTGTGTCTAGTATAGCAGTTCAGCCCCTTAAATTTGCATAACATTTCAATACAAAACACAGTCCATGGACAAGTATTTCTGTTCTTTGGAAGAACATGTTTTTCTGATATTTTATATGATCATTTCCACTAATAAAAGATCTTGGGGGATGTATCATTAGGGGATTTCTTGCTGTTTTTTTTTTTTTTTGCTTTGTTTTTTTTTTTTAGCAAAATTCATAAAAATGCAATTCTTAATATGTTTTGTCCAAACAATTCCCCCCTTTACTTTTAGGTTGAGTGTGTACTAATTGAAACAACGTCAGTACTCCACCTGGTCAGAGCTGGAGTACTGATGTGAAAATTTTGGGTCAATTTTAAAAATTTACATTTAATAAATTATATGAAAACACATGCAAATTCAAAACCACGCTCCGAGGAAGAGAAGAATGTTCACTGTTGCACAGAGAGCGCAAAGGGAATATTCAATTTGCTAAAACAGCTAATGAATTCAATTAATTTTAAATTACAACCAATTTTTTTACAGAATAGTCACTATTTTGCCCGCGATAAATCTGCTCCCTCGTATTTAAACCAGTATACATATTTTTCATTTCTTTAAACCTGTAAGGCTGGGTTCGCAAATGTCCGGCATCTGGCATAGGTGAACTCAGCCTAGACCTCGACACAACTGATGCTATAACTGATGACAACGTGCATCAGTTGTCATCATTTGTATGGCATCCGGTGTCCATACACCGGACAGAGGACGCCAGAAGCTGCGTTCCTCGTTCCGATGCCGTCCGGCTTGTCCAACCATCCGGCGTCAAAATTGAGATGCTGGACGGTTGTGAACTGTCCCATTAAAATGAAAAGGATCAGTTCTAGCATCCGTTTCCCTCCGGTGCACGCTGGGGAAAACTATGCCAGACATCTAACATATGTGAACCCAACCTTACAAGTTACCAAATTAAAAGTTATGAACTGCTTTATCAAAAAATCTGACCTAATGTCAATTCCTATATAATTTTCTCATTGGCTTTTTTTGCATTCTCTAATGCATTGTACATTTTCAAGAGTTTATATATCAACCCTCTGAATGAATATGGCGGTGTAATAAAAATATTGGAGAGCCAGGACCAAATTTTACACACAAATCATTAGTCTAGTATAAGAAAACTTTTATCACATAATAATATGGCCGTTAAATAAAAATATTTTTGTTTTGTGAACTCAACCTAAGAAACTTAAAACAGATTATTAATGAATAAAATACACTGACTAAAGGAAGAAAACTGCCTTCGTAGATTCATTGAAATAGCTGCCCTGCAAGTCAATACTTCCCTTAAGAGCAAGTCATAGCATTTGGGAACTGGCTCAGATGCTGACATACTCATTTGTTTGCAGGCCTGTTCTGGCTTTTGATTCTTATCAGCACCAACTTGGGCACCTTTTACTTATATAAGATTCTGTTTTAACTGCCTCCTTAGGAAATATCAGCAATAAAGTGCGAGCACGTGACACAATAAAACTGGAAGTTCTGAATGTTCTTACCATTTCTCCTGGAATCCCAAACTCAGTTGCAGTTTTATTTTTATTACTCCTGCTTTCATCTTTATTCATTATATCTGTAATATGTACTACTTACAGTATATTTTATCCTATTAAATCATTTGGCCTATGTAAAATATAAGCTGTGACAATACAAGATATACTCATATAGGAAGTAGAAGAATCAATAAACTGGTTTATTTTTATGATATCGCCTTGACCATTAAACAATTCCCTATGGAATTAAAATAAATAAATAAATCAATATTCATGTGAACAACATCTGTCAGGACGTTTTTAGAGAAGAGAATGAACGCAAACATTCAGATCTTGGGCATGGTTTAAAGATGACATGGAGCCGTCTCTGGTATGTTCATCAATTCTTCATCTTCTGTAATACAGAATGTTTGTTTAAATTATTGATCTATTGATTCTTCACTTTAACTGCTGAGATACATTACATTTTTCATAATGTTGAACTAATGATACGTTTTATGGGCTTGTAATTTATCAACTCAATAGTTTATGAGCTTCGATTAATTATTCAAGTCTTACATTACTATTCCTCAAAGGGGACATTTTAATAAAATAAATAAAGCTAATTGCAGGCTCAGTATATTTGGACCCGACCATTTATTCTGCTTTAGGTGCTTGTTGTACTTTTGGCAGTGGTGACTACATCCATCTTGGTGATGTATTCCTTCTAATTGTATAACCAAAACAAAAAGGAGTTAATTATATGTAGAAAATATATATATATATATATATATATATATATACAGTGACCCCCCCGACCTACAATGGCCCCGACATACGATCATTTCAACATGCGATGGCCTCTCAGAGGCCATCACATGTTGAAGGCAGCATCAACATACAATGCTTTTGTATGTCGGGGCCATCGCATAAACAGCTATCCGGCAGCGCAGACTGCTTCAGCTGCCACCGGATAGCCGTTTACGGTGCCCCGTGTGCTCCGCTGACAATCACTTACCTGTCCTCGGGGCTCCGGCGTGTCCTCTTCAGGCTCCCCTGCAACATCAGTGCTCTCCATCGTCGTCATCACGTCGCTGCGCACGCTGTCCCGTCATCCAATAGGAGTGGTGTGCGTAGCGACGTGATGGCGGCGACAGAGAGCGAAGATGTCGAGGAAGAAGAGTCCTTGCCAGAGTGTCGGGGACATCACAGGGACGCGGCGACAGTGATAGAAGGCAACATCCAAGGCAGCGGTGATGAGCGGTGACGGTCCGGAGCGGTGGGGACACGTGAGTATAACCTCCAATACCAGTGGTCTTCAACCTGCGGACTTCCAGATGTTGCAAAACTACAAATCCCAGCATGCCCGGACAGCCGTTGGCTGTCCGGGAATGCTGGGTGTTGTAGTTTTGCAACATCTGGAGGTCCGCAGGTTGTAGACCACTGTCCTATACTTTACATTGCACGGATCCCTCAACATATGATGGTTTCAACAAACGATGGTCCGTTTGGAACGGATTACCATCGTATGTTTAGGGACCACTGTATATATATATATATATATATATATATTCTTTGTTTATACATAAATATAAAATCCCAACAGTTCAAAAAAGTCTTAAAGGAGTGGTCCAGTGGTGACTCAGTGGTGAACAACTTATCCCCTATCTTATGAGAAACCAGTGATCAATGTAAAAGATCAGTGTGTGCAGTGTTATAGGTCCCTATGGGAGCTATAACACTGAAAAAAAAGTGGAAAAAAAAGTGAATAAAGATCATTCATCCCCTCCCCTAATAAAAGTGTCAATCACCCCCCTTTTCCCATTTAAAAAAAAAAAAAAAACTAGTGTAGATAAAAATAAATATAAACATATGTGGTGTCGCTGCATGCAGAAATGTCCAAATTATAAAAATATATAATTAATTAAACAGCACGGTCAATGGCGTACGCACAAAAAAATTCCAAAGCCCAAAATAGTGTATTTTTGATCCCTTTTTATATAATGAAAAAATGAATAAAATGCGGTCAAGAAGTCCGATCAATACTAAAATAGTACCACTAAAAACTTCAGATCACGGTGCAAAAAATGAACCCTCATACTGCCCCATATGCGGAAAAATAAAAAAGTTATAGGGGTCAGAAGATGACAATTTTAATTTTAATGTAGTTATGATTTTTTCAGAAGTATGACAAAATCAAACCTATAAAATTAGGGTATCATTTTAATTGTATGGACCTACAGAATTAAGATAAGGTGTCATTTTTACCGAAAAATGCATTGCGTAGAAACAGAAGCCCCCAAAAGTTACAACATGGCGGTTTTTAAAAAAAAATTTTGTCTCACAATGATTTTTTTCCCATTTCGCCGTAGATTTTTGGGTAAAATGACTTATGTCATTACAAAGTAGAATTGGTGATGCAAAAAATAAGCCATCATATGGATTTTTAGGTGCAAAATTGAAAGCGTTATGATTTTTTAAAGGTAAGGAGGAAAAAAGGAAAGTGCAAAAATGGAAAAACCCCTGGTCCTTAAGGGGTTAAAAAAAAATCTAAGAAGTGAACTGATTGGTTGCTATGGGCAACTGGTCAATTTTTCATCTGCACACGTTTTGATGAATCTCCCCCATGGTTGCTGGATTCATAAAGTGGCCCATAAAAAAAGTTGAACCACTGGGGCGCAGAAGAGAAACACTGCAGAGAAGCTGCAGGCACCAGTCCTTTAAATTCAAGTGGGGATAACAGGACAAAGAAGTGATCAAAGTAATTGTAAATGTGCAGCTTTGATCCTTAAAGGACATGTCCGGTGCTCACTTTTCTTATTGTTACCGTTCCGGGCTGCAAAAAAAAAAGAAAATAAGTTTTCTCTTGCCTGCCTACGCTCCCCCGGTGCTCCGGTACAGGCATTCGGTCCCCGGGCTGTATTCTTCTTACTTCCTGTTAGCCCGGCACGTCACACGGAGCTTCAGCCTATCACTGGCCGAGGCGGGACATCGCTGCGGCCGGTGATAGGTTGAAGCTCCGTGTGACGTGCTGGGTTAACAGCAAGTAAGAAGAATACAGCCCGGGGACCGAACACCTGTACTGAGGCACCGGGGAAGCCTAGGCAGGTAAGAGAAAAAAAAATTCTTTTATTTTTCAGCCCGGAACGGATAAAATAAGAAAAGTGAGCACCGGACATGTCCTTTAATGTAACCAAAGGGTCATACAAAAATTATATACAGTACCCTGAAATTACCCTTTAGTGTAGTGTCACTTATGCCATATTTTGATGCAGCTGATTTTTGCTACCCATTGACTTCAGTTGGTAGGAAAATACGCAGCAGCAAATATACAGCAAAATATGGCACATGTGAGCCTACCCTTAAAATAAATCCAAAAAGAATGTACCTGCCCATATTAAGGAATGCTTTTGATTTGTTTGGCAATTTTAAAGAAGCAATCTAGTACAAAAAAATATATATAATATATTTATGTTAGCAAATAATGCCTGTTTTGTTCAAACTTGTATAAGTTCTTCTTCAAACTATTTTCTCTCTCTTCTTCGTTGTGGTGATCTAAAGTTTCTATATGGATTATTCATTTGAACTGTTATGTAAACAATTCTATTCTTTACCCCATATCAACAGTTCTATTTTATTTTTATCACCAGGCACCTACAGTGCTGTGTTAATAATGCACTCTGCAAATTCGCAGCTAATATTTACATAACTACATGTGTTTTCCCCTCTGATCTTCTTAGTCTTCCTAGAATCCCCAAAGCAAATCAGAATGATCAGTGTAGGGATTTCACATTTACATATTAATTGCCTACTGGTTATGAAATGCTTGTTCTCCAGATTCTCCTTAAGACATATCATACAAATATTGAAATACAGGATAAATCAATTATTTTCCACCGTATATGTAGTAAAAGTATGCTTACCCAGTCCCTGACTCTTTTACTTAATTAACTGGTAGGCACAAGGCTTTCATTTTTATGTAAGTGAATAACCAGAAAGAACTCTTTGAGGAATACAGTATAGTTCTAGCAGCAGCTTTAAAGCTAGAAGATGTATTACTTGTCTCTATATATTACTTGCTCTTTATAGCAGCATATATTACAAGACAGGCTGTCAGAAAACAATTCCTGACTGGATATACTGTAGTCAGTTTTACGTTCCTTTTTTTCTGGGGGTTAAATAAACAAGTACAGTGACCCCCCCGACCTACGATGGCCCCGACATACGATCATTTCAACATACGATGGTCTCTCAGAGGCCATCGCATGTTGAAGGCAGCATCAACATACAATGCTTTTGTATGTCGGGGCCATCGCATAAACGGCTATCAGGCAGTGCAGACTGCTTCAGCTGCCACCGGATAGCCGCTTATGTTGCCCCGTGTGATCCGCTGACGATCACTTACCTGTCCTTGGGGCTCCGGCGCGTCCTCTTCGGAATCCCCTGCATCGTCGGCGCTCTCCTTCGTCGTCATCACGTCGCTGCGCACGCCGTCCCGTCATCCAATAGGAGCAGCGTGCGTAATGACGTGATGGCGGCGACAGAGAGCGCGGATGCCGGGGAAGCAGAGGCCTTGCCGGAGCATCGGGGACACCCCGGGGACGTGGCGACAGCGATAGAGGGCGACATCCAGGGCAGCGGTAATGAGCAGTGACGGTCCGGAGCGGCGAGGACATGTGAGTATAACCTCCAATACCAGTGGTCTTCAACCTGCAGACCTCCAGATGTTGCAAAACTACAACTCCCAGCATGCCAAGGGTGACAAGGGTGTCGATCATGTTGTTGGGCCAGAATTGGTCTAGGAATCCTAGTTCTGCTAACTTGTTATTGCAGTGTTCACTATTCACTAGCTGTGTTCCCTATTTATAGTACACGTGGTGGACTTAAAGGGGTTATCCAGGAATAGGGCATGTCCACCTCGTCATACATGTGGAATGTTGAAAGTTACATTTTGTTTCCACATTAAATCTGCGGTGCTCTAGTAGCAGTCTGTAGCTCCAGAAATCCTAAAATATATTAGCTATAGGCAGATGTAAGTTTAACCCCTTAAGGACAAAGCCTATTTTGGCCTTGAGGACACAGACAATTTTCATTTTTGCACTTTCATGTTAAAAAGTACCTGTCACCAAATAAAACTTTTAATATAGCGTTCCTTGTGAAATTAGCAGACACTTTCTCATGCACTTGCTTTTAAAATTATTAACATAAATATGTTTAAAATGTAATAGAAAAAAAGGCCACTAGGTGGCTCTGTTCTGTTCCCTGCCACAATTAATACAGTGAGTTTGGTCTCCTCCCGACCTGGCAGGAGACCAAACTCAGGAAGTGCTTCTCTGTACTGAGCTTGACAGCTGCACAGAGCCTCACTGAAAGCTGCGAAAAGCCTCACTGAAAGATGCACAGAGCCTAAGGTCTTCTATTCATCACAGTGTTGCAATGATGGGAGGGTGGAAATGGTCCCCCAGCAGGCTTCAGTGATGTCATGCCTGCTGGGAAATTCCCACTTTCACCTGCTGGGATATTGCACTATGTGAGCAAGAATAAAGGTATGATACATAGCTTTTTAAAGCTCTGAATTTTTTTTAATGGCACGGAGGGTGTTAGAAGTAGTTAGGGAACATAAACAGAGTTGGTTTAGAAAAGTTTATTTGGTGACTTGTACTTTTTAACTTTTATTTTTTCATCCACAGACCCATATGAGAGCTTGTTTTTTTGTGATTGTACTTTGTAATGACACCTTTTATTCTACTGTAAAATGTACTCCGTAACTAAAAATTTTTTATAATTCGTGGGTAAAACTGCAATTGTGCAACCTTTGGTAAAACTAACATTTTATCTTTATTCTGTGGATCAATGTGGGTCAAGAGAGTTGCAGGATCGTCACCGTGAGTGTCTGGCTACTGATACTAGCTGTCACTCAATGCTATAAAGGGGGCACAGCTCCTACACTCACTTCAAAGTCCCTTAAAGGGGTACTCCGGTGAAAACCTTTTTTCTTTTAAATCAACTGAAGGCAGAAAGTTAAACATATTTGTAAAATACTTCTATTAAAAAAGCTTAATCCTTCCAGTACTTATTAGCTGCTGAATGCTACAGAAGAAATTCCTTTCTTTTTGGAACACTGATGACATCACAAGCACAGTGCTCTCTGCTGACATCTCTGTCCATTTTAGCAACCATGCATAGCAGATGTATGCCAAAGGCAGCATGGTGGCTCAGTGGTTAGCACTGCTGCCTTGCAGTGCTGTGGACTTGGGTTCAAATCCCACTAAGGACAACAAAAATTAAAGCATTATTATTATAATAACGTCAGCAGAGAGAACTGTGCTCGTGATGTCATCAGAGAGTATTCCAAAAAGATAAGAATTTCCTCTGTAGTAATCAGCAGCTAATAAATACAGGAGGGATTAAGATTTTTTAATAGAAGTAATTTACAAATATGTTTAACTTTCGGCCACCAGTTGATTTAAAAGATAAAAGGTTTTCACCGAAGTACCCCTTTAACACTCCAGGTCATGCATTTACACTCTGATTCATTATGGCCCAGGAAGAAAGGGTGGAAATTTATCCCCAATGTCCTGAACTGGTTAAAGTGTAGTTTTTAAAGCAAGCCTCATCATTTATAGCTTAATTTTTTTTTTTTTTTAAATGACATACAAATGTAATATACCTGATGTAAATAAGCTCTTCTCCAGAATTCTCCAGAAGGAAGAAAGCTGACTCTCTAGTGCCACCTGGGGGAAGTTACTTTGCAAGTTGGAAACCTTATTTCCATGCATATTGCCTGTTGGTCCCAACAAGGAGAAACACTACCCCATTTAAGCCACTATAATGCTTTTAACTAGGACAAAGTTACATCTTTCTGTCATTCTAACAGCCTGTAGTTCATGCTTTTTGTAAACGTACAGAAAATTGACCAATGACCAAAATACTCTAAGAACTGTTCTAGAGTAAACAGTAAGTACTAAATGGAGCAGAGGTGAGGAGGAGGAATCTGCGGCGCTGTGAGGCTAATAATGTGGGAGGGGAGGGAGGTTACGTTATCGTCTTTTTGCTCAGCCTGAGTGTGACAATCCTACTGTGAAAGGCGAGGTGAAACATCAGGAGAGACATCCAACATCTTTTGACATCACAGTAGGAAGAGTCTTCCCACCCAGCAGGTATGGAAAGAGAAAATGTGCATCTTCAGAAAGTAGGAAGGGAGGAAAAAGACCCAAAATCCACAGGTTACAACAACATTTCGGGCCAACGTCATATAATACACATCTACAGCCAGTGATAAAACTGCTAAAGACTTTTTATTTTGTAACCATACAAAATCTTTAAAGATGGCACTTTTGGTTCCTTTCTGGCTATGTTGACCAACATTAAGAAGCCAGGGCTATTTGGTATGACATATATATATATCATTCATTCATAATAATTCTAATAACCATCAATGTGATGATAAAAATATATGAGGTCCATTAACATTTTTTTATATAAAAAAGGGAAACTGTTGGCAGTTTCATGCTGCCCAAACAGACAGGGAGCATAATCCCGACATCCCATGGTTCACTCTAAAAAGCGGCCAGGAACAAAGTAAGCTGTAACGGAGGGCAGTACCCAGTGGCAGCACCAAGTAGCAGTTCCACACCCTTGAAGATTGTCTATACAGAGAGTAGCCGCCCAAAAGTATCAACTTCCATATGGTTATTTATTATGTAGCATGTTTCTAATAGCTGAGATAACTTCTTAGTAGCCAATGGATCTCAAAAAAGGTAGAAGGGCACCTGTAGGCTACATTCACAAAGTGTATTTTGAGACTCAATGTTTTATTTATTTTACAAAAAAAAATTTCTGAAATGCTTTTTGAAGTGTTTTTGTGTAAAATTTTTGGAACTTCATTTTGATATTTTAGGGAGTGCTTAAATGTGTAGTTTATGCAGTTTTTGCAGGTGTTTTGTAGCATTTGTTTGCAAAAAATGCACCAAAAGCACACACAAAAAGCACAAAAAGACATAAAATTACTGTATTTTGTCCAAAATGAATACCATTTTATGGCTGTAAAAAATTATAAAAATAATAATAGTAATTATTATTCTTAACCTAATGCCAACAGATTCCACAGCAATTAAAAAAAAAAAAAAAAAAACAACAACTGCGTTTGTACTATTTAGTGTTTAAAGGGGTACTCCGGTGGAAAACTTTTATTTTTAAATCAACTGGTACCAAAAAGTTAAACAGATTTGTAAATTACTTCTATTAACCCCTTAAGGACTCAGGGTTTTTCAGTTTTTGCACTTATGTTTTTCCTCCTTACCTTTTAAAAATCCTAACCCTCTCAATTTTCCACCTAAAAATCCATATTATGGCTTATTTTTTGCTTCGCCAATTCTACTTTGCAGTGACATTAGTCATTTTACCCAAAAATGCACGGCGAAATGGGAAAAAAAAATCATTGTGCGACAAAATCGAAGAAAAAACGCCATTTTGTAACTTTTGGGGGCTTCCGTTTCTACGCAGTGCATATTTCGGTAAAAATTACACCTTATCATTATTCTGTAGGTCTATATGGTTAAAATGATACCCTACTTATATAGGTTTGATTTTGTCGCACTTCTGGAAAAAATCATAACTTCATGCAGGAAAATTTATAAGTTTAAAAATGTCATCTTCTGACCCCTATAACTTTTTTATTTTTACTTGTACAGGGCGGTATGAGGACTAATTTTTTGCGCCGTGATCTGAAGATTTTATCGGTATGATTTTTGTTTTGATCAGACTTTTTGATCACTTTTTATAAATTTTTTAATGGTATAAAAAGTGACCAAAAATGCGCTTTTTTGGACTTTGGAATTTTTTTGCGCGCACGCCATTGACCGTGCGGTTTAATTAATGATATATTTTTATAGTTCGGACATTTACGCACGCGGTGATACCACATATGTTTATTTATTTATTTTTTTACACTGTTTTATTTTTTTATGGGAAAAGGGGGGTGATTCATACTTTTATTAGGGAAGGGGTTAAATGACCTTTATTAACACTTTTTTTTTAACTTTTTTTTTGCAGTGTTATAGGTCCCATAGGGACCTATAACACTGCACACACTGATCTTTTACACAGATCACAGGCGTGTATTAACATGCCTGTGATCAGTGTTATCGGCACTTGACTGCTCCTGCCTGGATCTCAGGCACGGAGCAGTCATTTGCCGATCGGACACCGAGGAGGCAGGTAGGGGCCCTCCCGGTGTCCTGCAAGCTGTTGGGGACGCCGCGATTTCACCGCGGCGGTCCCGAACAGCCCGACTGAGCAGCCGGGTCACTTTCAGTTTCACTTTAGAAGCGGCGGTCAGCTTTGACCGCCGCTTCTAAAGGGTTAATACCGCACATCGCCGCAATCGGCGATGTGTGGTATTAGCCGCGGGCCCCGGCCGTTAATGAGCGCCGGGACCGACGCGATATGATGCGGGATCGCGGCGCGATCCCGCTTCATATCGCGGGAGCCGGCGCAGGACGTAAATATACTTCCTGCGTCGTTAAGGGGTTAAAAAATCTTATTCCTTCCAGTACTTATTAGCTACTAAATACTACAGAGGAAATTCTTTTCTTTTCGGAACACAGAGCTCTCTGCTGACATCTCTGTCCATTTTAGGAACTGTCCAGAGTAGGAGAAAATCCCCATAGCAAACATATGCTGCTCTGGACAGTTCCTAAAATGGACTGTGCTCGTGATTCAAGCTCGTGAGAGCTCTGTGTTCCAAAAAGAAAATAATTTCCTCTGTAGTATTCAGCAGCTAATAAGTATGGGAAGGATTAAGATTTTTTAATAGAAGTCATTTACAAATCTGTTCAACTTTCTGACACCAGTTGATTAAAAAAAAAAAAGTTTTCCACCGGAGTACCCCTTTAACCACTGATTTCTAGGCTAATGATTGGGAAAAATATGAATATAAAACAGAGGTTTGAGACATAAAATGACCATTTTACACCTTAACATTCCGCCTGAAAACTGTGTGAACATTCCTTTTCTATTGGCATATTAATTGACATTTTTGACAGGATCTTTCTCATTGGTAAAAAAACAAAACAATTCTCCAGTTAAATTTAGGAAGGAAAATGATTATCAAACAATATGTTACATCTGCATTGAAAATTGCCATATGGCACAGTATGTTTAGATTTTCTAGCTCAATGTGGATAAATTGATGAGAGTGCAATATGTGTCCAGAGGGGAAAAACTAAATACAGCATGTCATATATATATATATATATATATATATATATATATATATATATATGCATTTTAATGGCCTCTGTGCTCATTCAATATGTAAAATGGACAGTAATACAGTAACAACATAGGGGGAGATTCATCAAAACCTGTCCAGAGGAAAAGTTGCTGAGTTGCCCATAGCAACCAATCAGCTCGCTTCTTTCATTTTCAGAGGCCTTTTCAAAAATGAAAGAAGCGATCTGATTGGTTGCTATGGGCAACTCAGCAACTTTTCCTCTGGACAGGTTTTGATAAATCTCCCCTATAGTCTACAAAAACTGTACAGTGTTAACCCTGAAGGGCAGACAGTGACTGGAAATTCTGGTGACTTATGCAGTATGCATTTTTTTTCCAGTAAGGCCAAATCCCTTGAAAAGATCACCTCTTCAGAAGAAAATCCACTTCACCTGACTAGATTTCCTGTGAAGGACTTTGAGTTAACCATATATTATTCATAGTATCGATTTTCTTTAGTAAGACCACCCCAATACATAACATCTGGCCTTCACTATATATCTTCCTATGTACCCTCCTACTCAAATAAATGATGTCAAAGTACTCTCAAAGCAATAATCATGCATTGCACTACACATTATGTACACCACTATGACAGTATGACGACCTCCTATAGATAGGGCATTTAAATGGTGCTTGAAAGATAATGAAGTATTTTTTCATTCCCTGCTATTAATAGAACAATTACCTTATCTTATGATTTAATTATCAGTAATGTCCTCCAGATCATTTAGAGAACTGAAGGAAAACTGATGTTTTTTCCATGCTTTTTATCTTCAAAAAAAACCCAAACCTACAAGCAAATGGCTATTTTGCCGGATGTTTCTTTGAGAATTCTCTGTTAAGTACGCCAATAAAGTATTTTTATTCAAGTAGTATGATGGGCATCCACAGACCTTAGGACAAATCATGGCTCTTATTTACTCAGTGTGTTGGGTTTATATAAGTTTGGATTCTTGTTATATCTCTATTTACTATGGGGAGACATAGGTTGATAAAGTTCTTTCCAGCTTGTTCTTAGTGAGAATTTTCAGTCATTTATTCACAGAATTTTGTGTGAATCCAATAGTAAATGGGTCAGGTTGTGAGAAGACACACCTTTTTTTGGTCGACCAAGGCCCCTTTCCAGTTGACCACGCCCCTTTTGGCTTTAAAGGGTTTGTAGGTTTATTTTGTCCCAGTGCGCCAAATTGTGATGCATTATGCCATATCGGGGCTCACAACCCGAGCAAGTCGCGTTCACAATAGTAAATCAATATCTTTAATAATTCATAACAATATTAAAATGCTACAGCCAGCAAGCATCTGACGCAAAATGGACCTGTCAGCAGGATGTTGGTGTTATAACTAAGCCTAATGGCTATATAGAGCTTTTCAACCTGAATCCAAAGCATTCCTTTGGTTGGCAAATTGTCTCCTCCAGAGCAGAGATATGCAAGGGCCCAGAGGGCGATCCCTTAAGCCACAAGAGCCCAGCAAAGTTCAGCCCATCCAATTGTAACCCAGTGGTCTCAAAGCATATTCCATGCTTTCGCACTTTGCAAGCGCAAAACAAGGGAAAAAAGAAGCCAGAAAAAGTCATTGCTACTGCTAATGCATCAACCTTTGGTTCAATTGAGGCAGAGATGAGAAGATAGCCACTAAGCTTTGCTGGGCTCTTGCAGCCATGGAGTAGGCCCCCTGGGTACTGGAACCTGATTTTCATATGCATTTAGGGCTAAATATCTTGAAGAGACAAATGACAAAAAAGGCTACCATTGGGTTTAGTTATATCACCCTACTGACAGGTCTGATTTAAGGGAAAAACACTGTCCCAAATACGTAGACTGGTTGCTTGCAGCAGCATTTTATTATACCATGGTATTAAATTAATAATGTTTAACTTAACCTCTCAGGGTGCGGGATTTCATCTTACTACCTGGATAATTGCAGTAACTGGTTTGCCCACCTTACTAGTCTGCACCCCTTGCCAGTGAAGCACCCTATCATTCAATGCAAGGAATCTGATTTTTATTCATATTTTATCCCATCAGACAAAGCCGTCCAGTGGGAAAAAGCTGCAATATCAGACATAGCCATTGGTTAAAATATTTTTAAGAAAACAGCCATGTGTTTTTCTAATTTCATACAAACCCCTAAACACATTTCTGTGGTAACTGGAATAGAAACGTTGGATATCCCCACAATAAATGCACAATAAAGAGGCCGAAAGTTATTTATATCTTGATCTATAAAATAACATATAAATTTTAAGTCTGTCAAACTTCATCTTGTAACTATTCCATTAACAACAGGATCAATAACTTGGAAAGCCACAAACTGACCTCAGCCCTCTGGAGTAATCTTTCCTACACAAATTATATACTTGTATTATTGCAGTTTTTCATACCATACGCTATAAAACTCCATACATACCTCTTGAAGTTGAATAAACTGGAGTATAGAAAATGTAATCTTAAAACAGTAAAAGAGAACTATAACATTGCAAAGCCATTCCTATACATCTTTAAACATAGAATAAAAAAGCAGTATACATGAGGCCAAAACTATTTGATAATATCTAAGAGTGTAATTACATTACAGCTACAGTCATGGCCGTAAATGTTGGCACTCCTGAAATTTTTATAGAAAATGAAGTATTTCTCACAGAAAAGTATTGCAGTAACACATGTTTTGCTATACACATGTTTATTCCCTTTTTGTGTATTGGAACTAAACCAAAAAAGGGAGGAAAAAAAGCAAATTGGACATAATGTCACCAAACTCCAAAAATGGGCTGGACAAAATTATTGGCACCCTTAACTTAATATTTGGTTGCACACCCTTTGGAAAAAATAACTGAAATCAGTTGCTTCCTATAATCATCAATAAGCTTCTTACACCTCTCAGCCGGAATGTTGGACCACTCTTCCTTTACAAACTGCTCCAGGTCTCTTATTGGACAGGCGCCTTTTCCCAACAGCAATTTTAAGATCTCTCCACATGTTTTCAATGGGATTTAGATCTGGACTCATTGCTGGCTACTTCAGAACTCTCCAGAGCTTTGTTGCCATCCATTTGTGGATGCTTTTTGATGTTTGGGGTCATTGTCCTGCTGGAAGACCCAAGATCTCGGACACAAACCCAGCTTTCTGACACTGGGCTATACAGTGCGACCCAAAATCTGTTGATAATCCTCAGATTTCATGATGCCTTGCAAACATTCAAGGCACCCAGTGCCATAGGCAGCAAAACAACCCCAAAACATCATTGAACCTCCACCATATTTCACTGTAGGTACTGTGTTCTTTTCTTTGTAGGCCTCGTTTGTTTTTGGTAAACAATAGAATGATGTGCTTTACCAAAAAGCTCTATCTTGGTCTCATTTGTCCACAAGACGTTTTCCCAGAAGGATTTTGGCTCACTCAAGTTCATTTTGGCAAAATGTAGTCTTGCTTTTTTATGTCTCTGTGTCAGCAGTGGGGTCCTCCTAGGTCTCCTGCCACAGCGTTTCATTTCATTTAAATGTTGATGGATAGTTTGCACTGACATTGATGCTCCCTGAGCCTGTAGGACAGCTTGAATATCTTTGGAACTTGTTTGGGGCTGCTTATCCACTATCCGGACTATCCTGCATTGACACCTTTCATCAATTTTTCTCTTCCATCCATGCCCAGGGAGATTAGCTAAAGTGCCATGGGTTGCAAACTTCTTGATAATGTTGCGCACTGTTGACAAAGGCAAATCTAGATCTCTGGAGATGGACTTGTAACCTTGAGATTGTTGATATGTTTCCACAATTTGGATTCTCAAGTCCTCAGACAGTTCTCGTCTTTTCTTTCTGTTGTCCATGCTTAGTGTGGCACACACAGACACACAATGCAAAGACTAAGTGAACTTCTCTCCTTTTTATCTGCTTTCATGTGTGATTTTTATATTACCCACACCTGTTACTTGCCCCAGGTGAGTTTAAAGGAGCATCACATGCTTGAAACAATCTTTGTTTACCCACAATTTTGAAAGGGTGCCAATTTTGTCCAGCCCATTTTTGGAGTTTGGTGTGACATTATGTCCAATTTGCTTTTTTCCTTCCTTTTTTGGTTTAGTTCCAATACACAAAAAGGGAATAAACATGTGTATAAGAAAACATGTGTTACTGCAATCCTGAGAGAGGTAGCCCAGCCCTGGTTGGTTCTATCCTTTTTTGTTGCTGGGCGGCAAGAATCTGTCTGGTCTGACCTCACAGAAAAGCTACTATACCACAAAAAGTTAATTTTGACTATGATAGGAGAGAACAGTGCATGGCTGCTTGCGGTGTACGGCACAGTACAACCACACGCCAGTCACAGTGCCCAATGCTGACTCCTGTTCACCACGGAATGGGCATATTAGCATCAGATCATAGAATGCAAAAGATGTAGGTTGCTTGGTCTGATGAATCATGTTTTCTTTTACATGATGTTTGGATGGTGTGTTCTTTGTGTGTTGCTTACCCGGGGAAGAGATGGCACCAAGATGTACTATAGGGAGAATTATGTTTTGGGCAAAGTTCTGCTCTGAAACCTTGGGTCTTAGCATTTATGTGGATGTTACTTAGACATGTACTTATATACCTTTATATTGTTGCAGGCCATGTACACCCTCTCATTGCAATGGTACTCCATATTTACAGTGGCCTTTTAGCAGGATAATGCCCCGACTTGTTTAGGAATGGATTCAGCAAAAATAACAGAGAGTTCAAGGTGATGACTGGACCTCCAAATTCCCAGACTTATGTCTGCAGCTAACATGTCATGCCAGATACAACAGGACACCATCAAAGGTCTCATGGAGTCCATGCCTCAGTTGGTACCATGAGGGTAACCTACAGAATATTAAGCAGAGGATTTTAGTGTTACGACTGACCAGTGTATAATTTATTTTTAGTATGTAAAAATAATAAAACAAAAAGGAACAAATCATCTTGAGGTCTCCATTCAAAGTCAACCCAACCAGCACTTAAATTACTTGTTGAGTTAGTCATTCTAAATCAGACACTGGCTATTGTATTAAGTACACCTACCATATAACAGATTTTACTTCTCGAGGATTCTCTAAGAGGTATTAAATGTACAGGCAGTATGCTTTACAATGTTGATATTATAGTATCACACAGCCATTGTAAATTAATAATACAGTCACAATGTGCACCATCTTCAAAGGTGTTCAGGGTGTTGAGATTAAGGGACTATGAATGCAGCCATTTAATCTCCATTTTCCCTGAACTAATCCACAAAGTATTGATTTTGTGTCTAGAATCTGGATAAGCAAAGACCATGAAGGGATGAACCTCATGAACAACATTTAGGCAACTTGTACAGGTCATGGAGGTTACAACTGATCTCATGTCAAAAGGCGTTTGAATTGATTCCATTCATAATGAGGACTGTGGTATTTAAATAAAAGGAATGTATAGCATTAAGATAACAGCACAAAAATTAAATAAACCTTTTTCGAACAAAGTGTTTATTAATTTTTATTTTCACATTTGATTTCTTATAGTATAACCCTGAAGCTGCAGTTTTGGCCTGTCGTCATGTTTTTTGGTTAAGAATGACTTTGTACATTGTATAAACAATTCAATGTAAAAAGATAGGAATGTTTAGCGTGGGTGAAGTGCAAAAATCTCTCCGTCTATATTGTTTAAAAGCCAGCATACAGGAAAAAAGTGACGCGTTTCAGGTGTCGATCTGCACCCTTAATCATACATAATATAAAAAATATGACACAATACACATATATAGGGAAATGCTAGGTCAGCCCACTCCTGGTGGAATGATTAGGGCGGAGCTCTCGTTTTACCCTTCACATGATAAAAACATTATCCTGTTATAACAATGTAATAGTATATAAATGATAAACAAAAGAAATGTACAAATACATATTAAAAGGGTACCTTTCATCAAAAAAATCTTTTGATATATTATAGATTAATGTGTGCAGAATAACTTTCCAATAGTATGTTATTAAAAAATATGCTTCTTTCTTTTTAATTTTCCACTTTGAAAAAATGACCACTAGGGGTCTCCCTACCAGTCCTTTTTTTTTTTTTTATAGATTTCAGACTCATGCAGGAGTCCTAAATCTCAGATTGCATCCGGGACACAGACAAGCTCACCACTGCTCCCTGGCAGTGAGCAGGTGAGTTTGTCTGTGTTCCAGCTGCAGTCTGAGATTTAGGACTCCTGCATGAGTCTGAAATCTATAAAAAAGGACTGGTAGGGAGACCCCTAGTGGTCATTTTTTCAAAGTGGAAAATTTAAAAGAAAGAAGCATATTTTTTAATAGCATGCTATTGGAAAGTTATTCTGCATACATTAATCTATAATATATCAAAAGTTTTTTTTGATGAAAGGTACCCTTTAAATGACAGTAACAGATAACTTCATATACTATAAAAAAAATATAAACAAAAACTCCAATACAGTGATGCATGAAGATATATTATATATATGAAAATCTGGTAAAGATGAATATTTCCAAAAAAACAAATTTATCATGCATACTGAAAAGTCTCATGGGAATCATAAGCTATTAATGAAGACAAGCACATAACATGAATCCTAGTTGTTAACGAAAAAATTATGAAGTCTTGGTGTCTGTTTAGACCACGAGGTGTGCGAGTAGCTAATTTGAGTATCCAATAAACTGAGTATTTTTCTATGGTCTCCTCCCCGATATGGCAAATTCACCTTCTCTATACTCATAAGTTGAATAGTGGATGTATCCCCTGCATGTCACTCTGCACATTGTTGAGAAACAGCTGATACATGTCTAGAATTAAAATGTTTAATATCAGAAAGATGCTTTCTAATGTACAAGAGATTAGATATACAACAAAAGATTTATTGCAATTGATATATTGTTTGATATCAAATCTTTCTCCTGTAACATACGATGAAAAGTTGGTAGAAGGAGACATGACTTGGCAACATGCACATTTATTATGTCCGCAATAATAGCAATCCTGGTATCTCAGCCACATTGGTGGGGAGGGATGTAGGACCTAGATGTGGAAGGTGACACTAGTTGTCCAATAGTGGGCGCACGTCTAGCAATACATTTGACATCAATAGGAACCATATTGCTAAAAAGGGGTCGGTCGAAATGATACGCCAATATTTTTTTATAATACTAGATATCTTTAAAAAAATGTACTATATGTAGTGGAATAAAATGCCGCGTTTTTGTCAGCCATGTCCTCAGATGACACCTGTTTTTTAGTAGGAGAAATTAAATCTGAGTGGTTCCTAGATGATGCAATATACTTTGATCTATCAAGAGACAATTTAGGATAAACACGATGTTTTAATCTATTTGTAAGACAGTCCCTTTCTTTATTGAAATCATCAGTGGTACTACAGTTTCTCCTGATTCTTATAGCTTCCTCCACGGGAAGATTTTTAATCACGTGGGGGGGGGGGGAGACGTTCCATGGAGAGTGCCATTAACAGATGTCTCCTTGCGATAAGAGGTGGAAAGGACTTTTTTAGAAACAGAGTTACCTGTAAAATCGAGATCCAGGAAAGAGATGACTCGCTGATGGTGTGTAAGGGTAAATTTGAGATCATAACCATTGTCATTAAGATAATGCTCCAACAAAGGTACCGACTATGGTCAGATTTCCACACCATCAGCAAGTCGTCTATATATCTGCCATACCATGCAATCTCAGAACCAAAGGGGTTTATAGCGGACAGAAGACATTCCTTTTCCAAAAACCCCATATAGATATTAGCTAAAAAAGGTGAATAATGCGCGCCCATAGGGGCTCCGGTCGTTTGCAGAAAAAAGCATCATCAAATACAAAAAACTTATGTGTAAGTAAATATTCAATAGTAGTGATGATAAATTGCTGCAAACGATCGGAGTAAGTAGAATATACATCCAGAAACCACTTTTAAAGCTACAAGTGCTGTAGTATGTGGTATAACGGAGTAGAGTCACGCCAGTCCATGACGTGTGTTCAGTCCACTCAAGATCTTCCATAGCAAACAATAAATGTTTAGAGTCTTGTATAAACAATTCAATGTACTTTATGTGCATTTTTGTAGACTTTTTTTTAAATTTTGCATCATTTGTAACTTTGATAGTTTGCCAGTTCAGCTAGATGACAAAAGAGTTAAATGTTTGTCTTGTGTGGAAACATTCAACACATTTAATGCACCCATTACAATACTATAAGGTAGATCTATGTTTTCTTCATCCATGCTTTGTGTATGCAAATCTACAGTAAGTAGAATTCTAACCATGAGTATGTCAATATATTTTGCTAATATTATGGTACTATGCGATATGACATTAACTTTAAAATGCTCTCAGTAACAGCATCAAGGGGATGGGGTGTTTTGGGGAGACATTGATGTCTAAGGTCACGTTCTATTGAAGCTTTGAAAGAAACTGCGAAAGAAGCCTCCTTAAGAAGTCTTAAAAGAAGCTACAAAAATGAATGATTTCCAATTGACTTTTTGGCTTTTTTTGCAGCTTCATTTGTAACTTCTTTTGGGGCTTCTTTCCTGGCTTCTTGTGCACATGTACCCTTAATTGGTAAAGATGTTGTCACGTATGGGCAGGGAAGAGTGAAGCCCTGAACTCACCTGCTCCCACTTGCCCTGCCTACTTGCGTACTCACCCTAGGCGATGGGTCCACAACCACAGTGACAGTCCCTGCCTGAATAAGTGCAGGGAGTAAAACGTCAACAAAATAAACTTTTAATACAGACGGAGGTCGGGACACAGTATGGAATCACACACACTAACAGAAATAATAACTAAACATACACACAATATGTCACAGTCCACATGACGAGTCAATACCAAGAGACAACAAAAAAGCCAAATTTCAGAAACAGGAGAGAAGTCAGAGTGCGGAGCCAATAAGGCAAATATGCCAGAAATATAACATACAGTACAAACGCTAGCTAGGAGTATGAGCTCTTTTGCAGACAAGGCCTGGATGAATACTGCGGGTTTAAATATGGAGCTAAGCAGGTGAAAAGCCAACGAGGTCAGCTGACCATCCAGAGCACAGGGCATTTCAACAGTAACCAGAAACAAAGACCTCAGTGCAGATTAACCCCTTTGGGTTCTCACAGAAAGAAACAAGGGAACAACTATTGGAAGTGCAAAGGGTGCAACCTAAGCCCAGGAGCCTAAAGGAGTGCACTAGAACAGTGTTAAAGCATAATTAAGCATAATGATTTAGGGGCCTTTTGACAGATTTTACATTTGACCCCAGGATCTCCAGGTTTAGTCTCTGAAAGAAGCCTCTGAAAGAAGCTGCATTAGGGCTTGTGTAACGTGTGCCACAATGCGTATTGATCAAACAGTGATTTAAAGTGGCTTTGTGGCATATATAACTTGATGGGAACACTGTGCTCCTTAGAATTTTTTAGACATCCTTAAAATGTAAAAGTCTACGCAATATAAAAGGTAAACAAAAAAAAGAACTTAATGCATTTTCAAAGCTTCAGTTATTCCAAAAATAACCCTTTTAAGTGTTGATCCGAACCATCATTACCTCTTTATTTTTACAAATGTTTTTATTTTTTTATTTTTATAAATGCTTTTAAAAAATGTTCCAGAATCAGCAATGATCACCCAAGTAATAGCAGTCTTTGTGTAGTTATTGTTAAAATTAAGATGCATTAATGGAAAATGCTTTCAAATGTTCTGACCCTACATCATTCTGCATTTTACAAAGAATACCTCTGGAATAAAATTATGACGAAAGGCCACAAAAAATATAGAAATGTTTGTAGATGTCTCCGTATTTTCTTGTTGGGTTACAGTAATCATGTGACTTGAGCATTTTCAACAACTAAAAAAGACCAGTAATAGAAATACAGAGCCAAAAAGCCATGTGTGATATCTGGATCCAATGTAAGATATTGGAGATTAAACACAATTGCATGGCTAATATTAATCAAGTAAAAAAGGAGACAGGAGCGCTTCTATGGGTAGGACCACCAGAGTAGGAGATTACAATAATAAGTAATACGCTCACTTTCTGTGGTTGTGCAACAATCGAGGGACAACGCTCACTGGGCTTAGAGAGGGGTCACACAGGTTCCAGGACTGGAAGGCTGCTGCAGGTTTCCCACGCCGGACTGGCACGCATAGAATACTGGATCGGGCACACTTGGTAATACGGAAAGACGTCCTGTGCTGTCGGTGATTCCCAAGGTAGGATAGGAGCCCCAAATGTATGATAGGGTAGTGGAACTTTATTGAAACATGCAATGCGTTTCAGGGCCGGGATGGCCCTTTCATCAGGCAGCTGCCTGATGCCTGATGAAAGGGCCATGTTACATGTTTCAACAAAGTTCCCCTAAGCTATCACACATTTTTGGCTCCGATCCTACCTTGGGAATCACCAGTAGCGCAGGACCACTTTCCGTATTACCAAGTGTGCCCGATCCAATATTAATCAAGTGGCATTAATAGCTTGCAGTCTATCTCAATATTTCTTTAATCTACGCTAAAGGAAATGTCCAAGCCATATTGGCATTGTCTTCTCCAATAAGTTTACTGTTCTTTTTCTTGAGTGTTACAGCTGGATCTTTACCTTTAACTGTTAATGCAATTCATATATCTTGTAGTTATTAAGATTTTACAAAGGCAGAAGTTTATTAGACTGATTCTTTATTATTTCTGGGTTGAGATAGTGGGTGACATGTAACATTTTAACCTTTTAAGGTGTCGGTTTCTTCCTGACCTCATAACAGCACTTAGATTATTTCAATGGCTAAATCACAGCAATTATGTTATTTGATAATTATAGTTTCAGATACAATTTCTTCACAAATCATCCTTAATTAAATTCCATTTTGTCAGCTTGCATTTTCCAGTTAGCGTATTACAAAACTTCTATAACCTAATACTGTTAAAACTCCAATCATTTTTATTGTTAGATTACAACAGGTGCAATGAATACCCTGTGGTTATTTTCACAACTTTTGGTTAAAAGTAAAGTGTTAAAAAACAATCACACTAAATCTCAGCATTATAAAAATGTAATGTTATATAAAGGAAACATTATTGGTGGTCCGGTTTGGTAAAATTGTGGGGGAAACAGACTGGGCTAAAAAAGAATCAGTACTTACCTCACTAATTCTCTACTAAGCTGGCTCCAGTGGTGGCCAGGTCCACTTCCACACAGGGTAATGCCTACTCATTCATTGGCTAAGGCTACAATCACACCAGTTTTTGTTTTATTTTTGTTTTTTCATGGAGAATAATTGGTTAAAAAGCCTTGTAAAGACGTTGATTGTCTGAGAGCACTGTGGAAAACAGAAGTATTTTGAATATACACTCTGCAGTGCTCTCAGCCGATAGGGTTAAATTATAAGTCAGATCTTGTTCTATATTATTAACCTATAGTTTTTCTAGTATGTAGTTCCAGTTGTAATTGAGTTATCCCGGATACCGCACCATGTTTTTTTTTCATACGCCAGTTTGTACGCTAAAGAGGGTTAGCTATCTTATTTGTATATTATGCACTTGTAAATTATTTTATGTTGCAATGGTTTTCTTGGTGGGGCATGTGAGAGGTTTGTTCCTCTCATTTTCCCCCTGGAAATGATCAAATAAATAGCACCTATTATCTACTGTGATGTGTATTCTGACAAAGAATCATGTGACTCGAAACGCATCATGTTAGTGTTTCTCTGCTCTATTGTATGTTCTTATCTGCTATCGTCACTTGTATGTGACTTTTACCTAAAGTTTGAATAAACCAGAAGGCAATCTTTTAGCTGGCTATTCAGAGCTATCTAGTTAAGTGGCGTCATGGTGGGCCATAGTTGAATCTCTATTGGCTGATATAACTCAGGTTTCACTTATCCCTACTCCACAGTTAGCCCTATTATTTCTAGGGGTGCGTGCATATCCTACACACATAAGGTTCCTAGTATGCAAAGTGTTGGTGGTGGCCAAACTTGTATTAACCAAATATTGGAAACAAACAATGATATATGTATTGGAGGAAATATTAAACACACTTCAATATTGTTACAGATTGGAAGAAACCATTGCAATAGGGAAGGGGAAATCCTTTTTTTCCAACATAAATGGGCAAACTGGTTGACCTACCCATCTGCCAGAAAAGGATACTGCAGTACCCTATGCACATTTATAATTTAGTGGCCACTGTCTTACTTAAAGGGGTTATCCAGAAAAAAAACTTTTTTTATATATCAACTGGCTACAAATTTGTAAATTACTTCTATTAAAAAATGTATTATCTTCTTTCATTACTTATGAGCTTCTGAAGTTAAGGTTGTTCTTTTCTGTCTAAGTGATCTCTGATGGCACGTGTCTCGGGAACCGCCCAGTTTAGAAGAGGTTTGCCATGGGGATTTGCTTCTAAACTGGGCTGTTCCCGAGACACGTGTCATCGGAGATCACTTAGACAGAAAAGAACAACCTTAAAGGGGTACTCCGGTGCTTACACATCTTATCCCCTATCCAAAGGATAGGGGATAAGATGCCTGATCGCGGGAGTCCCGCAGCTATCACGCCCCCTCCCGTAGGCTTTCATTGAGGGGCGGAGCGGGGCGGAGGCGTGACGTCACATGACGCCGACCCTGCGGTCGACCATAATCAGGCCCGGAGCGAACACGCTCCGGGGACTGATTACAAACGGGGTGCCGCGTGCATGATCACGGGCGTCCCCAGCTGCGGGACTCCCGCGATCAGGCATCTTATCCCCTATCCTTTGGATAGGGGATAAGATGTGTATGAACCGGACTACCTCTTTAACTTCAGAAGCTCATAACTACTGAAAGGATTAAGATTTTTTAATAGAAGTAATTTACAAATCTGTAAACCTTTCTGGAGCAAGTTGATATGTAAAAAAAAATGTTTTTTCATGGATAACCCCTTTAACCTAAATTAAAGGGGTACTCTGGTGGAAAACAAATCAACTGGTGCCAGAAAGTTATACACATTTGTAAATTACTTCATCCTCCAGTACTTATCAGCTGCTGTATGCTCCACAGGTAGCTCTTTTCTATTGGAATTTCTTTTCTGTCTGACACAGTGCTCTCTGAGGACACCTCTGTCTATGTCAGAAACTTTATGGAGCAGTATGGGGATTTGCTCCTACTCTGGACAGTTCCTGACACAGACAGAGGTGTCAGCGGTGAGCATTGTGGTCAGACAGAAAAGAACAACTCAAAAATCAACTCAAATAAACTAAAAAAAAAAAAACATTGATGGCCTGTCCTTGCTGTCAAACGCCGACACTTGCCACCCCTGTCGATCAGCTGCTCGGGCATGTGGGAAAAATTATGTTGCTACCCAAAGCACTGGTTTGATGTCTTCCTGTTCCTAGTTGTTTATAAGTTGTAACAACCGAGTTTACACAATGGCCTATCGTGTGTTTGACATTTGATAATAGAGTGCAAATATATATATATATATATATATATATATATATATATATATATATACAAAGAAACAGAGAAGAATTTGGCAATGTTTTCCTTTAGCAGTGAGACTTTGATCCAAGCCACTCTAAATATATGCTTGAATTTTTTTTGTAACTCCCACCCACGTCTGCAGGATAGCTTTGTGTGACACAGCAATTATCCAGTGGGTAAACTCTTTGACGCAGTTTGTTGCTCACTCCTTAGTCCTAACCCTTGCTCTTTGTGTTCCAATCCAGTTTGTGGTCCAATAAAATGTAATTGTTACAATGAGCATGTAAAGATGTTGTCGTTTTGCTGCCATTTTCTGTAGCTAATAATGTACTGGATTTGTGATCTTAACTTTTTTTTTTTTCCTTCAATCTGGAAATATTTAGAACAAAATGTAAAAAGAAAGTCCATTTATAAAGGCTAAATATATCACTGAGCAGTTCCTCTTTCAGTGAATTATCCACCAAGACAAATTGTTCCCCCTTACCTTTATTACTACATTCTTATATATGGAAATCGACAGTGCTGGGAAGTCTAAAAATTAAGGAACTTTTTATGCAAGGGTGGATCGCGGAAGGGCAGTTCTTATACACGGAACTTGAAACGGATCCCATAGGTTTAATTCTACATTGTTTCATAAATCTTTAAGGTGTTTTTACTTTCAGTGTCTGAAGAGGTTTATACATTTTGAATTATCTGTGGTTAAAGAAGAAAAATAGATCTGTAACATAAAAAGACCTTTAGAATAAATGGCAAATGGGAAAATATATTTTTAGAGTTTTTATGGTACCTGCTTTTTAAGGTTATATGTTTTTGAAGCTAGCATTTTAAGGCTTGGGCAGGGGGCCCTTCCTCACAGGTTTCCACTGTCAACTAAAAAATTAATGTGGCCAGCAGGGAGATGCCCCCTTTTTCCAGGGACCCCATAGCAGCCACATGAACCGTCTGTATGTCATATACACACTGTATGTCACATCTAAACGTAAAAGAAAGTCGATTTTTTTTCTTTCATCTTGGACTTTGTTGAACCTTCGGCAGGTTTGGCTGACTGTCTAATGTGTATGAAGGCCTCCTGACTGTCATATGATGCCAGTGGACAGGAGGATTGGAAGTGGTGTGTTTTCACCAGGCAACCGTACTGTTCAGGGGGAGATAAACTGCCACCAGAGCAGTCTGCCTGCGGCCTACCCATCCCCATTGAGAGCTCATGATGTTCAGCCGTGTTAAATGGGCATGGGTATGAGGAGATCTGGAGAGACAACTGCCAACTAAACAAATATTCGTCTTGAAAGTTTTTGAAAGTGTATTACTACCGTTAGTCTAATAGATTTCCTGTTCTGCAGTGTCACTTTTAAAAAGCCCTCAACATTGTTATCACAGGCAGGCAGAACAATGGAAGTTCACTCCCAAATACAGATAACACAAGATCCACCATTCACAATTGGTGGTGGCCACAGCTCCGCTCCTCCACCCTCCCTGCATACTGTTTTCCATTTACGTCACAGTTTGCCTACCACAACCCTTTACCAAAGAAGTCTCCAAATACTGTTAACAGCAGTTTAGGCAAGATGCATACCCTCATAATAAGGTGCCAAAAATGTAATAAAAATATAAATCTACCATCAAAAAATAAAAACAGATTAGAAAAAAATTATTGATATCAGTATGTATTTTTATTTAAAAACATAGGCGTAACATTCTCTTTAACTGAAACACTTTGGGAAGTTTTATTGATGTAATTAATTTATTGGATTGTTTTACGTGGACTTTTCATAAATATTACTTATGTGGCACATGAGACACATTCAAGTCCAGTAAACTGTACATGGTGACAGTCCATTAAAGTTCTTAATTTTGTAGTGAATGCTGGACCATTGGATTTTCTTGACCATGCCAAAGAAACTTTCTATATTTTCTTCACATATTTTTAGCATTTTCTCTCCTCATTGACATTGTAAAGATGTGTAATCAGTGTTTCCTGGACCTTTCCAGCATTACCCTGTCAGCAATAAAACTTCAGCCTTCCTATTGCGTATCATGTTGCAAAGATAATTTTGCAGAAACTAGAAATGTAATTCCCATCTTTGCCGATATAAGCATCTTTTATAAATGTATTTTTGCAATGTGCAACAGAACTCAGAATAATAAAAAAATTTTTATTGAATTATTTAGATCATGTATATCTGACACAGACAAAGTTTTTTGTTATAGGAAATATTGATAAAATGTTTAAAATGGAGATAGCCAGGATAAAGTCACCACAGACCTCTGTTTCTCTTTAGTACTAAGGACCAGGAAACCTAAGTAAATGTCCCACAAATACCTAACAAGTCCATGTGGACTCATGCAGTGTATACTGTCATACTGTCTTTTAAAGGGAACCAATCAGCAGATTTTAGCATATATAATGCTTGGCAATGCATTATACTGTAGAAAAGGTATGAAATTAGTAAACAGCAGAAACCAGGAAATGCAGGGGATAAAGAGAAGAACTGAATGTTAAACACTAAACTAGCCAGTGGGGCACACTCCACCATGTGGTCAGGATACTGGCCTAGTAAGAAAAAGAAATATAATACACGGAACACTAAATACGAAACAAGACTCAGAGTGTGAACACAGACTAATAGACAAGGCTAAATCAGAATGGATAAAAACCGACAAATGTAACACAGACTATAATCTATAAAAAACAGGACAATTAAAGGGGTACTCCGGTGCTTACACATCTTATCCCCTATCCAAAGGATAGGGGATAAGATGCCTGATCGCGGAGGTCACGCCGCTGACGTCATGCCTCCACCCCCGTGTGACGTCATGTTCCGCCCCTCAATGCAGGCCTACGGGAGGGGCAGAGGGGTGGAGCGTGACGTCACACGGGGGGTGGAGGCGTGACGTCACACGCCGCCGGCCCTGTGGTCGACCGTAATCAGACCCGGAACGAACACGCTCCGGGGACTGATTACAAACGGGGTGCCGCGTGCATGATCCTGGGGGTCCCCAGCGGCGGGACTCCCGCAATCAGGCATCTTATCCCCTATCCTTTGGATAGGGGATAAGATGTCTAATCACCGGAGTACCCCTTTAACCATGGTTTAAACTCAGAAATATTACAAGATAAATACAAAGTGCATGATAAAGCAGACATGGTCAGAATTGCACAAATTACCAGCAAGGAATACAGGCCGAGCTGGGGATTTAAAGCCACACCCAAACTGCAATAGGGGGAAAGCATTAATTCTTCCAAGCCTAGAAAGAAATCACGCAGAAACTGCTCAGACATAAAAATAAAAATAAATAAACAATGTCTGAGCAGACCCAAGGACATAAAAACACAAAAACAAATAAACAGACATTACACTATGGCTACGCTTGGCATATGTGCCTGGAGCTTTCAGTGGCATCACTAAGTAGTAATGTATATATATATATATATATATATATATATATATTTATATATGTGTGTATATGTAAAGCATATATGTATCATCTATAATGAGATGTATATAATTGTGTAATTTAGAAAAAAAAAGCTTGTTAAAAATAAAAGCCACATGCATTCCCATTTTCCTTTGAACCTTAGTGCATTCAAAAAAGATCAAAAGAAAAAAATATATAAGTACTCCTATATGATTGTAGTGGGTACCAAGGTTGAAGCCTAGTTTTAATATTTTTTTCTACTGTGAGCTTATAATTAAATGTCACTTTTATATGAGCTGATAAGGGCACAACAATGAGCACCAATCTCAATAATCATCATTCATTCAATAAGCCTTTTCATGGCTCAATTTATGAATAGACAGGCCTGCACGAACGATCATGTGACTACACACCTGCGGCCCTTTAACTTCATCATTCCCAGACACATATCGTTTTGCATAGGGCAACGCAGCTGATGGCCCTTTTACACAAGCCAGTTATCAGGAAAACTAATTCCACAGTATACTCACCACTATGCACCAAATCCTGCAATTTTTTAAGTGGAGTAAAGTTTCAAATAAATTTCAGCCAAGTTTCAGTGAATTAAAAAAATCCACGGCAGGTTTGCTTATTGCAAATTTGTGCCTTGTGAACATGGCTTAAAGGGTTACTCCACCCCTAGACCTCTTATCCCCTATCCAAAGGATAGGGGATAAGATGTCAGATCGCCGGGTTCCCGCTGCTGGGGACCCCCGGGATCTCGGCTGCGGCACCCCACTATCATTACTGCACAGAGCAGACCCGCTCCGTGGGTAATGACGGGCAATACAGGGGCCGGAGCATCGTTACTTCACGGCTCCGCCCCCTTGTGACATAATGGCCTGCCCCTCAATACAAGTCTATGGGAGGGGGCGTGGCAGCCGTCAAGCCTCCTCCCATAGACTTGCATTAAGGGGGCGGACTGTGACATCATGAGGGGTGGAGCTGTGACGTCACGATGCTCTGGCCCCTGTATCGCTGGTCATTATGCACGGAGCGAGTCTGCTCTGTGCAGTAATGATAGTGGGGTGCCGCAGCCGAGAATCCGGGGGTCCCCAGCAGCGGGACCCCCGCGATCTGACATCTTATCCCCTCTCCTTAGGATAGGGGATAAGATTCTAGGGGCGGAGTACGCCTTTAAGAACGCGCTTAAATAGGCATCCTGATGGCATATTTCCACATGTAAAATGAAGTACAGTAGTGTGGTAGACCTTTATTTCTAACATTTCAGGATTCTATTATGACACGGTCTGTTCCACAGGACTGAAGTTTAGCAAATGTGGTGCCAATATATAAAATGGGTCAAAAACTTAGCCGAGTAAAAGAGGCCTGTAAATTTAATCACCATTGTAGGTCAAATATTTGAGCTTTTCGTCACGCTATCCTGTTCTATGTCAAAGAGGATAAACTTATAACCCAATATTGCTATTTATGAAAGATTTTTAAAAAGATTTGGAGTTTATTATAAGTTGTACTCCATGATTACTATACAAAAAAGAAAAAAAATCTAGAATTTTTTTAACAAAATAAGGAAATTAGCTTCTGTTGACTTTTTTTTTTTTTTTTTTACTTTACTAGCAATGTTATTATTGGTTAGCTTGTTTTGACTTATAGTTAAAGGGGTATTCCAGGAAAAAACTTTTTTTTTTTTTATATCAACTGGCTCCAGAAAGTTAAACAGATTTGTAAATTACTTCTATTAACAAATCTTAATCCTTTCAATAATTATCAGCTGCTGAAGTTGAGTTGTTATTTTCTGTCTGGCAACAGTGCTCTCTGCTGACATCTCTGATTGTCTCGGGATCTGCACAGAGTAGAAGAGGTTTGCTATGGGGATTTGCTTCTAAACTGGGCGGTTCCCGAGACACGTGTCATCAGAGAGCACTTAGATAGAAAAGAACAACTCAACTTCTGCAGCTCATAAGTACTGAAAGGATTAAGATTTTTTAATAGAAGTAATTTACAAATCTGTTTAACTTTCTGGAGCCAGTTGATCTATAAAAAAAAGTTTTTTCCTGGATAACCCCTTTAATGTGTCTTTAGAAAATGGCCTATTGACACCATAAAGCTGTACAATACCACTATCAGGTAATGGGGGCAGTCTATGAGGCAAAAGGGAGCTGACAGGTACTTTTAAATTATGTTGAACATAAAAAATTATTTAAACATCGAGGAGGGAATTTATCAATGGTTTTTGTGTAGGCTTGGTGAAAAATTTCGGCACATATTTTGCAAAAATGTAAAAATTTTCCTGTGTTATGCACAAACATTTAGAGTGTGGTTCACACATTTCTTTATACCAACATTAATAAATTGCAAGTTTTTATGTTACACATATATTAAAGAAATGTATACCAAAGAAAAAAAGAGAGCTTTACCACTGCTTTAACAATAAAATCAATAACTTTCTTTATATTTCCATAAAACAGGATTACCATTACATATATTACGCATGATAAGGTCTTATAATACAACAATCCAATACCTAAAGTGCATGAAGGGAGATTGATGTCAGCCACTGAACCATTCACTTTTATCCTGCTATCACATGATACAAACAATACCACAGGGTAAGTATACTCTATGGTTGCTGATATTCCATATAATCGTGTGTACTGGGAGGGGAATAGTAAATCACTCTTTCATAGAGACCCGAACCCCGGTACTATATTCAATTCACTCTCATAAGTGGTGGATGGTCGATATGTGTCACCAAGGCTCCTGGCTTTGGTGAAGTAAGAGCCGTTATTCGTTCAGTGTCTGTGCTGCGATGTAGACTGACGCTATGGCCGTAGTATGGCTTGAAGGCCAATCCGGGATGGCTCTTACTAGGAATGACCAAGTGCAGGGTGGGGGTCATTCCCCACAATCAAGGGTGCCTTTTGTTGGCCTGTTTCACAAACTGAGGGGGATTTGCTAGTTGCAGCTCACACTGCCAGAGAGAGCTGTATGTGGAGTTCTTCCCTACGTTTGCTACACGGTTGGAAGCTGATGAGCAGCCTGCCTAGAGGCCTGGAAATGACTTGCTTGATGCCGCAAAGCATGGTCTCAAGTGTGAACAAACACCTAAGGAATACAGGTGGACTTTTTGTTACGTTTTCCTTTGTTCTGCTTTTAAAGACTGTTTACTGTGTGACAAGTGTGAATAAAACACTGAACTTTGATTTGGAAAATACTGCTTCCTTGCTTCTATACTGCAACCGCGCCTATTTGCAAGAGCGAGTCATCATAATATATATATATATATATATATATGTATATATATGTATATAGAGGCTAGCACCAAGTTACTTATATTTTATGCCCGTATAAGAATAGTTTACAATGGAGTAAGGTACGTTGGCAAAGCAGATAAGTATGATCCGAACCATGGTGCATAGTGCGCGTGCGTGCGAGATCGGTTTGATTGACAGCACATCCCGAGGTGCTGAGAAATCGTGATGCGCATGGCCGTGATACGACGGCCTCGGACATGCGAGCTGACGAAGCAGCAGTGAAAAATTATGTAGTGTCGCACCCGGAAATTCTTGGCGCACGTGCCACAAATGGACTTCACCCTGGTAAAGATCATTAACACATCTCAGGGGGATGTATGATAAGCATGACCTCTTGAGAAAGATTGCAAAACGTGTGGTGAGGTCGGGGGAGGTGTCGGGACGAACCACATGTTATGGGTAAGTGGACTGCCTTGTTTGGTGTCAGATATTTATGAGAGTGAATTGAATATAGTACCGGGGTTCGGGTCTCTCTAGAAGAGTGATTTATTATTCCCCTCCCAGTACATACGATTATATGGAATATCAGCAACCATAGAGTATACTTATCCTGTGGTATTGTTTGTATAATCTGATAGCAGGATAATAGTGAATGGTTCAGTGACTGACATCAATCTCCCTTCATGCACTTTAGGTATTGGATTGCTGTATTATAAGACCTTATCATGCGTAATATATGTAATGGAAATCATGTTCTATGGAAATATAAATAAAGTTATTGATTTTATTGGTAAAGCAGTGGTAAAGCTTTCTTTTTTCTTTGGTATACATATTGTTGTAGAGCACAATGCATATTTCAATAGATTTAAAATCTGGCAATAGGGCCATATGATATAATTATGGACATGATAATAATAGGACTATACCCAGGAAGAACTATTGTGTATTTAATATATTAAAGAAAACCTGTCAGTTCCTAATTCCTTATAGACTGCCCCATTAACTTTAAATTGTGGGCCTGGTGTGTGGAGGACGTAATGGAGGAGGAGCGGGAGCAACATCTAGAAGGACTGCTCTAGCCCTCTTCCTGCTCACTCGGGGTTGGAAGAGGAGCAATGAATGGAAAATGTGTGGCAGATATTATTGGCCGGAGTGGGAAGAGCTACTCTGGTGCCCCCTGGTTAACGGGCACTTTCCAGGAAAGGGAGGGGGGGAGAGCGCCCCCTTGGGTTCAGATTTATTAATCTGCCTTAACCCAAAACTGCCTGTTTTTTCCCATAACAACCAATAACAGCTCAGCTTTTATATCTTAACTAGCTCTGATAAAATGAAAGCTGAGCTGTGATTGGTTCTTATGGACAAAACCAGACAATTATGGTTTAAGGCAGATTGATAAATCTTGGCCCAAGTTCTGATATGTTAATTGCCAAGTGATAGAGAAAGTACTAAACACTGATTGTACAACTGATATAAATACACCACTTAAACAATGACTTAGCAGCAATACTGTGCCGTGACCATGTTTATCCCATTTTGGAGGCTTTTATGGATGTCCAAGCACAACTCCTACTTCAGGCCCAGGAGCGATGCCAGTGAATACTTTTATATTTTCATAATGGGGTTGGATGAAGTGGCGGAGACATTATCTTTGTTTTACTTGCCTCTTCCTGACTAGAAATAATGGGTGAATTGATTTTCTGGCAGTCACCAGGCATCTAGCTAGTTGTGAATTGAACTATGTTCTCACATCACTTAACATGGTGAGTGCTATTCCTTCTCATCGTGTTCACCTCTTTCCCATTCTTGAGATAAGGATGTACTATTCTTCGAGGCTCCCATCCATTTTTTTTATGTTTCAGCGTTCAAAATAAAAAAGTCACATCTCTAATTTTGTAATTAAGTATAAATCCATTTATGAAGAAGAATGTACGCTTAAGAAAAATGCCTTGTAATCACTCAGTGTTGTAGAACTGAACGTCGCTGACTGGAATAGAAATAAGCAATTAGAAGATTTGTCTGATTAGAAATGCAAAATAATAGTGGCAGCTTTTTCTGGGGTTGAGCATCTTCTCTGATCTCTGATCTTAAAAGAATTTTTATTCAGTTTCCTGTTTACCTTACTTTAGTTAATCTGGTACCTGTCAGCTCCGGAGGAATGAAAGCACTTTTCATCTAGTTAGTTGGTTTCTTTCTCTGTCACTTCATGGTTGCACTTACAAAGGCAAACAATTAAAGTGTAAAGTGATAGTGTAGACACAGGATATCTGTTTAACCCCTTAAGGACCCATGGTTTTTCCCTTTTTGCATTTTCGTTTTTTCCTCCTTACTTTAAAAAAATCGTAACTCTTTCAATTTTGCACCTACAAATCCATATGATGGCTTATTTTTTTTGCGCCACCAATTCTACTTTGTCATTTTACCCAAAATTCTAGGGCAAAACGGAAAAAAAAATCACTGTAAGACAAAATTGAAAAAAACAAAAAACGCCATTTTGTAACTTTCGGGGGCTTCTGTTTCTACACAGTAAATTATTTGGTACAAGAGGACACTTTCTCTTTATTCTGTAGGTCCATATGATTAAAATGTTACCTTACTTATATAGGTTTGATATTGTTGTACTTCTGGAAAAAATCATAACTGCACGAATGCACGAAAATTAATACCTTTAAAATTGTCATCTTCTGACCCTGATAACTTTTTTATTTTTCCACATATGGGGCGGTATGAGGGCTAATTTTTTGCGTTGTGAAATGAAGTTTTTATCGGTTTCATTTTTGTTTTGGATCAGACTTTTTGATCACTTTTTATTCATTTTTTTATGGTATAAAAAGTGACCAAAAATATGCTATTTTGTACTTTTTTTTTGGTGCGTATGCCATTGACCATGCGATTTAGTTAACCTTATATTTTTATAGTTCAGACATTTACACACGCAGCGATACCACATATGTTGATTTTTATTTGCTCGGGGAAGGGGTTAAATCATCTTTATTAATTTTTTTCCCACTTTTTTATGCAATGTTATAGCCCCCATAGGAGACTATAACATGCAGTTCATTGATTCAATACACTGCTCAATGCCATTGCAATGCATTGATCAGTGTTATCGGTGGTCGATTGCTAAAGCCTAAATTTCAGGCTTGGAGCAATCAATCGCCGATCGGATACACAGGAGGCAGGTAAGGCACAGAATCATCAATCAATGTTATCCTATGGGATAACAATGATCAATGTAAAAGATCAGTGTGTGAAGTGTTATAGACCCCTATGGGGGCTATAACATTGCAAGAAAAAAAGTTTAAAAAAAAGTTAAATGGGTACTCCAGTGGAAAACTTTTTTTTTTTTAAATCAACTGGTGCCAGAAAGTTAAACAGATTTGTAAATTACTTCTATTAAAAAAATCTTAATCCTTCCAGTACTTATTAGCTGCTGAATGCTACAGAACAAATTATTTTCTTTTTGGAACACAGAGCTCTCTGCTGACATCAAAAGCACAGTGCTCTCTACTGACATCTCTGTCCATTTCAGGAACTGTCCGGAGTAGGAGAAAATGCCCATAGCAAACATATGCTGCTCTGGACAGTTCCTAAAATGGACAGAGATGTCAGCAGAGAGCACTGTGCTTGTGATGTCAGCAGAGAGCACTTTGTTCCAAAAATAAAAAAAATTCTCTGTAGTATTCAGCAGCTAATAAGTACTGGATTTAGATTTTTTAATAGAAGTAATTTACAAATCTTTTTAACTTTCTGGCACCAGTTGATTTAAAAAAAAAAAAGTTTTACACCGGAGTACCCCTTTAATAAAGATCATTTAACCCCTTACTTAATAAAAATTTGAATTCCCCCCCTTTTTTCCATTTAAAATTACCCACTGTAAATAAAAATAAACATATGTGGTATCGCCACGTGCAGAAATGTCCAAATTATAAAAACATATTGTTAATTAAACCGCACCGTCAATGGCGTACGTGCAAAAAAATTACAAAGTCCAAAATAGCGTATTTTTGGTCACTTTTTATATCATGAAAAAATTAATAAAAAACTATCAAAAAGTCTGATCAATACAAAAATGGTACTGATAAAAATTTCAGATCACGATGCAAAAAATTAGCCCTAATTCCAGCCCATACGTGGAAAAATAAAAAAAAGTGATAGGGGTCAGAAGATGACAATTTTAAACATATTAATTTTCATGCATGTAGTTATGATTTTTTCCAGAAGTACGACAAAATCAAACCTGTATAAGTAGGGTATCATTTTAACCCTATGGACCTACAGAATAAAGAGAAGGTGTCATTTTTACTGAAAAATTTACTTTGTAGAAACGAAAGCCCTCAAAAGTTACAAAATGGTGTTTTTTCTTCAATTTTGTCGCACAATGATTTTTTTTGGCTTTTGCCCTAGATTTTTGGGTAAAATGACTAATGTCATTACAAAGTAGAATTGGTGGCGCAAAAAAATAAGCCATCATATGGATTTTTAGGTGCAAAATTTAAAAAATTATGATTTTTTAAAGGTAAGGAGGAAAAATTGAAAGTGCAAAAACAGAAAAACCCTGAGTCCTTAAGGGGTTAAATTACTCCTATTTAAAAATCTTAATCCTTACATTACTTATCAGCTGCTGTGTAGTTCTTTCCAGTCTGACCACAGTGCTCTCTGCTGACACCTCTGTCCTTGTCAGGAACTGTCCAGAGCAGAAGCAAATCCCCATAGCAAACCTCTCTGGCTCTGAAAAGTTCCTGAAACTGTGGTCAGACTGGAATGAGCTACACAACTTTCTCTGTAGTGTACAGCAGCTGATAAGTACTGTAAGTGTTAAGATTTTTAAATAGAAGTAATTTACAAACCTGTTTAACTTTCTGGCACCAGTAAATTTGAAAAAAAATAAAAATTCCAACGCAGTACCATTTAATGTTCTAAAATTGATGTTTCGGTATTTAAGTTGGGTGTGCTCAGCCACAACCTGCATCATCTGCAACAGATATTTCTGTTTTTGGATGGATTTCGCGCAGTAGAAATCCCCCGCTATAAGCAGACACACAGAGCTGGTTGTAGCCTGCAACTCGCTCTGCGGTTCAGTGATCCTCTGTAACTGACATTGATGCATCTGCATTGTGAAATATGCTGTGGATGTGCCCTATGTGACCATTGTGACCCTGCCCTTTCACAGGATTGACAAAATCATCAATGTTTTTGGGTCTGGTGGGCAAAATCACGACCTAATATAAAAGTCTCATTAGCTTTGCATGTGAGTAAGCAGCTGCACGAAAACACGCTCCATTTGACATGATGGACAACAGAATTAGTCCTGAAAGCCTGCGCTGTTAGTTCGATGCACTTCGCTGTTCTTAAGGAACTTAAAGAACATCCGGAAAAACATATATTAATTAAGTGGAAAATTGCCTTCTTATCCTATATTAGAAACAAGCCAGACACGTTCTGGATGAACATAACATATGATTTATTGAAGTGACACTATATTTTTCTGCTTTTTGAAGGAAACATCCAACATCCATATGCAATAATTTTTTATTGCATGCCAGTGCTAATGACTAAAGAGAGCATTACATAGCTTTACAGGTCTAGCACTTCTCAACTGGCATATATTATCAGTGGTACAAGCCAAATATTACTGGATTCAAACCAAATAGTTCAAGCTGAATTTTTATCCTCTACTCAAGCCTACTCAAAGATGTCATTGGCATTAAACAGGATTAGGGCAGCCATAATCATTTATTCTTCCATGGATGCAAGTGAATAAAATAATGTTAAAATAAGGAATATCAATAATAATATCAATAACAACAACAACAATAATGTTTCTTGAGGGTCTATGGGTTCACATTATATATCTTACCATAACATGTTCATATTGAAATAAGATCCTGTACTATAGATAACAATGGACTGGACACAACATTTTTGTTTTCTTTCTTTCATTTTTTTTTAATTTAAATTATGATTCTTAACACAAGTGTGAAACTTGTATATTCTTTTGAACATGTGATTTTGGGGGATTTTGGTTTCTGTTTGTGTATGTAAAAAGTTGATGTGGGAAAACATTTTACAAATAAATAGAGGATAAAAAAAAAGTGCAAATTGGTAGACAAAAAAATTGTAATAATGTTTATACTCCTCTCCTTTTTTCAAACAGGACTCCAGAAAATGGAGCAAGAATGAGAGGGAAGAAGCAGAGGGAGAAGCATGAGCTGGCGTCTAGTCAAGTTGCTCTCCTTCCTGTTTATTTGGGAGCAGATTGCTGTGCAGGAATCATTCCAATCCCAGGAACATGTCTCCAAAGAGTTTGACTGGCTCATCTCCGATCGAGGTCCATTTCACCATTCAAAGAGTTACCTGTCCTTTGTGGAGAGGCATCGGCAGGGCTACTCAACTCGATACAAGATTTACAGGTTAAGATCTACTTATTTAAGTTTATATTCCATCTTTTAGGAACATATGAACATAATCCTAATGTATGACTTTATAAAGAGTAAATTGAATATGATGTATATCAAATGGTAGTGGGTATAACTGAGTAGGTATAAGGAGGAAAATTGTTAAGAAAAGCATATGTGCTCCTAGGAATTTGAAGAGAGTAGTGTTGATGTACTGTATGTGACTTTTCTCTATGATAAATGGGGCCAAATCAGGAAAGAAAGTTAATGATACAATTCAATACAAAAAACTATGGTCTGATGGTTACTAAAAGTTGATCTGGCCATACACATTAGATAACTTTAGGACAACCATCTAATGTGTTTGGTGACCTCCCAACTTTTCCTCGATGACAGATGTCATGGAGAGAATAATCAGGTATGTGGGATTTCCACCAAAGGTGTCTGGTAGAGCATATGGGTGCTTAGCTAAGCTTAGCATGCATGTGTATTGGGATTGTTGAAATATATTTAAAGCTCTCTTATGGATATAGCAGCTTTGCAGTTCAGATTATCATTTGGGGCTGGAATACTTTAACTTGACAGCAACAAATAAAAAGTAATCACAGGAAATAGGCCAAATGCTGAGATAGGATAAACTGGAAATACTTAGCCTTTAATCTGGGGTGGAACACAGCTGAGAAAACTATAATTTTGCACCTTTTCTGTGTTTTGGCCCATGCCTGGTTTTGGATAAAAAGACTAAGAAAAATACTGACCAAAGTACTGTATGTGAACCCAGACTTAATATCAAATGCAACACCCCTATGTGCACCCCTAGAGATGAGCAGGGCTGATGTGATGAAACATGCTGTTAGTAAGACTCTTGTGATGTATAGGGAAGATAGTAAGCCAACTGTGGCATCTGAATCATTAAAGGAGATTGTGCAGACAATTCATATGCCCTATGTCATTAGGTGAGGGTCCATGATTTAAAGTGAAACTGTCACTTTAATATGCAGCCTAATAGTTTTAGGGGAAACAATTCCAGGATAACTTGTCATCTATTCATGTAGATCTCTGCCTATTTTGGGCTAAGTAGTCATGTGGGTGGTGCTACTCAGTGATTGACTGCCTTTTGTATAAATATATATATATATATATATATATATATATATATATATATATATATCTGTCAATCACTAAGCAGGACCACCCACTTGACTACATAATCTGCTCAGCTCCCCTGCTCTGTAACATGCCTACAGATTGTATTTTTAATGTAAAGTGTCACTTTATTGTTCATAATTACTATTTACCAATAATTGATTTAGGGTCATTAATGATAAATATCTGACCACTGCTTGTTATAGATGAAGTTTCACTTGGTGTAATATCATTTTTTGATACGCCATTGGTTAATCATGATTAGAGATGAGTTTTTGTATCTGACAGTGCCCATTTAAAATCGAGCTGGTGGTCCTCCGCCAGACAAGATACTACCTGTTCCAGCCCCTGTCTCTCAGCGCCCCCCTGACTGTGAAAGTGCAAATGTTTCATTTAATCAGTTATGGTTCATTGTTATCGCTCTATTGATTTTTTTAAATTGAAATTCAAGATTTAATAATAAAATGTGTGGTTACAAAAGACCATATACAACAAGGAGTCACATGTTGGCACAATCACAGAGCCTAGAGGTGGCAGCCGAATGAGGAGCCCATAATATGGCAGAATGACACAGCCTGGAATTGGCAGCAGCAAGAGGAGACCTTATAGTGGCTGAATGACACAGCGTGGAGTTGGCGGCAGCATGAGTAGACCATAGGGCCTCACAATCCCTAAAATTAAAAGATGCATTTTAAAATTTAAATTGAAGATTTATGGTAGCTAGTGCTACCTTAAAAAATTCTAAGAAATGTACAAGCAGCATGAGGAGAGCCTATAGTGGCTGAATGATGCAGCCTGTAGTTGGCAGCAGCATGAGGAGACCATATACTGGCTGGATGACACATCCTGGAGCTGGTGGCAGCATAAGGAGACCATATAGTGTCTGAATGACACAGACTGGAGTATGCGGCAGCATGAGGAGACCATATAGTAGCTGAATGACACAGCCTGGAGTTTGTGTCAGCAAGACGAGACCATATAGTGGCTGAACGACACAGCCTGGAGCTGATGGCAGCATGAGGAGACCATATAGTGGCTGAATGGCACAGCCTGGAGTTAGCAGCAGCAAGAGAAGACCACATAGTGGCTGAATGACACAGCCTGGGGGTGGTGGAAGCAAAAGGAGACCATATAGTGGCTGAATGGCACAACCTGGAGTTGGCAGCAGCATGACGAGACAATATAGTGCATGAATGACACAGTGTGGATGTGGCAGCAGCATGAGGAGAACATATAGTGGCTGAATGACACAGCATGGAGGTGGCGGCAGAATGAGGAGAACATATAGTGGCTGAATGACACAGCGTGGAGGTGGCAGCAGGAGGAGGAGAACATATAGTGTCTGAATGACTCAGCCTGGAGTTGGCGGCAGCATGAGGAGACCACATATTGGCAGAATGACACAGCTTTGAGGTGGCGGCAGCATGAGGAGAACATATGGTGGCAGAATGAGAGCCTGGAGGTGGCAGCAGCAGCATCAGGAGTCCTGAAAGTGACTCGGTGAGTGGTGCAGTGGGTGGCAATACCAGTACCCGGTGACAAAGGTGGGTGAAAAAAATGTCTGATGCGAAGGAATGCTTGTAACTGGGGAGCAGTGCCTTAAATCAGTTTTGCACTATCCATATTTGTGAAGTGTTGGTGTGGCACCATGGTCAATCTGCTTTAATGCATTAGGCATTGGTGGGTGGAAATCCTGGCTCATCCATGCCTGATTCATCTTCACAAAGGTCAGTCTCTCCACATTTTTCGTGGACAGACGATTTCTCTTTGGGATGACTATGGCTCCCGCTGCACTAAACACCCGCTCTGTTGGCACACTACTGGGCAGGCAGGACAGCTTTTCCCCAGGGCAAACTCTGCTAGTTGCAGCCACAAATCAAGTTTGGCTGCCCAGAAGTCCAGCAGATCTTCAAGGTGTGTTGGCATGGGCATGTCAAGGTATGCCACCATCTGCTGGTTCAGGTCCTGCTCCAGGTCTACCTGCTGCTGATGATTTGCTTCACATGCGGGTGAAGAAAGGTACTCATCAGCGACTGTAGACTCAGGCTGCTGCTGATGGAGCTGGTACTGCTCCTGCCACCCCACCCCTCCCCAGCAGTTATGGCAGTGGAAGGTGAGCGCAGAGGGCCCCCCCTGAGTCAGACCAGCGAGAGGATGGATGATTGGCGCCGATAGGCATCGGCCAACTGACTAAGTAGGATGTCTCTGTAGTAGGTCAGTTTATCCTCCCTCTCAGTGGGTGTAACAAAGGCCCCCATTTTGTGCAGTAAGCAAGGGTCAAATAAGGTAAGCTTACCGTGAGGACTGTGAATTTATGGAACGGTCTACCTCAGGAACTGGTCACAGCAGGAACAATTAACAGCTTTAAAACAGGATTAGATACATTCATGGAACAAAATAACATTAATGCTTATGAAGAAATATAAAATCCGATCCCTTCCCCAATATCGCGCCACACCCTTACCCCTTAATTCCCTGGTTGAACTTGATGGACATATGTCTTTTTTCGACCGTACTAACTATGTAACTATGTAACTATGTAAGGTGAGGAGCCAGAAGTCATTGTGCTGCAGAATGGTGACAATTCGGCGGTCACTACGCAAGCAAGTGAGCATACATCGTGCCATTTGTTCAAGTGACTCAGAGGGACTCCCTGCCTCCATCTCCACTGCATACTGCTACGGTGTGTCTGCGTCCTCTGTCTTGCCTTCCTCATAACCCTCTAGCTCTTCTGGCTGCTCCTGCTCCTCCTCTCTCTGCTTGGATCATGAAGAAATCAGTGTTTGCTTTTCTCTGTTCGTACAGTCGGTCCAACATATGGTGGGTGGAATTTCAGTGTGGCAATGCCACAAATCAGACTATGTTGAGGGATACCGTTCTGACGCTGCAGCTCAAGGAGAGTGTGCTTTGTGGTGTACAAGTGGCTGAAGTGCATGCAAAGTATCCTTATCATTGTTAGGATGTCTTGCAAATCGGGGGAACACTTCAGGAACCACTTGACAACCAGATTGAACACGTGTGCCATGCAGAGGGCATGGCTCAGCCTTCCTTGTCGCAGCGCAGATAAAATGTTCTTCCCATTGTCAGTCATCATGGTTCCCATTTCCAGTTTTCATGGAGAATGCCATTCTCTGATTTCTTTATAAATGACTTTTATTAGTTCCTCCCCTGTGTGACTCCAAGGCAAACCATGTGAAGAACAGCGTGAAACCGCCGTGAACTGACACATGGTATGCTGAAGGGGCACTGAGACTTTTCTGTGCAGTGGAGGCTGAGCACACGGTAGAGGATGAGGAGGCAGAGTCGTACACTGTCATTGGACCAACATCATGAGAGCGTGGAAGCGGCGTGACCTGTCCAATTTGCTGTTGTGGCTGTGCAGGAACCACATTCACCCAGTGGGCCGTAAAGAACATGTATTGTATTGCACTTTGGTACACACTGGCAGGCTCAAGGACTGGCCCACCTTCTCTTCCACAAAATTGTGCAGTGCTGGTACTGCCTTCTTCGCAAATAAATTATGGCTTGGGACTGTCCACCTCTGCTCGGCACAAGCCATCAGTGCTCTGCAGAGTCCACCACTTGAAAAGGGAGGGACTGCAGCACCAGCAACTTGGACAGGAGTACATTCAGCTTCTGCGCCGTTGGATGAGTGGACGCATACTGTTGTCTCTTGGACATGGCTTTGCCGATGAATTCCTGACGGAATGACTAACTAAAAGTAGGAGGAGCAGGAGCATCTGGAGTGACAGAAGATGGGTATGACACACAGCTCCCTTCGGCTGAGGTGGTGGAGCCTTGGCTGGCCGAAACATGGAGCGGCATACCACTGGGTGATGCAGCAGGCTGGACCACCAGATCGGAGCCATGGTTCTCCCAGGCCGCTTTATAGTGGCACAACATATGTTGACACAGGGCCATGGTGCCAACATTGGGACCCTGGCCACACTTCACCTTCTGACGACACATCTTGCATGTGGCTATGTTAACCTACCCCGGATGCTTGATGAAAAACTTGAACAACAAGAAAAAAATGTGGCCTCAAATGGCAGGAAATGCTAAACCCCAAATGCAGTTTCGCGTTCATGCTGGGGAAGCAGATCCTGTGCTTGTGGTCCATTGCTAAGGGCAATCCCCAGCATAAAATGCATACAATGGGGGATGCCTGCAGCAGACTACAAGTGCCACAATGGCATCCTACACCCAATGAAAAGTGTGGATGATACATACATTTAGGTGCATTACTGTAGTAGATGTAGACAGTAAAATATGACTAACCCTCAAAATGATGTTAAAATTGAGACATTAGCCAGTATATCCTTATATGAAGGACATATCTGAGCCCACACACCAACGCCAAGGTTTCTCAAGTGGCACGGGACATAACACTAAACCTACCTGTGCTGTATGGTTAATACCAGGGGCCAGTGGGCAATTACAGCGGCATTAGGTCCGACTCACAGCCTGCTCCCAGTTCACTCCAGTTTGACTAAGCACACATACAGTCCGAGGAGGGAGGAAGGCTTTGAGCCCCACCCAAGTTGGCTGATATGTTGCCGGCCTCCTCACAGGTGCACCAAAATGCTGCCTATAATAGTGATTAAGGTGCATTAAATTTGGACTTTATACACCTCCAAGTATAAGATTTGAACAACAAGAAAAACATGTGGTCTCAAATGGCAGGAAATGCTCAACCTCAAATTCAGTTGTGCATTCATGCTGGGGGAGCAGATCCTGCACTTGTAGTCTGTTGCTAAGGCAATCCCCAGCATAAAATGCATACAATGGGGGATGCCTGCAGCAGACTACAAGTGCCACAATGACATCCTACACCCAATGAAAAGTGTGGATGTGTAACATATAGAATAATACATAAATTTAGGTAAAATGTATGTATTATTGATGAAAAACTGCCACACTGCCGAGTAGCTGATTTTCCCACCAACAGTCCGCACTAATTGACTGCTACTACCGCCATCTCCAGGAACCCCTGTTACACGACCTCCCAGGAAGGTAGGCTGCTGCAAAGCAGGTGGTCTCCCCTGGGGCAGGTGGTCTCCCCCGGGCACGTTTGGCTCCTGAATTTCCCCTTTTGCCACCATGCTGACTGCTAACCATGCTACCACCTTGCTGGCTCAGCTGCTGCCTCATGGGCAACCTGCAATCCTCTTCTCCTGATGATGATGATGAAGCCCCTTCTGCTCCCGGCTCCCAATTGCGATCATCTTCATCATCATCAACAAGTATCTGCACGTCACTGATGTCCTCCTCAGGTTCCTCAACAGTGTCTGCTTCAGGACCCTGAATGCTGGCAACACCACCTCCCACATCACTCTCCTTATCATTACTTGCCTGCCTAGTGGAGGAAGCGGCGGATGACTCCTCCACTTCTTGGCTGGGCAGTAGCTGCTGACTGTCCGCTCTTAGATCGTCCTCACTGAATAGTGGAGCTTAACCCACAGCATAAGATATTTCTATAGGGGAGGGAACAGCAGAGGACATAGGCAATGGGAGGACAGGGACTGCTCCCTGGCCATGCCAACTGAAGGTTGTGTCTGAGGAACCCACCGACTGTTGACTGGGGGTATCAGATCTCACCTGTGATGAAGTGGAAGAGCGTGTTAGCCAATCGATGACGGCAGATGGGTTGCTGTTCAAGTCATGACCGCTAGCTGAAACCGGGAGATCAGGCCTCTGCCTGCGCATGATGAATTTATGCATTTGCCACTCCTCTGCGGACATCCTGGCACTTCTCTGCCTGACATACTTAGTGCGTATATGAGGGGAGTACAATACCCTTCACTACGCTTAAAAAAACTGTATTTGTCTAGAACAGCAGCAGGTGTGTACTTTGGTTGTCCTTTCACAGTATCTATGCCCTTGAGACTTTAACAGGAACAAAATGGTACACGTATGTGGTATGTACTTATGAGGGCAGAAAAATGCGCTACAGTACACTTAATAAAGGATTTTTGCACAACACCAGCCAGTGATTACTTTTGGCTGACCTTTCACAGTATCTAGGCCCTTGAGACTTTAACAGGAACAAAATACTACACTACTTAGATGTACTTATGTGGTATGCAGTTATGAGGGCAGAAAAATGCGCTACAGTACACTTAAAAAAAGTATTTGTGCACAACACCAGCAGTACACACCAGTGCTGCAGCACACAGTCGCTGTATACTACACCCAAAATTCTCTCTCAATCTCACTCAATTACCTATCAGTGCTTATAGGCAGGATTTGTGCTTGAGCTTAATCGCTGCTGTTCTTCTGTGCAACACACTGTGCAAAACACTGCTCTCTGTAATAGAATGCTGTAGACAGTGACTGAGAGGTGAATCGCTGCAGTAAGAATGCTTTTCTGTGAAACACACACTGGTCTCTGTCCCTCTCTCTGTGTAACAGAACGATGACTTGACTAGAAGGTGAATCACTGCTGGAAAAATATTTTCTGTGCAACACACAGCGCATTCTATCCCTATATATCTCTCTGCAGTGACAGGCTGAAGTGACTCGCTGCAATATGGCTGCTGAATATATTGGGCTGTGACATCACAGGGGTGACTGGCTGCTGATAGGCTGTATCCTGCATGTGATTCAGGGTCATCCCACCTAACCTTGTCCTCACATGTGGATCTGCCATTTTAGATGCCCTGGAGCCTGGACCGCACTAAATAGAGTTTAATGAAGCGATTCACGCGATAGAATAACAGCGATATTTGCGGCGATATTCGCATTCATTGCGAATAATATTTTTCCTGAAATTCGTAACGAATTCGGATTCGTCAAATTCAATTCGCTCATGCCTAATCATTATGATAGAGAATCCATAAAAAGCTGCTGAGAGATGTTTTTCAGCTGTAATGGGAGCTGCACAGCTTTTCTGTCTGACAGTGCATCTGTTCTGGGAGTAAAGCATAGAGGTATAATTAAATATCACAGAAATGCAGAAACTCGTAGAACTGTATGGGCTTCTCATATTGCTCACTTGACTGTAAAAGATGGAGCCAAAGTTATGTCATCTGATTCCAAAGATTTTCTAAAAAACATATGCAACCATTTTCGCAAACATTCCAAGCGGAAGGTATTTTGCATCCTGTACATTAGAACAATTCCTTTTCATGTGGATGAACTTAAAAAGTAAAAGGAAATGTATATTGCAAGCATTATTTTTACATGACATCCTTCCATATGTTGTCACTTCTGATATTCTCTTTCATGAAGATGATGTGACTCCATCCAGCCTTGATTCAATTCATAAAACTATGATCATCAAACTAAATGGCTATTATTAGTGCTATCTATGGCCACCCAAAGATCATCACCAAAAAATAAGGCCACAAGATATCGTAATGTATCAAAACAGTTAAACCAACTTTATTGAATTGACATAAAAATTACACACAGTATTAAAAAACATTTAGTAGGCAGGGCAGACATCACAAAAGAAAGAAAGAAGGGTATACTCCAAGTGTATACTACAAAATGGTCAGGGTTCACAGATATGGAAACAAGGCAAAGATAATGCTCATGAGAAGGCTTTAGCACAATGCACACAGTAAATATAGAACATAGCTGCCCAAATCATGTATAAATAGCAGTATAAAAGGGAATAGACTGTGCACCCTGTGGGGAGATCCCTCACCTCAAGCCCCGAATGCACATTTTCGCCCTTCACTTCATCAGGGGGCATGTCCATGCACGTTTTCGCCCTTTACTTCAACAGGGGGCATGTCTACATGCCCCCTGATGAAGTGAACGGCAAAAACGTGCGTTCGGAGCTTGAGGTGAGGTATCTCCCCACAGGGTGCACAGTCTATTTCCTTTTATACTGCTATTTATACATGATTGTGTGTAATTTTTATGTCAATTCAATAAAGTTGGTTTAACCTTTTTGAAACATTATAATATATTGTGGCCTTATTTTTTGGTGATCATAAAACTATGACTAGTTTGCATATTTAAAGCCATTCCATAACACTAAACATGCTGGGGCAGAGCAATCGCATCTGCCCATATCTGTAGGATAAATCCCGTAACACTTTCACTTTGGGATATTTGTCAGTGTTTCACTGCTGAGCCCCTCTGTTTTTGCTAGTTATAGCTAAGTAAAGTGCACAGCAGCACACTTCACTCCCCAGTTTGGTGTGTAGTCCAACATATGTGCTCCATTATAGACTATGGGGCACATTAGTCAGACTGCTTGCCAATCCAGAGAGGGGCCTCACACTGTGCAAAATGTCAAAAGTTTATTTTAAAGACAGTAACACTTTAAAAGGCTGCCTGTCTTAAGCTGGAAGCAGCTACAAAGCCTGTATCATGTTCTGAAAGGCCTGGCCTATTCCATCCATTACACAGATAAGTCGGTGATTTTAATGCATTCTGTGCAATGCCTCATTTCCCCAATGGTGGCACTGTAGGGAAACAGGACACTTTTGGGGAGATTTATCAAACCTGTGACCAGTTGCCCAGTTGCCCATAGCAACTAATCATCTCACTTCTTTCATTTTTAACAAGGCCTCTGCAAAAAGAAAGAAGCAATCTGATTGGTTGCCATGGGCAGCTGGGCAACTTTTCCTTTGTACAGGTTTTGATAAATCTCCCCCTTTAAGTTTACAGCTGATTGCCAGGGCAAGTAGGGTTACCTATGATTATCTAATTTCATTTATGTAGTTAAAGGGGTACCCCAATTTATAAAAACTTATTTCCTAATCAATGGATAAGGGGATGGGTGTCTGATTGCAGTGAGCGTGGTCTAACTTCCAGGACTGCCCCCATGATCTCCTGAAAGAGACCTGGTTCTCACCTGGCTCTCATTAGGGAATAAGTGTTTGAATGTAGGGGGTCCTGTAGGTTTGACCTCCTGAACAAGGCTGCCTCTCACCTGCATACATAGGTCACTTCTTGCCAGCATGCTCTGCGCCCTCCTTCGGAGACATGCTGTTACTAAACAAAAGTGACGGTCCATTCAGCTAAACACCAGCAGAGACAGGGTCTCATATCGATTGGTGACTGAATGAGCAGGCCGACATTTGTTCAGCAACAGTCTCTAAATATAGGGAATGGGGCATGCTGGGGAGAAGTGACGGAACTGTGCATGCAGAGGTGAGAGACGGCCTTGTTTAGGAGGTCCAACCGCCGGGATCCCCGGCCAGGTTTTATGGATTGTGTGTTGTTCACTGCTTAGTGTCTCTCACGGAGATTTTCTCTTTACACTTGCTATCACTAAAATGGGTGCTAAGTCTATGTGCACAGGCTTTTAGTGTGGCTTTAACCCCTTCCCGCAGAATGGCATATATAAACGCCGGGTTGTGCAGTGCGTTCGCGCATCCCGGCGTTTATAAATGACATTCAGTTAACCCGGCGATGCGCAGCATCGCAGGGGTTAACTGGCAGAAGTCCCGCTGTTTCCAGCAGGGGACAACTTCTGCTTCACCCCCAGGACCATCCATTGATGGTCCTGGTCAGCGATCACTGTGATTGGTCCCTGTGGACCAATAACAGTGATCTAGGGTGAAAGTTCAGATCCCCCGCACTGCCCGCCCCTGGAAGTCGGGCAGAACGGGGGACGATGGCTGCGGGGGCTCGCGGCATAGGTGGGGGAACACGTGGGGACCGGCAGCCTTACCAGATCCAGCGGCGGGACCGAGCAGCAGCGCGGGACCGGCCACGTGGACGAGCAGCGACGGGACCGGCAGGTGAGTATATGGTCCTCAGAAGCAGCAGTGAAGAACTTCACTGCTGCTTCTAGGAGTCTGAAAACTACAACTCCCAGCATGCCTAGACAGCCTTTGGCTGTCTGGGTATGCTGGGAGTTGTAGTTTTGCAACATCTGGAGGGCCCCAGTTTGGAGACCATTGTATAATGGTCTCCAATCTGTGCTCTTCCAGCTGTTGCAAAACTACAACTCCCAGCATGCACTGACTGTCCAGGCATGCTGGGAGTTTTAGTTCAGCAACATCTGGCCCTTCAGATATTGCTGAACTACAACTCCCAGCATGCCCTTCAGCTGTCTGGGCATGCTGGGAGTTGTAGTTTTGCAACAACTGGAGACACACTGGTTGGGAAACATTGTTTCTAACTCAGTGTTTCCTAACCTGTGTGCCTCCAGCTGTTGCAAAACTATAACTCCCAGCATGCACTAACAGACCATGCATGCTGGGAGTTGTAGTTTTGCAACATCTGGAGGGCCCCAGTTTGGAGACCATTGTATAATGGTCTCCAATCTGTGCTCTTCCAGCTGTTGCAAAACTACAACTCCCAGTATGCACTGACTATCCAGGCATGCTGGGAGTTTTAGTTCAGCAACATCTGGCCCTTCAGATGTTGCCGAACTACAACTCCCAGCATGCCCTTCAGCTGTCTGGGCATGCTGGGAGTTGTAGTTTTGCAACAACTGGAGACACACTGGTTGGGAAACATTGTCTGTTTCTAACTCAGTGTTTCCTAACCTGTGTGCCTCCAGCTGTTGCAAAACTATAACTCCCAGCATGCATTAACAGACCATGCATGCTGGGAGTTGTGGTTTTGCAACAGCTGGTGCACCCCCCACCCCTGTGAATGTACAGGGTACATTCACATGGGCGAGGCTTTTACAGTTGGTTTCTCGCTGCAAGTTTTAGATGCAGCAAATTTTGCGCTGGGAAACTCGCTGTAATCCCCCGCCCATGTGACTGTACCCTAAAAACACTACACTACACCTACACAAAATAAAATAAAAAGTTAAAAACACTACATATACACATACCCCTACACAGCCCCCCTCCCCCAATAAGAAAGTCCGGTACACCACTGTTTCCAAAGCAGAGCCTCCAGCTGTTGAAAAACAACAACTCCCAGTATTGCCGGACAGCCGTTGACTGTCCACGCATGCTGGGAGTTTTGCAACAGCTGGAGGCACCCTGTTTGGGAATCACTGGTGTAGAATACCCCTATGTCCACCCCTATGCAAATCCCTAATTTAGGCCTCAAATGCACATGGCGGTCTCACTTTGGAGCCCTGTCGTATTTCAAGGCAACAGTTTAGGGTCACATATGGGGTATCGCCGTACTCGGGAGAAATTGCGTTACAAGGTTTGGGGGGCTTTTTCTTCTTTAACCCTTCATGAAAAGGAAATGTTGGGGTCTACACCAGAATGTTAGTGTAAAAAATTAAAAATTTTTACACTAACATGCTGATGTTGCCCTATACTTTACATTTTCACAAGAGGTAAAAGGGAAAAAAATTTGTAACGCCATTTATCCCGACTACGGAGATACTCCATATGTGGGCGCAAAGTGCTCTGGGGGCGCACAACAAGGCCCAGAAGGGAGAGCGCACCATGTACATTTGAGGTGATTTGCACAGGGGTGGCTGATTGTTACAGCGGTTTTGACAAATGCAAAAAAAAAAACACATGTGACCCCATTTCGGAAACGACACCCCTCACTGAATGTAATGAGGGGTGCAGTGAGAATTTACCCCCCACTGGTGTCTGACAGATCTTTGGAACAGTGGGCTGTACAAGTTTTCATTTTCACAGACCACTGTTCCAAAGATCAGTCAGACACCTGTGTCTGACTGATCTTTGGAACAGTGGTCTGTGAAAATGAAAACTTGTACAGCCCACTGTTCCAAAGATCTGTCAGACACCAGTGGGGGGCAAATGCTCACTGTACCCCTTGTTACGTTCCTCAAGGGGTCTAGTTTCCCAAATGGTATGCCATGTGTTTTTTATTGCTGTCCTGGCACCATAGGGGCTTCCTAAATGCGACATGCTCCCCGAGCAAAATTTGCTCTCAAAAAGCCAAATATGACTCCTTCTCTTCTGAGCATTGTAGTTTGCCCATAGTGCACTTCAGGTCAACTTATGGGGTACCTCCATACTCAGAAGAGATGGGGTTACAAATTTTGGGGGGTATTTTCTGCTATTAACCCTTGGAAAAATGTGAAATTTGGGGGGAAACACACATTTTAGTGAAAAAAATATTTTTTTTTTTACATATGCAAAAGTCGTGAAACACCTGTGGGGTAATAAGGCTCACTTTATTGCTTATTACGTTCCTCAAGTGGTCTTGTTTACAAAATAGTATGCCATGTGTTTTTTTTTGCTGTTCTGGCACCATAGGGGCTTCCTAAATGCGACATGCCCCCCGAGCAAAATTTGCTCTCAAAAAGCCAAATATGACTCCTTCTCTTCTGAGCATTGTAGTTCACCTGTAGTGTACTTCAGGTCAACTTATGGGGTACCTCCATACTCAGAAGAGAAGGGGTTACAAATATTGGGGGGTATTTCCTGCTATTAACCCTTGGAAAAATGTGAAATTTGGGGGGAAACACACATTTTAGTGAAAAAAAATATTTTTTTTTTTTACATATGCAAAAGTCGTGAAACACCTGTGGGGTATTAAGGCTCACTTTATTCCTTGTTATGTTCCTCAAGGGGTCTAGTTTCCAAAATGGTATGCCATGTGAGGGTTTTTTGCTGTTCTGGCAGCATAGGGGCTACCTAAATGCAACATGCCCCCCAAAAACCATTTCAGAAAAACGTACTCTCCAAAATCCCCTTGTCGCTCTTTCCCTTCTGAGCCCTCTACTGCGCCCGCCGAACACTTTACATAGACATATGAGGTATCTGCTTACTCGAGAGAAATTGGGCTACAAACATAACTATACATTTTCTCCTTTTACCCCTTGTAAAAATTCAAAAATTGGGTCTACAAGAACATGCAAGTGTAAAAAATGAAGATTGTGAATTTTCTCCTTCACTTTGCTTCTATTCCTGTGAAACACCTAAAGGGTTAAAATGATGACTGAATGTCATTTTGAATACTTTGGGGGGTGCAGTTTTTATAATGGGGTCTTTTGTGGGGTATTTCTAATATGAAGACCCTTCAAATCCACTTCAAACCTGAACTGGTCCTTGAAAAATAGTGAGTTTGAAAATTTTGTGAAAAATTGGAAAATTTCTGCTGAACTTTGAAGCCCTCTGGTGTCTTCCAAAAGTAAAAACTCGTCAGTTTTATGATGCAAACATAAAGTAGACATATTGTATATGTGAATAAAAATTTTTTTTATTTGTAATATACATTTTCCTTACAAGCAGAGAGCTTAAAAGTTAGAAAAATGCTAAATTTTCAAATTTTTCATCAAATTTTAGGATTTTTCACAAGGAAAGGATGCCACAAAATTTTACCACCATGTTAAAGTAGAATATGTCACGAAAAAACAATCTCGGAATCAGAATGATAACTAAAAGCATTCCAGAGTTATTAATGTTTAAAGTGACAGTGGTCAGATGTGCAAAAAACGCTCTGGTCCTTAAGGCCAAAATGGGCTTGGTCCTGAAGGGGTTAACGTTGCCCCTATATTACCTACTGACTGGCTGGGAGAGATGTTTTAAAGGCATTATGGGATTTCCTAAGGCCATATAATCCTTCTTCTTTTCTTTTCTGCCATATGAATTATGATATTTTTGCATATTTAGCTGAACCAAACCAATTCTAGCCAAACTAGTTGAGTTCTATGTATTCGGTTCGCTCATCTCTTGTTGTTGCACTTGCTGCTGGAGTTCCTGCAGTAGGACAACCTACGATTGTCTTCCAACAAAAAAGTTTTGTAAAAATCTGAGAAGACATTTAAATTTTTTTGTAAAGTGAGACTGTTTTATAGGTGCACATCAGAGCTTATGAAGGTAGATTTCCCTACAAGATAACTATAACTCAAAGCAATGACAGTGTTTGAACATCATGCTAAAGCAATATCGAAATCATTATTAATAATTGAAGTTGCCAGAACAATTGGCAAATATTTAAATTCCACTTGAAAGATTTTCTATGGTTTAGACAAGGCTTTCCATTTTATTAGAGAATTCACGATTTATCATACTGTACTATTCAAATATGCCTAAATTCCTTCCTAACCAAGACAGAATTCATATATTAAAGACTTACAGTTCAAGGATTATATAACCGGTGACTTAGCAATCCAAGTTTAAATTGCTTTCACAACTATTAAAGTACGTTCTCCTGATTCGACACAGAAATGCTTTTTGCAGAAGCACATTCAGTATGTTAAAAACAAATCAGACTGAAGAGGAAGCTTCTTAAGAAAGTCAGCTGTAGGTCGTTCCTCAGCCGAAGCTTGAATGAATGCATCGGAATTAGAACAATGTAGGTGCTGTTGTGACCTCAAAAAAATAATGTCTATGAGAACATAAATTGAAATTTACGTTCATCAAATCAAAGGCTAATCTGTATAAGAGCAGAACTGAAAAAGACCACTAAGGCCAGCTTCCTAGAGGAAGTGCTTTTATCACACCGTGTCCTATTTTAAGGAGAAGAAGGTGGGCTGGTAATTATTTTTATTTTCAAAGTGCCAGAGAGTGTTCAAAAATCAAAATGATTACGTGCTATATAAAGAGAAGCAAACCGGGATTGCCAGACTGTACCCAACAATTTCTAGTTGATTTGAATGAGGTTAAATCACATTTAAGACATACCTGACATCCTATTAAATTTTTCTCTACAAAGAACCCTTCAAAGGTCAAAAAGCATCAAGTCCTCTAATTATAATGTATTTTTTAGGATTATTTTGACTATTATCATCGTCATTATTTTAATTTTATTATTATTATAAAGATAAACTTCTTCTATATATCACAAAATGTTACAAAGCTCTTTTACAGGCAATATTTCACCTTCTTTATTAATCTCGGACCACAAGCTAGAGACTCGTATAGCAAATTTATTTTGGAGTGTGACAAAATAGAGACTTTATATGCTAAGAGCGTCAAGTCAAGTTTTCTGGAAGTTGCAATTCAGGGACCGACACATCATATGTTTAATCTGTGCAGCTGAGAATGGGCCCAACATATAAGGGGGCCTGCTGCTATTATGATAAATTAAATAAATAAGTAAAAGAAAATGCATGCATTTTCTAATAATTTCTAGTAATTTCTTGTCAATTGGCGAATCAATGAAGGATTTTCTAGTGGACCATGATTGAGATTGTCTGTGGCTATCGCCCTGTTGTTCTTAAAGGAATACTGTAGTGGAACATAACTTATCCCCTACATGAAGGATAGGGGATGAGTCATAGACTGCGGGGAGTCTGACCGCTGGGACCCCCGTGATCTCCTATATGAGGCCGTGGCAGTCCGCATGAAGGGGGCATTCTGTCCCCGTATGATGCGGCGGCCAACACGCTCCCTTCAATTGAGATAGATGGAGGGAGCATGCCTGCCAATACTTCCTGCTGTGTACAGCACGGCACTTCCTGCAGACTGCCACGGCTCCGTACAGGAGATTGCAGGGGGTCCCAGCGGTCGGACTTCCCATGATCTATAACTTATCCCCTATTCTTTCGGATAGGCGATGAGTTATATTCCACTACAGTAGTCATTTAAATTGGCTACTTGAAGACATAGGGTCCTTATAAGGATCTTGTGTAGAGGTTTCCTGCCATGGGTGTCTACCCCTTTAACCAATAGTAGGTAAATTGTGCTCTTTTTGATACACAACATGGCCAGATGGTCTAGTCTCCTGTAGTCCTGTATATAGATATCAACAAATATTCATTGTGAGCCCCCCATGTGTATGTAAACGCTTACCATACTACGTTGGATGCTGTGTATTTGCAGCTACAGTACCTTATATAAGGGAGTTCACATCTTTTCATGTGACAACACTAAAGAAATGACCCTCTGCTACAATGTAAAGTACTGAATGCACAGCCTGTTTGATAGTGTTTAACCCCTTAGGGGCTCAGCCAATTTTCACCTTAACCCCTTCAGGACGGAGCCCATTTTGACCTTAAGGACCGGAGCGTTTTTTGCACATCTGACCACTGTCATTTTAAACATTAATAACTCTGGAATGCTTTTAGTTATCATTCTGATTCCGAGATTGTTTTTTCGTGACATATTCTACTTTAACATCGTGGTAAATTTTTGTCGATACTTGCATCCTTTCTTGGTGAAAAATCCGTAAATTTGATGAAAAATTTGAAAATTTAGCATTTTTCTAACTTTGAAGCTCTCTGCTTGTAAGGAAAATGGATATTACGAATACATTTTTTTTTGGTTCACATATACAATATGTCTACTTTATGTTTGCATCATAAAATTGACGTGTTTTTACTTTTGGAAGACACCAGAGGGCTTCAACGGTCAGCAGCAATTTTCCGATTTTTCACAAAATTTTCAAACTCAGTATTTTTCAGGGACCAGTTCAGGTTTGAAGTGGATTTGAAGGGTCTTCATATTAGAAATACCCCATAAATGACCCCATTATAAAAACTACAACCCCCAAAGTATTCAAAATGACATTCAGTCAGCGTTTTAACCCTTTAGGTGTTTCACACGAATAGCAGCAAAGTGAAGGAGAAAATTCACAATCTTCATTTTTTACACTCACATGTTCTTGTAGACCCAATTTTTGCATTTTTCAAGGGGTAAAAGGACAAAATTTTTACTTGTATTTGTAGCCCAATTTCTCTCGAGTAAGCACATATCTCATATGTCTATGTAAAGTGTTCGGCGGGCGCAGTAGAGGGCTCAGAAGGGAAGGAGCGACAAGGGGATTTTGGAGAGTACGTTTTTCTGAAATGGTTTTTGGGGGGCATGTTACCTTTAGGAAGCCCTTATGGTGCCAGAACAGCAAAAAAAAACACACATGGCATACCATTTTGGAAACTAGACCCCTCGGGGAATGTAACATGGGATAAAGTGAACCTTAATACCCCACAGGTGTTTTACGACTTTTGCAAATGTAAAAAAAAAAAAAAAATTTTACCTAAAATGCTTGTTTTCCCCCAAAAATTTTATTTTTAAAAAGGGTAATAGCAGAAAATACCCCTAAAAATTTGAAGCCCAATTTCTCCCGATTCAGAAAACACCCCATATGGGGGTGAAAAGTGCTCTGCTGGCGCACTACAGGTCTCGGAAGAGAAGGAGTCACATTTGGCTTTTTGAACGCAAATTTTTCTCTGGGGGCATGCCGCATTTAGGAAGCCCCTATAGTGCCAGGATAGCAAAAAAAAACCCACATGGCATACCATTTTGGAAACTAGACCCCTCGGAGAACGTAACAAGGGGTTAAGTGAACCTTTATACCCCACAGGTGTTTCACGACTTTTGCATATGTAAAAAAAAATTTTTTTTTTTACCTAAAATGATTGTTTTCCCAAAAATTTTACATTTTTAAAAAGGGTAAAAGCAGAAAATACCCCCCAAAATTTGTAACACTATTTCTCCCGAGTACGGCGATACCCCATATGTGACTCTAAACTGTTGCCTTGAAATACGACAGGGCTCCAAAGTGAGAGCGCCATGCGCATTTGAGGCCTAAATTAGGGATTGCATAGGGGTGGACATAGGGGTATTCTACGCCAGTGATTCCCAAACAGGGTGCCTCCAGCTGTTGCAAAACTCCCAGCATGCCTGGACAGTCAACGGCTGTCCGACAATACTGGGAGTTGTTTTGCAACAGCTGGAGGCTCCGTTCTGGAAACAGTGGCGTACCAGACGTTTTTCATTTTTATTGGGGAGGGGAGGGGGGCTGTGTAGGGGTATGTGTATATGTAGTGTTTTTTACTTTTTATTTTATTTTTTGTGGTAGTGTAGTGTAGTGTTTTTAGGGTACAGTCGCACGGGCGGGGGTTCACAGTAGTTTCTCGCTGGCAATTTGAGCTGCAGCAGAAAGTTTGCGGGAGCTCAAATTTGCAGCCAGATACTTACTGTAATCCTCCGCCCATGTGAGTGTACCCTGTACGTTCACATTGGGGGGGGGACGGACATCCAGCTGTTGCATAACTACAACTCCCAGCATGCCCGTTGGCTGTCGGTGACTGCTGAGAGTTGCAGTTTTGTAACAACTGTAGGCACACTGGTTATGTATCACTGAGTTTGTGACCTAACTCAGTGTTTCACAACCAGTGTGCCTCCAGCTGTTGCAAAACTACAACTCCCAGCATGTACGGTGCATGGTGTACAGTGACTGCTGAGAGTTGTAGTTTGCAACAGCTGGAGGCACACCGGTCGTGAAACACTGAGTTAGGTAAAAAAAAAATCTGAGTTTCACAACCAGTGTGCCTTCAGCTGTTGCAAAACTACAACTCTCAGCAGTCACCGACAGCCAAAGGGCATGCTGGGAGTTGTAGTTATGCAACCACCAGATGCACCACTACAACTCCCAGCATGCACTTTAGCTGATTGTGCAAGCTGGGAGTTGTAGTTACACAACAGCTGAAGGTACACTTTTCCATAGAAAGAATGTGCCACCTCACCCCTGCAGGCTCTGGCTGTTCGGGGCCGTCAGAGACGGCCCCGAACAGCCAGTAATTCCGGGTCACCGGGTCACTGGAGACCCGATTGACCCGGAATCGCCGCAGATCGCTGGACTGAATTGTCCAGCGATCTGCGGCGATCGCCGACATGGGGGGACATAATGACCCCCCTGGGCGATATGCCGGGATGCCTGCTGAACGATTTCAGCAGGCATCCGGCTCCGGTCCCCAACCGGCTAGCGGTGGGGGCCGGAATTCCCACGGGCGTATGGATACGCCCTTGGTCCTTAAGGACTCGGGATGCAGGGCGTATCCATACGCCCTATGTCCTGAAGAGGTTAAAGGGGTACTCCGGTGGAAAACTTTTTTTTTTAAATGAACTGGTTCCAGAAAGTTAAACAGATTTGTGAATTACTCCTATTTAAAAATCTGAATCCTTTCAGTAGTTATTAGCAGTGGTATACTACAGAGGAAATTCTTTTCTTTTTACATTTCTTTTTTGTCTTCTCCACAGTGCTCTCTGCTGACACCTCTGTCCATATCAGGAACTTTCCCGAGCAGCATAGGTTTGCTATGGGGATTTTCTGCTGCTCTGGACAGTTCCTGATACGGGCATCAGGTGTCAGCAGAGAGCACTGTGGACAAGACAAAAAAAGAAATTCAAAAAGAAAATAATTTCCTCTGTAGCAGACAGCTCCTAAGAAGTATTGGAAGGGTAAAGATTTTTTAATAGAAGTAATTTGCAAATCTTTTTAACTTTCTGGCACCAGTGCATTTAAAATAAAAATGTTTTTACACTGGAGTATCCCTTTAAGGAAGCAATTCTGACCACTGTCACTTTATACAGTAATGATTTTCGCATGCTTTTACTTTTTATTCTGACTCCAAGATTGTTTTTTCATTACATATTCTACTTCATGTTAGTGGCAAATTTTCTGCGATATTTGCATCATTTTTTGTTGAAAAATTCCAAAATTTGTTGAAAAATTAGAAAATGTATTTTTTTTTTTACTTTGAAACTCTATGCTTATAAGGAAAATGGACCTCCCAAATAAATTATATATTGATTCACATATACAATATGTCTTCTTTATGTTGGCATCATAAAGTTTACATGTTTTTACTTTTTGAAGACTTTAGAGGGCTTCAAAGTACTGCAGCAATTTTACAATTTTTCACAAAATGTTCAAAATTGGAATTTTTGAGGGATCAGTTCAGTTTGAAGCAGATTTGAGGGGCTTTCATGTTAGCAATACCCCATAAATGACACAATTAGAAAAACTGCACACCTCAAAGTATTCAAAATGACATTCAGAAAGTTTGTTAACCCTTTAGGTGTTTCACAGGAATAGCAGTAAAGTGAAGGAGAAAATGAAAAATCTTAATTTTTTACACTGGCATGTTCTTATAGAGTCATTTTTTTAATTTTTACAAGGGGTAAAAGGAGATAAATCCCCCCAAAATTTGTAACCCAATTTCGCTCAAGTAAGGAAATACCTCATATGTAGATGTAAAGTGTTCTGTGGGCGCAGTAGAGGGCTCAGAAGGGAAGGGATTTTGGAGAGTGAATTTTTCTGAAATGGTTCTTGAGGGGCATGTCGCATTTAGGAAGCCCCTATTGTGCCAGAACAGCAAAAAATAACCACACATGGCATACTATTTTGGAAACTCTGCCCCTCAAGGAACGTAACAAGGGGTAAAGTGAGCTTTAAAACCCCACAGGTGTTTGACGAATTTTCATTAAAGTTGGATGTGAAAATGATAAATTAGATTTTTTTCACTAAAATGCTGGTATTACCCCAAATTTTTCATTTTCACAAGGGATAATAGGAGAAAAAGCCCCACAAAATTTGTAACACCATTTCTTTGGTGTATGGAAATACCCCATATCTGGATGTAAAGTGCTGTACGGGCAAACTACAATGCAAATACAAAGAGGAGAGCCATTGAACTTTTGGAGAGAGAATTTGGTTGGAATGGAAGTCGGGGGCCATGTGCATTTACAAAGCCCCCATGGTGCCAGAACAATGGACCCCCGCACATGTGACCCCATTTAGGAAACTACACCCCTCACAGAATTTAATAAGGGGTGCAGTGAGCATTTATACCCCACTGGCATTTGACAGATGTTTGGAACAGTGGGCTGTGCAAATGAAAAATTTAATTTCTCATTTTCACGGACCACTGTTTCAAAAATCTGTCAAACACCTGTGGGGCGTAAATGCTTACTGTACTTCTTATTGCATTACGTGGGGGGGGGGTGCAGTTTCCAAAATGGGGTCATATGTGGGGGTTCCATTGTTCTGGCACCATGGGGGCTCAACTCATTGGAGGGTAGAGAAATTAAGATATAAACAGCTTAATAAATAAACTACTAATAAATAAACTACTGCTGAATAAACTACTAAATATTGTTCTAGTTGTTTTAATTGAACAAGACCTAAATCACCATTGGATTGCCAATAAAACTGTGAGTGAATACAATATTATAGGCATTTTAAAGCCCAGATATGTTTCATTGTATTCATAATGTTCACTACAGACAATTTCTTTGTACGTAAATGTACGTCCTGATGCAGCGATACTTAGCGCACCAGGACGTACATTTACATCCTGTGTATGACTGCGAGCATCGGAGCGGTGCTCATGTCATACTCTGCAGGTCCCGGCTGCTATCAGTAGCCGGGGACCTGCAAGTAATAGCCAACATCCGCAATCCCCTCCCCCAATAAAAACGAAAATTGCCCCTTTTCCCATTTTACCCCCAAAAAGCGTAAATTTTGGTATCGCCGCATGCATAAATGTCTGAGCTATCAAAATATAATGTTAATGATCCCGTATGGTGAACGGCCTAAACGTAACAAATAAAAAAGTCAAAAAATTATGCTTTTTTTTGTCACATTTTATTGCAAAAAAATGTATAAAAAGTGATCTAAAAGTTTTATATATGCAAATGTGGTATCAATAAAAAGTACAGATGACGGCGCAAAAAAGGAGCCCTCATACCACCCCATATACGGAAAAATTAAAAAGTTATAGATAGTCAAAATAGGGTGATTTTATTTTACTGATTTTGTACAAAAAGTTTGAGATTTTTTTTAAGCAGTACAAAAGTTGAAAAGTATCTAAACCCTCCAAAGTGTGCAAAATTGTGGTTTTCATTTAAATTTCCTCCCTAAAAAAATAATTCTTTGGGTTCGCCATACATTTTTGGGTAAAATGAGAGGTTCCATTACAAAGTACAATTGGTCACGCAAAAAACAAGCACTTATATGGGTCTTTAGGTGGAAATATAAAAGATTTATGGATTTTAGAAGACGAGGAGGAAAAAACTTAAACGCTAAAATAAAATTGGCCGGGTCCTTAAGGTCAAAAAGGGCTTGGTCCTTATGGGGTTAATGGATTGTTAACATATAGTGACATCACCACCATACGACTTCAAATTATTTGTTTAATGTATTTATTACCACAACAAGTTGATTAAAAAATCTTACATTATACATTGTTTGACGCTAACAATCCTATTTTAGCCAGGTTATTGTTTTCAGTGCCTGCAGTTAGCCTCTGGCCAGTACTTAAGCTGCTTTTTTACAATGCAAATATAGAATTTGCTGAATTTTCATGTGTTCTATTCTCTTGTGAAAATCTTTCCACTCACTATGTATTATATGTGCTCTGAATGAAGTTCCAAGAGAGACTAGGTCATATCAATTGTGAATGCTATACACAGTTTTTCGAAGGACAATGGACTCTGTCCCCCCTCGCTATCTCCTTAGAGAAGATGCATTGAATCTATTGATGTCTATTTAGTAAAAATAGCCCATTCTACTAATTGCTTTTGAAGACCTATTTGGTTGTAAGAAGGACTTTTTTACTCCTCTTAAATTAAAACTCCATTGCCAAGTCTTGGAAAGTTTTTGCAATTTGCAGTATATATCAATAGACCAACAACAAAGAAATGTTTCCTGTAATATGAAAAATACAAAACAGACTGATGAGACCCATTTTTCTAAAATGCTTTCAAGCAAATAAAACTGGGATCCAGAAACAACATTTAATTGTATCATTTTCTCAATTTATACATTCTAAGTCTGCAGCAATTACACAACCGAAAATAATTGCATGTTAAAACATATAGTTTCCCTTGCTCTGTCTTTTTTCTGCCATATACTGTATGCATATTCATTTTACGATTCAACACAAGATTTTAATAAACATGTGGGGGCAAAGCTAAAAAAATAAAAAAGTTAATATAAATTGTATGAAAAAAAACTACATATACTTTTCTTTCTGAGGGCCTCTGTATAACAATACAATGCAATTGAAAAGTCTTCAGACCCTTTCAATTTTTCACATTTTGTTATGTTGAGGCATTGTGGTAAAATAAAAAATGTTTTCCCCATCATTCTGCTCTCAATAGCCCATAATGACAAAAAACAGAACAAAAGGTTAAAAATCCTTGCTTATTTATAAAAAAAAAAAAAAAAAAAAGGAAAAACTAAAATGTTACATTGACTTACGTTTCCAGACCCTTTACCTTCGGCCTAGTTAAAGCACCTTTGGCAGAGATTACAGCCTCCAGTCTTCTTGGTGATAATGCCACAAGGTTTGCATACCTGGCTTTGAGAATTTTTTGCCATTCTTCCATGCAGATTCTTTCAAGGTGGGTCACATTTAATGGGGACCATAAGTAGACAGCCATTTTCTAGTCTTTCCAAAGAGATTATATTTGGGTTTGAACCATAAATGTAGGGATGGTTTTGCACAGGTAATGAACAGTGCCTGGTTTCCTCCAGATAAGATGCAAAATCCATTTTTTGGACTAGAGAATCTTGTTTTTCAATGTCTGAGAGCCCTTTAGATGCATCTTTTGCAAACTCTAGGTTAGCTTTCATGTGTCTTCTACTGAGGAGAGGCTTCTTACTGACCATTCTTCCATAAAGCCCTGATTGGTGGAGTGCTACAGTATTGAATGACCTTCTGGAAGTTTCTCTCCCCTGTTAACATAGTGACCATGTGACCATTGGGTTCTTGGTCACCTCTATTACCAAGACTCTTCTCTCCTAATTACTTAGTTTGGTGGGGCGGCAAGCTCTAGGAAGAGTTCTGGTTGATCGAAACCTTCTATTTATTAATTATGGGGGCCACTATGCTCTTGGGGACTTGGGAACTTAGTACCGCAGAAATTTTTTATACTCTTCTCCTCTTCCCACAATCCTGTCTATGAACTCTACAAGCAGTTGTCTTCTCCTTGTTGCTTGTTTTTTGCTCTGATATACATTGTTAGCTGTAAGACCTAATATAGACAGGGCTGTGCCTTTCCAAATAATGTTTAGTTAACTGAGGTGACTCCAGTCAAGGTGTTGAAACATCTCAAAGAAGATGAAGAGATCTGGGAGGTCCGCAGAATAGTTAATGAAAATTGTTTTTTTTTTTATTCATTCTCATTTTGGGGTAAGGAGAATAGAATGAAAGGAGAAAACATGACATGAGAACATGGCAAAATGTAAATAAAGTTAAGTGTCAGAAGACTCTCCAAATTCATCGCACCATATCTAGCAACACAGACAGAACAATATCAGTTAGAATTAAAAGCTAGTTATTAAAGGGGTTATCCAGGAATAGAAAAAAAGAGCTACTTTCTTTCAAAAACTGCTCCCCGTCTGTCTCCAGGTTTGGGTGTGGTTCTGCAGCTCAGATCCATTGAAGTGAATGGAGCCAAGTTGTAAAACCACACACAATCTGGAGACAGACCTGGAGCTGTTTTTGTAAGAAATTACTGGTGTTTTTCTATTCCTGGATAACCCCTTTAACTGCATGTAAGGCCAGCTTTACACACTATGATTCTGTTGTTTCTAAGATTGTTCCTCAGTCACATGTTATACGTTTATAATGAAAAATCCATTTGGACCCTTATCTTCCTTTTTACTGAATAATTGCTTTTTAGCAGGTCCTACATCATGCAAAAACTTCCTGCATTATGGAGGGCTCTATGCAAATACATTTTACACCAAGAAAAAATAGAGCTAAATACTCCAATGAGTGTTTAAAAATTCTAATATTTATTGATTTCCTTTAAAAAATATCCTGAGAGGTATTGCAGACAAAAACACACCAATGTAGAAACAGCAGGGTAATGCTGGATTACAATTTACAGGTAAAATACCATACTACAATAGCTTAGGTAAGTATATACTAAAGATGGACATCCAATGCATGTTCTCTACCTCTTTATATACAGCCCTAACTAGTTCTTCTTCCCGAACGCTAACCTAACCTCTGGTTCTCCGATGACGTCGGCATGTGCCCAGCGTCCTGCCAGAGAATCACGCCGCCCTCACTCAACGTCAAAACATCAGTGCGCATGTCCTAATATTGGGACATGAGCACTGATGTTTTGATGCTGAGTGAGGGCAGTGTGATTCTCTGGCGGGACGCTGGGTGCACGGCAATGTCATCAGTGAACCAGAATCAACAATATACACAACAAATGTCCTGTGCTGGTAGGTCACCTTGTCCCAGTGCACATTTTGTATCCTTTCTCAGCAGCCCACTCTCTTAACCCTTTCAGGACTGAGCATTTTAATAGACATAACTCATTTACTTTTCCATCAAAATACCCACATGAGGGCTTGTTTTTTGCGTCACCAATTGTACTTGTAATTGCATCACTCATTTTACCTCCAAATGAACAGTGAAATAAAAAACGAAAGTTATTCGTGGGGCAAAATAATAAAAAAAAAACCCCACAATTTTGTAACTTTTTTGGGCTTCCGTTTCTACCCAGTGCACCTTTTGGTAACAATGACACAATGGCCCATATTCCTAAATCAGCCTGAAACCCTAATTGTCTGATCTTCCCCATGGCAACCAATCACAGCTCAGCTTTCACTTTACAAGAAGCTCATTAAGATATTAACCCCTTAAGGACCAAGGACGTACCGGTACGTCCTTGGTCCTGCTCTTCTGATATAAAGCGGGGTTACACAGTAACCCCGCGTCATATCATGGCGGGCCCGGCGTCATAGTGAAGCCGGGACCCGCCTCTAATAGCGCGCAGCGCCGATCGCGGCGCCGCGCGCTATTGACCCTTTAGCCGCGCGCTCAGAGCTGAGCCGCGCGGCTAAAAGTGAAAGTGAAAGTTCCCGACTAGCTCAGTCGAGCTGTTCGGGATAGCCACGGCTAATCGCGGCATCCCGAACAGCTGACAGGACAGCGGGAGGGCCCCTTCCTGCCTCCTCGCTGTCCGATCGCCGAATGACTGCTCAGTGCCTGAGATCCAGGCATGAGCAGTCATGCGGCAGAATCGTTGATCACTGGTTTCTTATGAGAAAGTGAAAAAAAAAAGTGAATAAAGATCATTTAACTCCTCCCCTATTAAAAGTTTGAATTTTCAATAAATTTCCAATAAATTTTCCAATAAAAAAAAAAACGCAGTGTAAATAAAATAAAAATAAACATATGTGGTATCACCGCGTGCGGAAATGTCCGAATTATAAAAATATATCATTAATTAAACCGCTCGGTCAATGGCGTGCGCGCAAAAAAATTCCAAAGTCCAAAATAGTGCGTTTTTGGTCACTTTTTATATCATTTAAAAATGAATAAAATAGTCCTATCAATGCAAAAATGGTACCGTTAAAAACTTCAGATCACGGCGCAAAAAATGAGCCCTCATACCGCCCCATACACGGAAAAATAAAAAAGTTATAGGGGTCAGAAGATGACAATTTTAAACGTATTAATTTTCCTGCATGTAGTTATGATTTTTTCCAGAAGTCCGACAAAATCAAACCTATATAAGTAGGGTATCATTTTAATCGTATGGACCTACAGAATACATATCAGGTGTCATTTTTACCGAAAAATGTACTACGTAGAAACGGAAGCCCCCAAAAGTTACAAAACAGCGTTTTTTTTTCAATTTTGTCGCACAATGATTTTTTTTCCCGCTTCACCATAGATTTTTGGGCAAAATGACTGACGTCATTACAAAGTAGAATTGGTGGCGCAAAAAATAAGCCATCATACGGATTTTTAGGTGTAAATTTAAAAGATTTTTTAAAGGCAAGGAGCAAAAAACGAAAATGCAAAATCGGAAAAACCTCCGGTCCTTAAGGGGTTAAAGTCGAGCTCTGATTGGTTGCTGTGGGGAAAAACTGGCAATTATGGTTACAGGCTGATTAAAATGGTTTTATACAATTAAAATGGTACTCAATTTATATAGTTTTTTTTATGTTACTACTCTTAAAAAATTACTTGTACTTTGTACAAAACTTAGGATGCTTAAAATTGTCATCTTCTGATCCCTATAACTTTTTTTTTTTCTGCATACAGGGATGTCTGAGGGCTAATTTTTTTTGCCCCCTGATCTGTAGTTTTTATAAAGTGAAATTGGATTTTTTTTTACGTTTGCGCCTTTGACATGTGGTTTAATTAACATCATGGCCAGAACTCCACTCCACCCATTCGGCCCAAGCGTTTTTAATTAGCAGTAGACTGCATATGGGTTTCCTCCTCGCATTCTTTCAGCCCTCCGGCAGGGAGCATGGTGGGTGTTCACACTGGAATGGTGCTCTGTGGCGGCCACTGTTGCTCTGGTGCTTTGTCTGTGTGGTGGTGTGGCCCAGAGCCGGGGGCTTGGTCCCTGGGTAATTTCCCCTGTGTGCTTGGTGCCGCGGTGGTGTGGGTTGCTGCTCAGTGCTACGCCAGTGTTAGGTTAGGGACCCACTCTGACTAGGTGGCCTTGATGTGGCGAGTGGGCTTGTACTTCTTATCAAAATGTATACTAACAACCTGCTAGTTTTTGAAATTATGCTGAGAAGCAAGTAAATCAAAATGCAAAATGATAATGTTTCTGTTTCTCCATTTTTGTTTTTAATTTACATTATATTTTGATAGTTCGGACATATACGCACACAGCGATACCACACGTTTATGTTTTTTTTTTTACATTCTTTTATTTGAAAAATGAGAAAAAGGGGGTGATGTAAACTTTTATTAGGGAAGTGGTTAATGAACATTTATTACTTTTTTTAAAACTTTTTTTTAGTCCCCATAAGGGACTATAACATACAATCTTTAGATTGCATACACTGATTAATGTTGCTCCATAGAACAGCGTTGATCAGTGTTATTGGTGCTCTATTACTTCGGCCTACCATGGCTGGCTGCATCATTGAAGCACCAATCGGATGGCCAGGAGGACGATAGGAGATCTCCCGCCGTCCTCTCAGCTTATTGGGATGCTGCGGCAGTCCCAATCAGCTCGTTGAGCTAGCCAAATCGGGATTTACCACATTTAGACCCCACAATCAACTTTGATCGCTGCGTCTAAAGGGTTAATGCCAGACATCGGCTCGGTTGGAGATGTCTGGCATAGCCATGAATTCCAGTAGCTATTAGCAACTGGGACCCACGGGGTATGACACCTGATCAGCTGCTGAGCACGTGTCATACACCTGGAGCCCGCAGAGGACGTAAATATACAACCATTTTTGGTTAAAAAAGAAACCCACAATTTTGTTGTTTTCTGAAGGAAAATACTATCTAGATATGTCTGCAGCAACAGCACCAAAAACAACTGATCCAAAGCAATTCAACTTTTATAATCTTTAAAGGTCCGGGTTTTTAGAAAGAACTGAAAAGGATATGACCTGAGTAATGTTGGCAATAAAAGGAACCTATGGCCTAAAGGATTGAAGGACCTTGAGGGGAATTCATCAAGCTATTTAGAACCTTTTTTTTTTGTCTAAAATTGTCACACAAAAAATCTCAGTCACTTCCCATGTGATTTTTGATCATATTTGAAAGTGATCCACCATTTTCAGTGCTTTAGACTAGTTTTATGTAGTGGGCATCGATTCATTATGTGGACTTTTCTCAGAAAATCGCAGAAGAGTCACAGCGGCTGTCTTTTAGACCCAAACCCACACTCATTTATTTCAGCCCTGTAAAGCAGTCTAAACGGGTACCATAGGTGTAGGAGCCGGTAAATTCATCAAGCGAATTTGGTGCAGGAAAGTAACATCAAACGTGACTTTTCTGCTCTAAAATAATACACATACTAGACAATTGATGAATTCCCCTCCTTGTCCAGAAAAAAAACTATGTATAGGGTCAAGAGCTCATTGTGTAGATGCAATTGCTAGAAAGTAGGTAACCTCAAAGAAAGGTAAGATAGGGGCTTTTTATGAAGGCTTAAATGGAGACTAACATAATCTCTGTAGGACCAAACGGAGATCCCAGTGGACATATTGGCTGCATAATTCTAATTCTCAGTATAGAAATGCCCTTCAGAAACCTTCTGGTCAGTTGGTCCTGTCTGTGTATAATGCATCCCAAGGGAAGCAGACAATGAAGAGATTTGGACCCAAAGGATAGGGGATAAGATGTCTGATCGCGGGGGTCCCGCCACTGGGGACCCCTGCGATCTTCCTGCTGCACCCGGCCCTCCAGATGTTGCAAAACTTCAACTCTCAGCATTCCCGACAGCCGTTAGCTGCAGCAAATGGCAGTCTGGGTATGTCCCGGCATGTTATGAGTTGAAGTTTTGCAACATCTAGAGGGCCACCAGTTTGAGACTCCTGGTTTAGCGTGGCGGGTGCCCCCTCCCATAGACTTGCATTGAGGGGGTGTGGCCGTGATGTCATGACCGTTAACCAGATGTCTGGGGTGCCGCAGCCAAGATGGCGGGGGTCCCAGCGGCGGCCCCCCTGCGATCAGACATCTTATCCCCTATCCTTTGGATAAGGAATAAGATGTCTAGGGTTGAGGCATATATTGAAACCCTGTTATATTGAAAACTCTAGGACTGCATAAAACGAAGGAGAGTCAGTAGAAACTCTGCACTAATCTACATCTGACTCTGGAACAGATCTTATAAGTAGCAAAGCCTCAGGTATAGGTTAATGTATTGAAGAGAGCTTCAGATAACCGTTAAGTTCTTAATAGAGTCCTGCCAACCTCCAGGCTGTCAGCGTCAGCATATGAAGATTGGCGCACCTGTGGGGGAGAATCAAGATCCGTCCTTGACTCATCTGCATTAGTGTGGAGAACCAATCTCTCTTGGAACAATATGGTATCATGATTGTTAGACACACCTCTCATGTGTGGGAGGGTAGAGGGAGGGTAGAAAATGATCTGTGGTTCCTTTAACCCGATAACGACCAAGGACGAGTATAGACGTCCAGGTTGGCGGGCGTTCCCGCACCTGGACGTCTATACTCGTCCATTCTTCTCGTGGGTGCTGCCCAGTGCACCCACGAGATCGCGGCAGGGACTCGGCTGTATTACACAGCCGGGACCCTGCTGCACTGCCAGGACCAAAGTAAACTTCGGTCCCGGCAGTTTTAACCCTTACAGCCGCGGTCGGAAGTGACCGCGGGCTGTAAGTGTTATGACAGAGGGAGGGAGCTCCCTCTGTCTCCTCTGCAGCACCCCGCATCGCGATCGCGGGGTGCTGCGTGTAATACACGGCTGGCCGGGGCCTGCCGCACTGCCGGGAGTGAAGTTCACTTCACTCCCGGCAGTTTAATCCTTACAGCCGCGGTCAGAAGTGACCGCGGCTGTAAGGAGTTCTGACAGAGGGAGGGGGCTCCCTCCGTCTCTCCTGCAGCACCCCGGAGCATCGCGGGGTGCTGCTGCATACCTGGGCTGCCGGGGGTCCTACAAAGACCCCCATGTCTGCCCTGGGTATTGCCTGCCAGTGAAATATGCTGCCTGCTAGTGAAAACTGGCAGGCAGCATATAACTACAATGCTTTGGAATACTAAGTATTCCAAAGCATTAAAAAGTGTAAACATAAATAAATAAAATAAAAGTGTAAAAATAAATAAAAATGTAATAAAAGTGTAAAAAAAAAATATATATATTATACATTTATTAAATGAATCTAATAAAAAAAAAAAGCATAATGTGTAGGATCGCATTGGCGGACATCCGCAGCATGTAATATGCTGCGGATGTCCGCCACGTGATCCTACACATTATGCAGCAGTCACGGTAATGAGCTCGCTGCTGCGGCTGGGTAGCTTTGTGCGTCCACTCATAGCGGCGGATTTTCCGCCAGCAGTCATGAGCGGACACACTGAGCTACCCAGCCGCAGCAGTGATGGATATATTCGCCATGAGCGGGTGCTTATTCCCACAACATGGCGGATATATCCATCAGGAGCCTTAACTGTCACAGACAGACGCGTTATACTGCCAGCCGACCAGCCAATAACTTGTAGGGGTGCGGTATATAAATGGGGTCACTTGTGGGGGTGGGGGTACTGTTCTGCCCTGAAAGCCAAATGGCGCTCCTCTCCTTCTGAGTCCTACCACGCGGCCAAGGAACCATATATGGCCAAAGCGGGGGTATTTCAGAACATGGGACAAGCAGCTAAATAAAATATAGGGTGCATTTCTTTCAATATCAGAAGTGATGTACAAAAAATACCTTTTAATTTCTGCAAACCTTGCATAGCACATAAAAAAAAATGTACTTTTCAAATTTTCAAAATTTTCTAAATTTCAAGTTAAATTGTTAGGGTTCTAACTAATTTAAAATGTTAATTAAAAACTAAAAAATGACGTCAGAATAAAGTAGACATCTGAAAGTATAAGTTTCATAAACTATTTGGTCAGTATGTATAAATATATGCAACCAATTAGTGTTAAAATAGCAAAAAATCGTAATTTTTGGTAAAAATTTCATAATTTTTTGCATTGTAAAAAAAAACTACAAATGATATCGGCTTACTTTTACTATTTACATGAAGGACAACTTGTGACAAAAAAACAATGTCAGAATTATCGTGATTGGCAAAACGTTACCAGAGTTATTCTCTAATAAAGACAGACATCCCCGATTTGAAAAAACAGGCCTGGTCTTTCAGGGGCGTACAGGTTTCTTTGCATTGGTCCTTAAGGGGTTAAACTAAAATTTCACTTTAAAAAAGAAGGGACTAAAACTGCTTTGAAGAAACGCCATAGTCTATGTGTTCATGATACACCTAGTAGGACCATAGCTACAAATCACTAAAGTTTTTAAACCTTGAAGTATACAGCCATACCCCATCCCCATCCCCACAGGTGTTCCGCTTTCAACAATGAGTAATCAGCACCTACATTCCAGAGTCAGGTTTTGGGCAACTTTTATCCGACTGGAAGCCCTAGGTCCTCATTTACAGAGTTAGAATCATGGTCTGCTCTCAGGGATTCCCAAGGCAATGCATATTTATGTTTTGCATATGTCACTTCCTAATTTTCATTATTTCATCTTCTATGTCTATTTGAGGAGGGTATTCTTGCCCCTTAAGACGAGACTGTATTAGGATTTAGAAATGAAAGCTTCTACTCTACAGTGAGTTTCTATTTATTTCACTGGAGGAGGCATTCAATCATAGCCTTGGGGAGAATAATTATAGATAAGGGGAAGTCAAAGGGAAGGTTTCCTGCTATTTATTTCTTGATGTAATCAAGTTACATTGAAGGTATTCAGCTAATGGAAACACACATCTAGTATATTTATTTATTATACATAGCTTCTCTTTTTGAGGCACGTGTTTTAAGTTGCAAGAAATCAAATCCCTGCTGGTGCAAAAAATTGTTTTGCTTACGTAGTCATTTTCAAACTTCTTATTTTCAGACTAGAAGCATATGCCTTGGGGCTTTACTCTAGCTTTTGAAAAAGAGGAAAATCAGACAGTGGGGTTTTATGCAGAAGGATGTTCAAAAATCTCATTGGCCCTGATTTACTAAGAGTGGAGTGTCATTTTCTTTGTAGGTTATAATTCCCTACAAGTATTTTTTTTCATCGCAATTACTACTGTTTCCCTTCGTTTTGCATTTTTCCTTACGATTTGCTTTTTTTACACATGCTCTGAGCTGTGGGGTTTTCCAGAGCTAAAATCCACCTTTATTTTCTGTGGAAACCTTAGTAAATATGTTGGTATTTTTTTTTTTAATGTTGGGGCATGCCTCTTTTTCCTGGTGGCCATGCCCCCTTTTGTTTTGTTTTTTAAGGAAAATGGTGAGTTGGTCAGGTTTTTTTTTTTTTTTTTTACATTTAAACAGTTGTCTAAGATACCACCTGTTACATCTTCATTTAGGAAATCATGAACACTTATCAACAATGTCTTATGCTGTCCAATAAGAATAATTGAATCTCTGTTCCAGCTGTTTTTGAGAGTCATGTCAATTTGCCCATATATTTCTTAAACATGACCAGCTGACTTGGATGGATGCCCTTCTTCCTCTGTTTAAGTTAACTAGCCATCTGTAATAATACCACCTGGCCATGGTCCAGTGACGCCTCTTCCCTAACAATCTCTTCAGTCCTAATCTAAGCAGCCAGGCCAGTCAGGAAGCTCAGAAGGCATCTTAACATATTTTTATCCCTTTTTTTCTATCTTCTCCTTGACAGTTACTTTGATGTATACCAGGTATGTCGTTTTGTAGACAAAAGTAGTGTCCAAACATTGAGTTTAAAATATGAAATCTTCTCTTAATTATAACTTGCATATAAATCTATATCTGTTTGCACATAATTTGCATGTCAAACCTCTATGTTTTAAGTCCACATGATGCCCTGAATCATGGTAATAACACAGTAACCCATCAGTGACGTGCAGACACAACTCGATGATGAAGAAGCCGATTGCACTTAGGAGCCGGGTGCAGAAGGGGCTTCTTCATCATCAGAAGAGGGTTGCAGGTTGCCTGTGAGGCAGCAGCTGAGCCAGCAAGGTGGTAGCATGGTTGGGAGTGAGCATGGTGGCAGAAATGGGAAATCTGGAGCCAAACGTGCCCGGGGTAGACCACCTGCTTTGCAGCTGCCTACCTTCACGGGAGGTAGTGAACAGGGGTTTCTGGAGTCGGCAGCAGTAGCAGTCAATCATTGCGGACTGTTGGTGGGAAAATCAGATACTCGGCGGTGTGGCAGTTTTTCATCAAACATCCGGAAGATGTTAACATAGCCACATGCAAGATGTGTCGGCAGAATGTGAAGCGTGGCCAGGGAAATGCGAACCATGGTGACCGACAACGGGAAGAACATCTTATATGTGCTGCGTCAAGGAAGCCTGAGCCATGCGCCCTGCATGGCACACGTGTTCAATCTGGTTGTCAAGTGGTTCCTGAAGTGTTCCCCCCCATCTGCAAGACATCCTAACAGTGGGAAGAAAACGTTGCATGTACTTCAGCCACTTGTACACCGCAAATCATATCCTCCTTGATCTTCAGCATCAGAGCGGCATCCCCAAGCATAGTCTGATTTGCGACGTTTCCACAAGTTGGAATTCCACCCTCCATATGTTGGACCGACTATACGAACAGAGAAAAGCCATCACCAATTTTTTGGAGATCCAAGCGGTTAGGGGAACTGCCCTGTGTAACTTTAATGTCAACCAGTGGCAGCTCATACGTGACACCTGCCATTTGTTCAGGCCCTTTGAGGAAGCCCCATTGTTAGTCAGTCACCAGGATTACGGGATGAACGACGTCATTCCACTGCTTCATTTCCTACAAAACGTGTTGGAAACGATGGCTGGTCAGGGCACTGGAGATGTGGCGCCTAAATCTCACGGTCACATGAGCCCTGTGGGGGCTGAACTAGAGGAGGAGGAGGGGGAGTAACACTTTCCATAAAGGGAATTAATAGGGTGAGAGTAGGGCCTTACAGGGGAAGTTTTTACCCCCACATGCTACCATGGACAATATGCTGTTCCCTTCCACCTTTAGGAGGCAAGTGTTACTGGTCCTAAAAAAGGTTGCCCCATGCAGGAACCTCTCCCTATTTCCAAGTAAAAACTCGGGGAAATGGAAGTGTTTTTAGGTGGAAATAGGGAGAGGTTCCTGTGTGGGGTTGCCCTTTTTTGGGCGAGAAACATTTGCCAAGAAGGGAATTAATAGTGCGAGAGTAGGGCCTTACAGGGGAGGTTTTTACCCCTACCAATTACAATGGACCATACGTTGTTCCCTTACACCTTTAAGAGGTCTTTGCATCACATCAATACTTGGTGGTGTAGGTGGCACATGGTGTTTTTTTTGCACACCTTTCCTTTTGTTAGATAAAAAAAAAAAATTTTGGGTCCATTTATCCTAAGAATATTATTAAAAGTTAAGTTTTACGTAATGCATATCCTCAATACTTACTTGTGCACACCAAAACTTTGGCAAAATAGACCGTTTTCTTCTGCCTACCTGCCTCAGCTACTATTCTGATCCTGCCACCCTCCTGATGCCACACATCTGATGCCAAGTTCTCCTTTCTTCACCCACCTTTGTCACCGGGTACTGGTATTGCCACTGGTATTGCCACCCACCGCCACCACCTCCACGATGTGTCATTCAGCCACTATATGGTCTCCTCATGCTGACGCCAACTCCATGTTGTGTCATTCAGCCACTGTATGGTCTCCTCATGCTTAGCCAACTCCATGCTGTGTCATTCAGCCACTGTATGGTCTCCTCATACTGCTGCCACCTCCACACTGTGTCATTCAGCCACTATATGGTCTCCTCATGCTGCCGCCACCTCCAGGCCGTGTCATTCGGCCACTATATGGTTTCCTCATGCTTTCGCCACCTCCATGTTGTTACGCCGAGCGCTCCGGGTCCCCGTTCCTCCCCGGAGCGCTCGCCTCATCTTCGTTGTTGCAGCGCCCCGGTCAGATCCACTGACCGGGTGCGCTGCGGTCCCGCCTTCAGCCGGGATGCGATTCGCGATGCGGATAGCGCCCGCTCGCGATGCGCACCCCGGCCCCCGTACCTGACTCGCTCTCCCTCGGTCCTGTCCCGGCGCGCGCGGCCCCGCTCCCTAGGGCGCGCGCGCGCCGGGTCTCTGCGATTTAAAGGGCCAGTGCACCAATGATGGTGCCTGGCCCAATCTTCCCAATTAGCTTAATTGGCTCCCACCTGTGCACTTCCCTATATCACCTCTCTTCCCCTGCACTCCCTTGCCGGATCTTGTTGCACTTGTGCCTAGTGAAAGCGTTCCCTTGTCTGTTCCTAGTCCGTGTTCCTGACCTCCTGCCGTTGCCCCTGACTACGATCCTTGCCGCCTGCCCCCGACCTTCTGCTACGTCCGACCTTGCTTCTGCCTACTCCCTTGTACCGCGCCTGTCATCAGCAGTCAGAGAGGTGAGCCGTTGCTAGTGGATACGACCTGGTCACTACCGCCGCAGCAAGACCATCCCGCTTTGCGGCGGGCTCTGGTGAAAACCAGTAGTGACTTAGAACCGGTCCACTAGCGCGGTCCTCGCCAATCCCTCTCTGACACAGAGGATCCACTACCTGCCAGCCGGCATCGTGACAGTAGATCCGGCCATGGATCCCGCTGAAGTTCCTCTGCCAGTTGTCGCTGACCTCACCACGGTGGCCGCCCAGCAAGCCCGACAGATCGCCCTTCTAACCCGTCAGCTGTCGGAAATGTCCACCATTTCGCACCAACTTCAGTCGCAACTTCTCCAGCAATCTTCTCCTCCGCCAGCTCCTGCACCTCCTCCGCAGCGAGTGGCCACTCCTAGCCTCCGCCTGTCCTTGCCGGACAAATTTAATGGGGACTCTAAGTATTGCCGTGGCTTTCTTTCGCAATGTTCCCAGCACTTGGAGATGATGTCGGACCAGTTTCCTACTGAAAGGTCTAAGGTGGCTTTCGTGTTCTGCCTTCTGTCTGGAAAAGCCCTGTCATGGGCCGCACCGCTCTGGGACCGCAAGGACCCCGTCACTGCCTCTGTACACTCCTTCTTCTCGGAAATTCGAAGTGTCTTTGAGGAACCTGCCCGAGCTTCTTCAGCCGAGATTGCCCTGCTGAACCTGGCCCAGGGTGTTTCTTCCGTTGGCGAGTACGCCATTCAGTTCCGTGCTCTTGCTTACGAGTTGTCCTGGAATAGTGAGGTTCTCTGCGCGACCTTTAAAAAAGGCCTATCCAGCAACATTAAAGATGTTCTGGCCGCACGAGAGACTCCTGCTGACCTACATGAACTCATTCATCTAGCCACTCGCATTGACATGCGTTCTTCCGGATGACGTCTGGAGCTCCGCCTGGATATGGACTTTGTTCGCACGAAGCGTTTTTTCTCTCCGGCTCCTCTCTCCTCTGGTCCTCTGCAATCTGTTCCTGTGCTTCCCGCCGCGGAGGCTATGCAAGTTGACCGGTCTTGCTTGACACCTCAAGAGAGGACACGACGCCGCATGGAGAATCTTTGCCTGTACTATGCCGGTACCGAACACTTCCTGAAGGATTGTCCTATCCGTCCTCCCCGCCTGGAAAGACGTACGCTGACTCCGCACAAAGGTGACACAGTTCTTGATGTCAACTCTGCTTCTCCACGCCTTACTGTGCCTGTGCGGATATCTGCCTCTACCTTCTCCTTCTCTACTATGCTCTTCTTGGATTCTGGATCTGCAGGAAAATTTTTTTTGGCCTCTCTCATCAACAGGTTCTACGTTCCTGTGACCAGTCTCGCCAGACCCCTCTACATCTATTGTTTTTACAATAAAAGATTGGACTTTCTCGTACGTTTCCACACAGAACCCCTCCTAATTTGCATCGGACCTCATCACGGAAAAATTGAGTTTTTTTTCCTCAGGTTCTTTGGCCCCAAGAAGAGGGGGAGACCCAAGGGGGGGGGTACTGTTACGCCGAGCGCTCCGGGTCCCCGTTCCTCCCCGGAGCGCTCGCCTCATCTTCGTTGTTGCAGCGCCCCGGTCAGATCCACTGACCGGGTGCGCTGCGGTCCCGCCTTCAGCCGGGATGCGATTCGCGATGCGGATAGCGCCCGCTCGCGATGCGCACCCCGGCCCCCGTACCTGACTCGCTCTCCCTCGGTCCTGTCCCGGCGCGCGCGGCCCCGCTCCCTAGGGCGCGCGCGCGCCGGGTCTCTGCGATTTAAAGGGCCAGTGCACCAATGATGGTGCCTGGCCCAATCTTCCCAATTAGCTTAATTGGCTCCCACCTGTGCACTTCCCTATATCACCTCTCTTCCCCTGCACTCCCTTGCCGGATCTTGTTGCACTTGTGCCTAGTGAAAGCGTTCCCTTGTCTGTTCCTAGTCCGTGTTCCTGACCTCCTGCCGTTGCCCCTGACTACGATCCTTGCCGCCTGCCCCCGACCTTCTGCTACGTCCGACCTTGCTTCTGCCTACTCCCTTGTACCGCGCCTGTCATCAGCAGTCAGAGAGGTGAGCCGTTGCTAGTGGATACGACCTGGTCACTACCGCCGCAGCAAGACCATCCCGCTTTGCGGCGGGCTCTGGTGAAAACCAGTAGTGACTTAGAACCGGTCCACTAGCGCGGTCCTCGCCAATCCCTCTCTGACACAGAGGATCCACTACCTGCCAGCCGGCATCGTGACACATGTTGTGTCATTCAGCCACTATATGGTCTCCTCATGCTGCTGCCATCTCCAGGCTGTGTCATTCAGCCAATATATGGTCTCCTCCTGCTTCCGCCACCTCCAGGCTGTGTCATTCAGCCACTATATGGTCTCCTCATACTGCTGCCACCTCCAGGCTGTGTCATTCAGCCACTATATGGTCTCCTCATGCTTCCGCCACCTCCAGGCTGTGTCATTCAGCCACTATTTGGTCACATCATGCTGCCGCCATCTCCAGGCTGTGTGATTCAGCCACTATATGGACTACTCATGCTGCAGCCACCATCACACTGTGTCATCCAGCCACTATATGGTCTTCTATATGTCGAGTAACACTTTTCTCAAAAAGGTGGAAAGGAACAACATATTGTCTATTGTAGTAGGTGGGGGAAAAAAATTCCCCTGTAAGGCCCTACTCTCGCACTATTAATTCCCTTCTTGGCAAGTGTTACTCACCCTAAAAAGGGCGGCTCCACACAGGGACCTCTCCCTATTTCCACCTAAAAACCCTGGGAAATGGCAGTGTTTGCATGTGGAAATAGGGAGAGGTTCCTTTGTTGGGCCCATTTTAGGGTGAGTAACACATGCCAAATGAGAATTAATAATGCTAGAGTAGGGCCTTACAGGTGAAGTTTTTTCCCCCACCAGTTACAATGAACTATAAGTTGTTCCCTTCCAACTTTTGCATCATATCAATACTTGGTGGTGAAGGTGGCACATGGTGTTTTTTGGCACACATTTTCTTTTGTTTGATTTCCAAAAAATGTTGGGTACTTATATTTTATTCTAAGAAAAGTTTAGTTTTAGCTAATGCATATCCTCAATACTTACTTGTGGTTTGATGCCGAGGAATGTCTGTAACTGGGCAGCAGTACCTTAAATATGTTTTGCACTATCCATATTTGTGAAGTGTTGGTGTGGCACCATGATCAATCTACTCTGATGCATCAGGCATTGGTGGGTGTAAATCCTTGCTGATCCATGCCTTATTCATCTTCACAAAGGTCAGTCTCTCCACATTATTGGACAGACAAATTCTCCTTGGGGTTACTATGGCCCCCACTGCATTAAACACAAACTCTAATGGCACACTACTGGCTGGGCAGGACAGCTGATGCTGATGTTTTCTGTTTTGTTTCTTTCTGCCTCTTAAAAGGACTTTTTGATCCTGTGCAGCTGCTCTCTCAAAGGCAGCATCTATAATTTCTTTAGGATAACCTCTCATAGATAATCTATGCGCAAGATCCTTAGCCTGCATTAGAAAGCTGTCATCCGAGCTGTTAATATGCCGCAGGCGCAAAAATTGGCCATAAGGTAATGCGGTTTTTACATGGCTCGGATGATAGCTTTTAAAATGCAGGAGGTTCTGTAACCCCTTGTGTGGAGTGTGCCATTAACTGGTTCCATTACCACATCCAGGAATTCCAGTTCCACGGTACTTGTCTTGTAAGTGAATTTTAAATTCATGCTATTACTGTTTATGTGTTGAACAAAATCTGTGAAGCCCTTGCTCGTACCCCGCCAGACGATAAAAATATCGTCCACAAAACTATGGCAACTATCAATCCACTTACGGTATGGATTAGTTGCGGAAAAAATATATTTTTTCTCATAAACCGCAACAAACAAATTAGCTAGAGTACACACCACGGGGGTACCCATGGCAACTCCGCTAATTTGCTTATACCATACCTGGTCGAACTGAAAAGAGTTACTGGTGAGGATAAGAGCGAGGGTGTCACAGATGAAGTCAACACAAAGGGGAGTCTTGTTAGATTTGGACAAAATTTCACGGATACATTCGATACTGAGTGATTGTGGAATATTAGTGTAAAGGCTTTCTATATCTATGGCTGCCAATAGGTACCCTTCTTGCCATTTACAGTCTTGAATTTTTAGCAAAAAATCTTTGGTATCTTTAACCAGAGCAAAAACATCACCCAGAAGTGGGTGGAGTAACCAGTCTGCGTATCTGGATAACGGCTCCAAAATGGACCCCATCCCGGACACAATAGGGCGTCTGGGAGGGAAATCCAAAGTTTTATGAACTTTAGGCAAGAAATACCAACAAGGGTAACTAGGCTTCCTTTTGTTTGATTTCCCAAAAATTTTGGGTACTTATATTTTATTCTAAGAAAAGTTAAGTTTTAGCCAATGCATATCCTCAATACTTACTTGTGGTTTGATGCCGAGGAATGTCTGTAACTGGGGAGCAGCACCTTAAATAAGTTTTGCACTATCCCTATTCGTGAAGTGTTGGTGTGGCACCATGATCAATCTACTCTGATGCATCAGGCATTGGTGGGTGTAAATCCTTGCTGATCCATGCCTGATTCATCTTTACAAAGGTCAGTCTCTCCACATTATTGGACAGACAAATTCTCCTTGGGGTTACTATGGCTCCTACTGCATTCAACACCAACTCTGATGGCACACTACTGGCTGGGCAGGACAGTTTTTCCATGGCAAACTCTGCTAGTTGCAGCCACAAATCAAGTTTGGTTGCCCAGAAGTCCAGTGGATCATCAAGGTGTGTTGGCATGGTAATGTGAAGGTATGCCACCACCTACTGGTTCAGGTCCTGCTCCAGGTCTACCAGCTGCTGATGAGTTGCTTCACTACGCCGGTGAAAAAAGCTACTCATCAGCGACTGTATACTCAGGCTGCTGCTGATGGAGCTGGTTCTGCTACTGCTACCCCACCCCTCCCCAGCAGCCATGGCAGTGGAAGGTGAGTGCAGAGGGCCCCCGAGTCAGACCTGTGAGAGGATGGACGATGGCGCAGATAGGCATCAGCCAACTGACTATGTAGGATGTCTCTGTAGTAGGTCAGTTTGTCCTTCCTCTCAGTGGGTGTAAAAATGGCCCCCATTTTGTTCCGGTAGCGAAGGTCCAATAAGGTGGAGAACCAGAAGTCATCCTGCTGCCAAATGGTGAAAATTTGGCAGTCACTACGCAAGTAAGTGCACATGAAAAACAGGCGGGCTCAGCACCATAAATATAAAAGGGGTGCTATTATGCGTATCAAGCAATAAACACTACACCAAAGAGAAAAAGAGATACGTAATATAATGCACACCCACAGTTGCTATATTACAAAAAATGAATATCTTTATTGCACATAAGTGTATACAAACCGCAGACAATTCAATTAAAATCAATTAAAAGGCCCAAAAATGGCCACCGCACTAACAAGGGGGAACCCCCTATGAAAGGGGAACCCCACCCAGGACACCTGCCTCCACAAGTAAATAGGTTGCAAGCCTATCATGTTACAAAAATTTTATACCAATACAGTCCTAACCCCACAGCTCTAATAGCTTATATACAACCTGGATATCCTTCATAAATAACACAAGGGATGAGCGGTAAAGGACAATAGATGGAGGAGTAACCAGGCAGGTGCCCCCCTAGAGACCCCACGCGTTCTGTTGCCTTTCGGCAACTTCCTCAGGGGTGGTGTAAACTATGTTGAGGGATGCCGTTCTGATGCTGCAGCTCAAGGAGGGTGTGCTTTGCGGTGTACGAGTGGCTGAAGTGCATGCAAAGTTTCCTTCCCATTGTTAGGATGTTTTGCAGATGGGGGGAACACTTCAGGAACCGCTTGACAACCAGATTGAACATGTGTGCCATGCAGGGCGCATGGCTCAGGCTTCCTTTTCGCAGTGCAGATAAGATGTTCTTCCTGTTGTCGGTCACCATGGTTCCCATTTCCATGTGAAGAACAGCGTGACACCACTATGCCCTGCACACATGGTATGGTGGAAGGGCACTGAGACTTGTCCGTGCAGTGGAGGCTGAGGACACGGTGGAGGATGAGGAGGCAGTGGAGGGACTGCAGCACCAGCAACTTGGACAGGAGCACATTCAGCTTCTGCACCGTTGGATGATTGGGCGCATACTGTTGCCTCTTGGACATGGCTTCGCTGATGGATTGCTGGCGGAATGACTAACTCAAAGTAGGAGGAGCATCTGGAGCGACAGAAGATGGGTATGACACACAGCTCCCTTCGGCTGAGGTGGTGGAGCATTGGCTGGCAGAAACAGGGAGCGGCGTTCCACTGGTTAATTCAGCAGGCTGGACCACCACATCGGAGTTATGGTTCTCCCCGGCCGCTTTATGGTGACGCTGCATATGTTGACGCAGGGTTGTGGTGCCAACTTTGAGACCCTGTCCACGCTTCACCTTCTGCCGACACATCTTGCATGTGGCCATGTTAACCTCCTCCGGATGCTTGATGAAAAACTGCCACACCGCTGAGTATCTGATTTTCCCCCCAACAATCTGCACTGATTTACTGCTACTGCCGCCGACTCCAGGAACCCCTGTTCCACTACTTTCCGGGAAGGTAGGCTACCGCAAAGCAGTTGGTCTACTCCGGGCATATTTGGCCCCAGACTTTCCACTTCTGTCACCATGCTGACTGCCAACCATGCTACCACCTTGCTGGCTCAGCTGCTGCCTCATGGGCAATCTGCAACCCTCTTCTCCTGATGATGATGAAGCCCCTTCTGCACCCGGCTCCTAAGTGCGATTGGTTTCATCATCATCAAGTTTTGTCTGCACATCACTGATGTCCTCAGGTTCCTTAACAGTGTCTGCTTCAGAAGCCTGAATGCTCGAAAACCACCTCCCATGCCACGCTCCTCATCACTACTTGCCTGCTTAGCGGAGGAAGCGGCAGTTTTCTCCCCCACTTCTTGGCTGGGCAGTAGCTGCTGATTGTCCTCTAGTGGATCGTCCTCACTAAATAGTGGAGCTGAACCCACAGCATAAGATACTTCTGTGATAGCATAGGACAGAGGCAATGGTTGGACAGGGACTGCTTACGGGCCATGCCAACTGAAGGTTGTGTCTGAGGAACCACCGACTGTTGACTGGGGGTGTCAGATGTCACTTGTGATGAAGTGGATGACTGTGTTAACCAATCGATGAAGGCCGATGGGTTGCTGGTCGAGACTCGACTGCTAGCTGATACCGGGAGCTCAGGCCTCTTGCTGCAACTCCTGCTTACACTCGCCCCTAGTCTGCTGCGGCATCTGCCTGATGAACTTAGGTCTCTGCCACTCCTCTGTGCACATTCTGCCACTTCTCTGCCTGACATGCTTAATGCATATAGGGGAGTACAATATGCTCCACTACGCTTAAAACAGTATTTGTCTACAACACCAGCCAGTGTGTACTTTTGGCTGGCATTTCACAGTATCTAGGCCCTTAAGACTTTAACAGGAACAAAATGGTACACCACTTAGATGTACGCACAGGTTACACTTAATAGAGGACAATATGCTTTTAGTGCTCTGCTCACGCTAACTGGCTGGCTACTATTAGCTTTTCAGTTGTTGTACACACCAGTGCTGCAGCACACAGTCGCTGTGTACTGCACCCAAAATTGCACTTTCTCTCTCAATCTCGCTCCCTTCCCTGTCAGTGCTTCTAGGCTGGATTTGGGCTTGAGGTGAATCACTGCTGTAATACACCCACAATTGCACTTTCTCTCTCAATCTCTCTCCCTTCCCTATCTGTGCTTCTAGGCTGGATTTGGGCTTGAGTTTAATCTCTGCTGTAATACACCCGCAAGTGCACTTTCTCTCTCAATCTCTCTCCCTTCCCTATCAGTGCTTCTAGGTTGGATTTGGGCTTGAGGGGAATCGCTCTTGTAAAAAAGCTTTTCTGTACAACACACTGCTCTCCGTCCCTCTCCGGGGTGGCTGGCTGCTCATAGGCTGCATGCTGCATGTGATTCCAAGTCATCCCACCGACCCTTGTTCCCGCCTTCCCAGGATTCCTTTCCCCATGTCCTCACATGTGGATCCGCCATTTTAGATGCCCTGGAGCCTGGACCGCACTAAATGGAGTTTAATGAAGCCCTTTGCGCAATTGAATCGCGGTGATATTCGCATTCGGTGCAAATCAAATTTTTCCTGAAGTTCGTAACGAATTTGGATTCGTCAGATTCAATTCGCTCATCCCTAATCACTATTTTATTACCATAAATAAGGTGTATGTTATATAATGTAGATATAACATGCACCTTGTGGACACAAACATAGATTTATATGAACGCTATGAATACATGAGGATTTCTAAATTAAAATTTAAGCCTTGGAAACTACGGTTTCTTGAATCTACCGTTATATGCCAACACACCAGTAGAGTTTGAATTCTCAGGAGCTGGTGAGCAGACTTTCCTGTTTATGTAAATAGTGTCTACCTATTTAGAATGTACCAGTATAACCAGTATTTGTGACTCCCTAAGCAAACTATTTAACCTATTGTATCTTATCTGGATTTCCCCTCTATATATTGGCCACGGCAAAATTTCTGATTACATATAACTTTGTTCCACCTATACCGTGTATGGCTTCTTACTATCCCCCTGCTTTAATGCTTTGCACTTGCCCATTATTAGGAACTGATTTAAACAGTAAAAAAAACATATTTAAAAAAATATTAAACAATGCAGCATCCCAGTATTTAGTGCATAATCATATTGATATATTGTAAATCTTCTGTATTGTATACTTCTTCTGTATATGGACAATCATTTGTAAATAAGATCTGCTATGTGCCCTCTACTATCCTTTATATTGTTAAAGGGGTATTCCAGGAATTCTTTTTTATTTGACTATGCTACATGGGCTGTAAAGTTAGTGTAGTTCATAATATAGTGTCTGTACCTGTGTATGACGGTTTTCTCACAATTTTTATGTGATTTTCAAAGCGGCCGAGACCTGAATCACTAGTCAGCTGATGACAGGGAGTCTGTCTGCTTCAATGGGTGGATGGATTGCTTGGTGGGAGAGAGATCAATCTGCAACAGCTGTAGGCACCCTGATTGAAAACCACACTAATTTGAATGGATGCACCTCATTTATGTTTCAATGGGTGGGGTGGCTGATGTGTGGGAGAGAGGAAAATGGAATTGTGGGATTTGTAGTCAAAAAAAGAAAAGTCAAACAGGAAATACCAATTCACAAACAGCTAGCCACAGTGTTATGGTAATCTCACAATACAGCCACTTAGCCCCAAGACGAGCGAAGATCCTTCCTAAGCATGTCCATTACTGTCTGCCAGGTATGTACTAAAATCATCTTATGGTGGTTAACCCCTTTAAGATTATTTGTCTTAATGTTCTCCTAAATGGCAGATAGGTCAGTTGGAATGGTAAAATCTCTATAATGTTTATTGTTAGACACCAAAAAATTGCCATATTTTAAGCCTTTTTAAGGGAAATCTTTGAACATTAGTGTCAGGCCCAAGGCCTGATTATTAAAATCCTATATGTGTATTATAAATTATAACTGTGTGTGATGGATTGTCCAGGACATGGGTGAGAGGTCATTTGGACGGTGTGTCCTTTTTTGTATTGCATTTTATTGGGGGTCTGACTGTTTGTTTACATCTCCTTTGAAGTCAAAGGCTTTTTTGAAGTCATGCACTCTGGTCCCATCCTATAATCAAACAGATAAGGGGCCAGGAAGAGAGAAGACCCCCTGGTGGGATCAGAGGGGAGGGGGGAATGGAGTCTCCCTCCGTGGAAAGCAGATATGATATTTAAAACAATGCTAGACTCAGGGTGTTCAAGGCTGTGCAACCAAATTGTTCAAGGCTGTGCAACCAAATTGTCAGCATCATAGGGATTTATAGGCCAAGAAATAAATGCCAACTTTACCAGTCTGCATAGTTTAATAATCAAATTACTTTCACAGAGAACATCAATTGATAACAAGTTGTTGAAGATGGTGGGCCCACTGCAAGCACTTCACGAGTGCCTCCTACTCTCATGATATTTTATACCCATTTTTACAATAATCAAAAAATCGTTGAAGTCCTATAAGTCACTCACATACGACCATGAGTGGATCAACTCTAGGTGCCCCATCCAGTTCTTCATATGTACCCATGGGCAATCTGATACAAACTGTATTTAATATTATAATATTTATAATACTTCATAAATGTAAAATGACAGCAGGTTTTACAGCATTAAACCCAATACACTGAGTTTTAGTGAGGGCGAACTCATGAATGGATTACAATGAGGTATCACTTACTTGAATAGCCAGCATTGCTAATCTGGGTGAACCCACTGTCAGTTTCCCTTTAAAGGAAGTCTGTCATCAGTGTCACCTGCACTAACCTGTCGGTACAGACAGGTAGTGCAGGTGACACTGATGACAACAGTACTTACCTTGTCCCGTTCTCCCGCAATCCTCTTTGGTATCTTCAGCTCCGGGCCCGACTTGGAGCATGGGTGGAGCTTAGTGATGTCACCGCTGCTATTCTCTGCTGTGTCCTGCTGCTAGCAAACAGCAGCGGCTACATCACTAAGCACTGCCCATGCTCCATGTCGGGCCCAGAGCTGAACATACCGAAGAAGATTGCCGGAGAACGACAGCACGGAATGGGACAAAGTAAGTATCATTGTCATTAGTGTCACCTACACTACCTGTACAAACAGGTTAGTGCAGGTGACACTGATGACAGATTTCCTTTAAGGTAATATTGAAAATTGAAGCTCCATTTTGGGCACCTATAATTAAATTAAATCTGCCATCAGTGTTACCAGCACAAACCTGTTGGCACAGTCTTGTATTGCAGGGGACACAGATTTAAATGACAAAAACCCCAAAGAAAATACCATACACATGTGCACACCCAGAATGAAGTAAGATTATTCAAAACATTTTTCTTGCAGAACAATTACAAAAAGACACAAACATTTAAAAAACACTTAAAAGGCTCAACAAAGAGCCACCCTACAAAACAGGGGGAAGCCAATATGGCCCCTACTGGATGACCATACTTATTGCAGTGTATAAGGTGACCATCCCTCAAAACTGTAAACCACTAAGATAAGTAAAGTGCCTATACACACATATAGTACACAATACAAACAATAATACAAAAAAAATATACTGTGTGACAAGCAAGTCAAATCATATCAAAGTGACACTATAAGGAAAAAGTGTTTGCATAAAGTAAAATATAATAATGCTGCCCTTCAGCAGCAGATACCAGCATTGGAAGGCTAAGTTAGATCTCAAAGTAACAGTCAGAGGTACAGTGTCCACTAAATTCCCATGTGTTCCGTTGCCTGAGGGGCAACTTCCTCAGGGGAGCTGATGATAATTACCATGTGCCAACCCCCTGCTCCGTTCATCCATTATTTTTCTTGTTATATTTATATAAATGACCATCCTTGATGCATGGGTGGCATACTCCGGACTTCAAGAGCATGCGGACGTCACTGCTTCTTTTTCTGCCTGGCTCATCAATATTCATGAATCACCCACAGTCTTCCTTACTACAGCGCATGCTCAGGAACTAACAGATACCGCTCTTATTAGGTGACCTTAAAGGGGCCTTTCACGTGCCTGGACAATCCACACGTAGCAGGTGCCGGGAGAACAAGTTGGCACTTGGACTGGTTGGAAATGCACCGTCTTCATAGACAGCAATGCATTTCTGAGCTGATTCCACAGAAAGAATGAACATGTTCATTCTTTCTGTGGAGTCCAGAATTTCAATTTTCTGCATCAAAAACATTCTGCCGAGTGGGAATGGGAAGCTGCTGCAATGGAATTTCCGTTCTGAATTTTTCCACCAGATTTCTCATGTGAATGGGGCCTAAGGGTTTCCTCCTAGCATTCTCCCAGTCCTCTGACAGAAAGCTTATGGTAGGTGTTCACAATGATGTGCTGTACACCGACCAGTCTGTTGTTGTGGAATAGCCCAGAGCCAGAGATTTGATCAGCAGCAGTGGGGCTTTAGTATAGGGGGCCGCTTTTATCAGGTGGCCTTGATGTGGCGAGTGCGCATCCACATTTTGATCAAAAGGTACACGAACAACCTGTAAGTTTTTGAAATTATGCTGAGAAGCAAGTAGTTGTGGATGTTCTTTTCATTTAAGTTGTTGCATTAAATATATTACACTACATGATGAAAACAAAGAGAGAAAGTATATAAAAGATATTTATAGAGCCCTGCATAGATTCTTTGTGGTGAACTTGTAAATGGCTGCAATAATTTTAAGCAGATTAGCAATTATATGATTAAATCTTTATGTCACTTTAATGAACAGTAAAAATACATATATGGGAGGTGTCAACAATGGTGAAAGTATCAAAATGAATGAAAAAAAAAATGTACAGGTGGATTCACAATGGACAAAAAAAAAAGGATTAACTTGTCACAAATCCACAGGAGGATTAACACGGCCTCCACAGATACTATGCAGCTTTTGTTCTAAAATAGTTATGAGAAAGGTTACCTTGGAAACAAATAATCATACAAATCAAAACAGTTTGAAAGTGGCAACAAGTGTAATACTCAAACAAGTATACCAATGTAATGAAATGTAGGAGAGACTTACTTTCTTGCTTTATTATGTGGCTCTTCTGTCTTCACAAAATAAAAGAAGTGTCCAATTCTTGATAGAATGTTTTGTTGGGAGAAATCCTAACCCTTTAAAGAAGACCTGTGGCCAATCCCCCCAAAATAAGATTATGTTACATTAAATATCTTAGGGTGCCTGATCACACACCATTTTAAGGTTTCTTGATACATCATTCTGTGCCTTAATATGAGGGTTTATAGTTTTCTGGCAATTCAGGGAATCTATCAAATGGGTTTAAACTTAATTTTGGGGTTGATATTAATAATGAGAGTGAGCAGGTGATGGGCAGGGTTATGTAGTCAGGGGGTGTGTATTACGCATGCGCACCAACATTCACACCCTCTGACTGTATAATCCCACCCAGTAACTCCTATTATTAAAATTAAATTCACACCCATTTAACTGATTTCCTAATTGTCAGACAGATTATAAACCCTCAGATTTTAGGAACAGGAAGACATATCAAGAAACTGTAAAACGATGTGTGATCAGGGCTCCCTGAAGCTTTTTAAAAACTAATTTTTGAGGGGTTGGCCACCGACTCACATAAGGGCTTGCTTTTTCAGCAACCAATTTGTAGTTTATGACTGATAATGCCAAGAGATTAATACTGACTGAATACATAATAAACAAAAGTTCTTTTGATTATTTAACTTATAACGCCCCTTATTCTGATCTATACTTTTCTTAGGAATATTTTCTATTGGTGACAATGACTTTGGAATCTGACCTGTTTGTTTTCTAAATTAATATATGGATAATTTCAGGGTATGTTCTTATGATCAGTTTTTTTGATGCAGTTTCTGAAGCAAAATCCAACCACGGATCATAAATGAAGAACCTGAATAAAATTTGAGACTCTTCTCAAATCCATTTGGCTTCAAAAATTGAATGAGGGAACATACCCTACACTTAAAGGTATAACAACCTAATGTATGCCAAAAGTACACTTTTTTACCTCAGTTTGGACCCATGATACCAATAGCAAGTCACAGCTAGTTTTTATCTTTTTCTTTGGAGTGATCTAGTAAAGAAGAATATTAAAGATACTATACATTCTTGCATGGCGCCAGCTTAGTTGGCAACTATGAAGCGCTTGCTGAATTTGGACAGAGCACTCAGGTGTCAGCGCATACTGATAAATGGATTCAAGAATTGGCTCTGGTGTTACGGTTCAGTGCGTCACCTTTTTTATAGCAATGTCATGGTCTGCCTACATTGATCAGCCATTAAAACCCCTAACAGATGAAGGTAATAACATTGATTATCTTGTGACAATGGCATCTATCAAGGGATAGGATATATTAGGCAGCAAGCAAACGGCCAGTTTTTGAAGTTGATGATGGGCAAGTGTAAGGATCTGAGCGACTTTGTGATGGCTAGACGAAAAAGCACACAGTGCATTGTATTTTGCATCTTGTATTGTAAGTGGCTGTGTAGCTGCAGACCAGATGGAGTGCCCTAGGCTGATCCCTACTGACTGCTGAAGGTACATACAATGGACACATAAGCATCCAAACTAGACCATAAAAAGATGGAAGAAAGTAAACTGGTATGATGAAGCTCCTTTAGCTTTGCTTTGGCTGGCTTGATCTCAAGTTAGAGCACTAAACTCAGACACGCCATGTATGTAATGGCTGCCAACATTATTTGACACCACATTGACATAGTGTGCCATGGAATGTACGCACAGGAGCAGAGACTCCTGTATTTGTAGCATTACTGATTGATGATATCTCCGTTTACAGCCATGGGCACTAAGACTACATGCAACTAGTAGAGCCATAAGCACCTAAGTTAAAATCGATTAGTTGTAATAAAAACAGTCTCTGTGTAGGTCAGACTTTCATACAGTATGTATGCATACAATTTCAAAAGAAATAATAGAGTATCAACAAAATACAGAGTTCTCTACAAAATAGAGCCTCTAAAACAGTTATTTCATAGGTTTTACAAGGATTTATATAACAAACGAACAAGAGAGCAGAGCGAGCGCTCCTCTATGAGCTCCTGTATAAATCCAATGGCTCACAGTTGTTGTCTTGTTTGATCGTAGATGCTCTTTTGTTTCTTTTCTTCTCTCCATACAGTACAGGAATATTATTCTAATTGTTACACATCCACACCATCTATCTGGTGTAGGATTCTATTGTGGCACTTGTAGTCCGCTGCAGGCATCCTCCATTGTATGCATTTTTATGCTTGGGATCGCCCCTAGCAACGGACCACAAGGGCAGGATCTGATCCCCCAGTATAAATGCACAACCGCATTTGGGGTTGAGCACCTCCAGCCATTTGAGACCACGTTTTTTGTTGTTGTTCTCTCCATACAGCTAATATGACCTCTCATACTAATGCGTAAGCAGAATTTTAGACTTCTGAATGGCCCTTTATAATGCCGATACAGGTCTGTTTGGCAATAGCCAGAATTGCCAGATGGACAGTCTGGCTTAGGCTACCTTTGTACTATTATTTGTCTCCTGGTATATACTGTAGGATTGCAATTTGTATCCACACAGACCATTGCTACATATGCTTTTGCAGAGGGTAACCATACAGTATAAAATAACAAAGGTCCATAGCAGATGAGAACACTGTTTATTTTAAGAAATAACTTTCCTTTTTTTTGGCTTGACTTTCTCTTTGTCATAATGTACATAAGTCAGGTGGTTAAATAACTATGGGGGGGGGGGGGGGGGATTTATCAAAACCTGTCCAGAGGAAAAGTTGCCCAGTTGCCCATAACAACCAATCAGATCGCTTCTTTCATTTTTAGCAAGGCCTCTGTAAAATGAAAGAATCAAGCTGATTGGTTGTTATGGGCAACTGGGCAACTTTTCCTCTGGACAGGTTTTGATAAATCTCCCCTTATAAGGTAACCTAGGTGATCCAAAAATACCCACAATTTCCCATATGCCAAAATAAAGTAGTGCACAAACTTTATTAATAAAAGGGGGTTAATAAGAGTGCTATCTATTAGCTTAATAGATGCACTACCGAATAGATGCACTATATTTAAAACCTAAGAATGCTCAGCCCCCCTCAGGGGGGCTGAGCATTCTTAGGTTTTAACCCCTTAACGACAAATGGACGTAAATGTACGTCATGGTGACCATGACGTACATTTACGCGCCGACATGATCGCGAGCACCGGAGCGGTGCTCGCGTCATGCCTGGCAGGACCCGGCTGCTATCAGCAGCCAGGGACCCGCCGGTAATGGCGGACATCCACGATCGTGCGGATGTCCACCATTAACCCTTCCGATGCCGTGAACAATACAGATCACGGCATCTGCGGCAGTGCGGTACTTTGCACGGATGATCGAATCGCCCGCAGCGCTGCCACGGGGATCCGATCATCCAGCATGACGGCCGGAGGTCCCCTCACCTGGCTTCGGCTGTCTCCCGGGGTCTTCCGATCTGGTCTGAGAATAAGCAGACCAGAGCAGAAGATCACCGATAATACTGAGCAGTGCTGTGTCCTATACATAGCACTGCACAGTATTAGCAATCAACTGATTGCAATGAATAGTCCCCTATGGGGACATAAAAAGTGTAAAAAAAAAAAAAAGTAAAAAAAGGTAAAATAAAAAAGTAAAAAAATTGGAAAAATCCCCTCCCCCAATAAAAAAGTTAAACGTCCGTTTTTCCAATTTTACTCCCCAAAAAGCGTAAAAAAAATAATAAATACACATATTTGGTATCGCCGCATGTGTAAAAGTCTGAACTATTAAAATATTTTGTTAATTATTCCGTACGGTGAACGGCGTAAACGTTAAAAAAAAAAGTCCAAAATTTCTGCTTTTTTTTATCACATTTTATTTAAAAAAAATGTAATAAAAAATTTATAAAGAGTAAAACCTAAGCAAAAGTGGTACTGATAAAATCTAAAGATCATGGCACAAAAAATTAGCCCTCATATCGCCCCATATACAGAAAAATGAGAAAGCTATAGGTGGTCAAAATAGGGCAATTTCAAACATACAAATTTTGTTAAAATGGTTTGAATTTTTTTTCAGCGGTACAATTATAGAAAAGAATATAATCTTGGGTATCTTTTTAATTGTATTGACCCACAGAATAAAAAACATGTAATTTTTAACGGAAAGTGTACAGCGTGAAAACAAAACCTTCCAAAATTTGCTAAATTGCGGTTTTCTTTTCAATTTTTCCACATAAATAAGGTTTGTTTGGTTGCGATGTACATTTTATGGTAAAATAAGTGATGTAATTACAAAGTACAATTGGTGACGCAAAAAACAAGCCCTCATATGGATCTGTGGATGGAAATATCAGAGAGTTATGATTTTTAGAAAGCGAGGAGGAAAAACGAAAATGCAAAAATAAAATTGGTCTGGTCCTTAAAGGGGTTCTCCGGTGCTTACACATCTCATCCCCTATCCAAAGGATAGGGGATAAGATGCCTGATTGCGGGAGTCCCGCAGCTGGGGACGCCCGTGATCATGCACACGGCACCCCGTTTGTAATCAGTCCCCGGAGCGTGTTCGCTCCGGGTCTGATTACGGTCGACCGCAGGGCCGGTGGCGTGTGATGTCACACCCCCGCCCCCGTGTGACGTCTCGCTCCGCCCCTCAATGCAAGCCTACGGGAGGGGGCGTGATAGCTATTAAAAAATCTTAATCCTTCCAGTACTTATTAGCTGCTGAATACTACAGAGGAAATTCTTTTCTTTTTGGAACACTGAGCTCTCTGCTGACATCATGAGCACAGTGCTCTCTGCTGTCATCTCTGTCCATTTTAGAAACTGTCCAGAGCAGCATATGTTTGCTATGGGGATTTTCTCCTACTCTTGACAGTTCTTAAAATGGACAGAAATGTCAGCAGAGAGCTCTGTGTTCCATTTCCTCTTAAGTACTGGAAGGTATAAGATTTTTTTATAGAAGTAATTTCCAAATCTGTTTAACTTTCTGGCACCAGTTGATTTAAAAAAAAAAAAAAGTTTTTCACCGGAGTACCCCTTTAACCCATGTATTAATAAAGCTTGAGCAGTACTTTATTTTGGTATATAGAAAATCTTGGGTATTTTTGGGCCACCTAGGTTTGTCTACCCACCATATACTGGTCTTTGCTATTAGGTGGTCAGCACACTTGCTAAGGTAAGGTTTGGATTCAAAATTCTCTTGAGATGATTTCTATTCCTAAAATAGTTCATGGACGTTTGACCACATTTTCTGTATTGCTACTGCTCAATATCATAGAGATTAAAAAAAGAAGAATATTCTTGAAGAAAACTTTAAACCAGATCAGAGTACAACGTAAACATTTTGCGCACTCAACTTTATCTAAAATACTACTGCTACAATAATCTCTAAAGTTCCTATACATCCATCCATACTGAATATACTTACGAATGTTTAAAAACATCTTGGCTGCTAAATCCTAATAGACCATGTGCACCATAGTGTGCACAGTTACTTGAATTTTAGTTTCTTTGTTATATGTATATTAAGTTTAGTAGCTACTTACAGGGCCACCTTCAGGCAATATAGGGGTATTGCTGCCAAGTGCCCAGATAAATGAGTAAAAAAAAGGGGGGCTTCCCCTGTCTCTTGCCACCAAGTAATCATCCACACCATGGTTCCTGGACAATAATTGGGGGAGATTTATCAAAACCAGTCTAAAGAAAAAGTTGGGGAGTTGCTCATAGCAACCAATCAGATCGCTTCTTTCATTTTTCAGAGGCCTTTTCAAAAATAAAAGTAGCAATCTGATTGGATGCTATGGGAAACTCAGCGATTTTTCCTTTGGACAGGTTTTGATAAATCTCTTCCAATGACCCAATAGGAAAAATTAGGAGACATTTATTTAGTGTAAGTGAAAAGCCATAAGCCTTATTTACCCATTGCAGATATGGTCAGTATTTTACATCAGTATTCTAAAACCAAAATCTGTACTGGAGCTTTAGGGGGATGGTTCTCTTAAAATCCGCCACTAGTAGAGAAATGGGGTTCCACATTTCTCTACTAGTGGTGGATTTTAAGAGAACTATTAAATATTATTTTTAGCGACACCCCATTTATGTTTTGATGTAGTTTTCTAGTTGATTGTCTGTGGGGGCAATATTTAGGGTTGGTGTAGACCCATCATTTATATTACTGCACAGACTATTATTCTGGAGCTTTAGGGGGTCACTAGAGCAGAGAAAAATGGAAATTAAACCTTTTTATTTACATGTTTTTTAAAGGGAGTTTGCCCGCTGGAAGGTGAGAAACGTGGCAGTGGACCGTAAGGAACCTCTTAAAAGTATTTTGCCCCTGATGCCTGAATTCCAGCGAAGTTTGAGACTTCTTGGACGGAGGCCAAGTTCTCAACAGATCATAGAGACCATCATTAAGAAATACGGGACTCATCTTGTGGTCTCTGCTACTCTTGGAGGTAAAGACATTTTTTTACACTATTGTATGCATATTTGTCAAAAAGTATAAATAAACATTATATATATATATATATATATATATATGTGTATATATATATATATATATATATATATATATGTGTTTATATTTATATAAACAGACAAGAACTAAATTGAAATGAAAATCAGACATTGCTTTTAAATTGTGATTCATTGGGGGATATTTATCAAAGGATTTAGACTGGTTTTTCCTGTCTAAATTTGTTGCACAGAAAGTCGCAGTCTAAATATGTGCGACTTTTCTGCGACTTTTGCTTTAGAGGATTTTTAGAACATGATGCATTCTAGTCTATTTTAGATGGAAAAATGCATTGGTGCTGAATTTATCAAAAGCGACTTTTCAGTGACAAGTCGCATCGGCTGGAAGTACGCTGAAATGTCAGACCATGCTGGAGCAGGTTTAAATACAGTCTAAGGGTGCGTTCACATGCTTTTTGTTTTTGCGGGTTTTCCACTGCGTATTTGAAAGGGGGTGGGCTCTTCTCGGCTGTCCGCAGCAGATTTTCCACGGAGGAATTTACGTTGCGGAAAATCCGCTGCAAGCCCCGTTGAAGTCAGTAGGGACTGCGGCGGATTTTCCGCATCGTAAATTCCGCTGTGGAAAATCTGCTTCGGACAGCCGAGAAGAGCCCTCTCCCTTTCAAATACGCAGCGGAAAACCCGCATAAACTAAAAGCGTGTGAACGCACCCTAAAGCATAGATCTCAAAGTCCGTGCGCAGAATTTAGAACTGTGCAACTTTTGATAAATTAGGCGCACAATAGACCGGCCTAATGCTCTGTAGTTTGGTCTATATTGATGCGGGACATAGGCAACTTTGATAAATCTCCCCCATTGTACTTTGCAGCGTCATCTTTTATTTTATCAGAAAATGGACGGTAAAAAAAAAAAAAAAAAATATATATATATATATATATATATATATATATATATATATAGTAGTAGAAGAAGAACAGCACAGCCAATGGAAAAAATAATCGTAGGGGGGTGCACGCAGCTCCTGGATCCTTGGTTAGGGGATCATCTTTCAAACAGAAGAAAAAATCTTGCATCTTAGGATGCTTGAGAAAGGTCAGGTTGAGCTGACTGAAACGTCGCTGTTGTATTGACACCTTTTATGGAATAAAAACACAAATTTTTTCATGAACTTTGGTGCTGTGGACAAGATTTTTTCTTCTATATATATATATATATATATATATATATATATATATATATATATATATATATATATATATAATTTGTATATACTTGGGGAGATTTATCAAAACCTGTCCAGAGGAAAAGTTGCCCAGTTGCCCATAGCAAATAATCAGATAGCTTCTTTCATTTTTAACAAGACCTCTGCAAAATGAAAGAAACGATCTGATTGGTTGCTATGGGCAACTGGGCAACTTTTCCTTTACACAGGTTTTGATAAATGTAATGTTTTGATAAATGTGTGTGTAAATGTAATGTTTCTCTCTCTCTGTATATATATATATATATATATATATATATATATATATATATTTATGTAAATGTTTCTATATATATATATAAATGTGATATTAAAAAGATTGTAGGAGATTTAGTGTGATCATAATAAATAAAAGTATTTAATAAATGTTTTGTGATCACACTGAATCTCCTACAATCTTTTTAATATCACATTTACACATATATATATATATATATATATATATATATATATATATATATATATATAAACATTACACATTACATTTACACACACACATACACACTTCTATACACACATTAAAATCCATATAGACATCATCACATATTTATATGGTCCATACACATTTATCCATATCACACAAACCCAATTCTAGTATTTAATACAATACATAATCCCAGATTTGAGGAAACACGTACACAGTATATACACTGTATATACACAATTTCCATATATTTATTCAGTTTGTACGGGCTACACAACCTTTACGCTAGTACTCGTCTGGCAAATATCTCATATAATCACTGTCTTGGTTGTAGCTACCTACTACTTTTTTAATATATATTATTTGGCAGAGGATTGAAAAAAGTACAATTTAGCTAATTTTGGGTGGTTGTGTTTTTATGCAGTGCACTCTACGGTAAAACTGACATGTTAAATTTATTCTGTAAGTCAATATAACTGCATTGTTTTTATTTTATTTTTTTAAATAGACTTGCTTTTTATAATGAAATAAGTATGCTTCTTATGTTTCAGAAATTTGCACAATTTGGACAATTCTGCATGCTCTGACCCCAAGATTGTGTCATTATATTTGTTGCATATGTATTAGGTATGGTCCCACTATGCAGCTACTGCATGCAGACAATCCCCGCATGATTGCACAATTTAGAAGATAATGGGGGAGATTTATCAATCAACCCTAATTGTCTGGTTTTTCCCATAACAACCAATCACAACTCAGCTTTCATATCTTAACGAGCTCTTGTAAAGTGAAAGTTGAGCTGTGATTGGTTGCTATGGGAAAAAAACTGACAATTAGGATTTCAGGCTGATTGATAAATCTCCCCCAATATGATATGGCAGTTTTGCCTGCACATGTGGGTGTGTTCTCATCACCCGCGTGTCATTAATTGTTGAGCCCAGTTCTTCTGGACAGATCCCATAGTTATTACAGTCACTGGTGACATTTTCAGAAAAAAGAATCAGAATTTACCAATATACAGCCTTGCAATGCTTCCCAGCTAGTAACTACACAGTAATAATAATACATACACTACTAAGACCTTGTATTAGATAAACCTGATGAATCAGTGGCGGCACATAGAAGTCCTGTGCATAAAATCGATAAGTATATAGGAGTTAGCATAGCAGTTAATGGACCTGTGTAATTTACAGAGCAGCTCTCAACAGTAAATCTGACTCATGTCCAGCAAATTTGCAGATAACATGATGTAGAAAATGTATGCATACATTTCTATGTGTGACCTGAGTATTATAGGGGTCTCTTACATTAGCAGTTGTGAAGAGCTTCACCAGGCTGTGAATAGTAAACAGACTAGAACTTACCATAATGTGAAGCTTCGAATTATTTAAACTTCTTGGTTACTAACTCCTCGGCATGGATAGGGCTCAATTTTCAGCCCGGACACAACCGACATATTGGAGAGTATGAGCCCAGTATGAGTTTCAAAAGATAGCTTTTATTAAATGTTCGATGGAAAGTATGCAGTAGAGCACTTGGCACTGGGTTTAAACTCATGTTTCTGACATAGACATCAAGTCCTTATTCATGGGTGTCACATGACCTCCAAGACCAAGATTTATGGTTGTTTTATTGTAAACACACCTTCTGGCCTCAAGTGCAGTATGACAGACCAGCACAGATAATGTGGTTATAAATGGTTTTCAAATGTTACATAAAATGAGCAACTCATAATAGAATCATGATAAACATGATTAGAAAACATATGTAAACATATGTGGTAAAATGACAAAAAAAAGGCCACGGTATAACATTTGGTTATCTATAGTTCTAGTGACCTCAGCCACACAATGGACTTGATTTACTAAGAGTCTTGGATTTTTATTAGTGTGGAATGGGACACACAGGTTGGGAAAGTCCTGATCAGCTTTTTCTTGGAAATTTGGTGGACATTTCCAGCCATTTATTTACAGGATTTTCTGTGAATTCAATAGTAAATAGATCGGGTTGTGAGGACATGCCACTTTTCAGGTTTGTAGGATTATAATAATTTTATTTGCGGAATTATGCAATATCCTCTTATAAAGCATAATTATCACATTTCTACATTTACAAGTGCTTTTAATTGACCGAAATTATTGAGATGAAAAGGATTATCCACCATGAGGTGATTATAGTATGTATTTGCCAGACAATAATAAACATGCTTAGGAAGGATCCGTGCTTGCCTTGGGGCTAGTGTTGTGAGATTACCAAAATGCTGTGGCTAGCTTTTTGTGAACTGGCTATTTCCTGTTGCAGTTTGTCCCCTTAAACTACAAATCCCATCATTCCTTGTTTGTAAGTGTGAGGTCACTTTTCTTTCTCCCACACATCAGCCACCCCACCCATTGAAACACACCTGTGGTCTCTTCAATGCAACAGACCAGTGTTTACTGACCAGGGTGCCTCCAGCTGGTGCAAAAACAGAATGATCTTCCTCCCACCTAGGGGTCGCTCCACCCATTGAAGCAAAGACATGCTTCTTCTGATTACCTGACTAGTGATGAAATGTCTCAAGCTGCACTGCAACCTGGGAAAACCAGAGATGACTCTCATATTGTATGCTGTTAAAAATAAACCTTGGGGAAAAAATCATTGAAGAATTGCAAGACCACCATGGATGAACATAGGTACAGATACTATATTATGATCTCCACTAACTTTACAGCCCCTGTAGCATAGTCAAATTAAAAAAGATCCCGGAATACCTCTTTAACAAAAATCCCCTCCCGTCTCCTTGAAGTTGCAGTATGCAGAATTCCACTTAGTATGTGGCGGTCAGTATTCTTGTATTCTGTGAATTTTATTCTCACAGCGGTTCCTATAACGTTGTCTAACTTTGCAACAAACTGTATGACAAAACCCTAAAGGGGTTGGCTGTGGCTGTCCTATATTTTGACTGTTGCATTTAGATGAAACCTTAGTTACACAATGTTGCCTATGTTCAACCCATAATTTATACCTATGTTCTGCTGATGGGTTCTTCTTAGAAGCAATAGAAAGCAAAGTATGCTCTACTTGAAAATATCTTCCATCTCCTCTGCTCCATAATACAATGCAAAAATAATGGAGGATCCCTACTTGATAGCCCATGCTGAACTAATGTTTTAAGAAGCAGCATGTCCCTGCTTTTGTACAGCGTACATCAGTGCTTCATTGTGCACACTCCTAATAGTCTAAAGATAAGGTTTTTAAAATCCACGGCATGTAAGTGCATTTTCCTTGAAATTATCAAGAACATGTATAGTTTAGAACTGAATAGGCAAGGTCACAGTAGTGATGCTTATTCTAAGTTGCTTGAGAAATAATTATCTTAACTATGTAATTGGCACACTAGCAATACTGGTTTGCAGCTGGAAAGCTGATTGATAAGATGTGCCACTGTGCAGATGTTCTGTGCCGCTCAGTGGAATAAGCACAACGTGGCATTAAAGCTTATGATTGCTGTCAAATTTTAATAACAGTTTAATCTCTTTTAGATAGGTTATGCACTATATACCTTGTGTTTATGAACAATGGATTCGTAAAGACTTAAAGGGATACTCCACCCCTAGACATCTTATCCCCTATCCAAAGAAAAGGGCATAAAATGTCTGATCATGGGGGTCCCGCTGCTAGGGACCCCTATGATCTCACTGCTGCACTCTGCGTTTGTTTAGAGCATCAGGTGCAGCGCCGGAGGCTCATGATGTCTCGCCCACGCCTAGTTCGTGATGTCACAGTCACGCCCCCTCAATGCAAGTCTAGACTTGCATTGAGGGGGCGTGGCCGTGACATCATGAGCGAGGCGTGGCCGTGATGTCATGAGCTTCCACCTCGCATCGCGAGTCATCCAGGACGGAGCGAAGTTCGCTCCGTGCACCAGATGTCTGGGGTGCCGCAGCCGAGACTGCGGGGGTTCCCAGCAGCAGGACCTGCCTGATAAGACATCTTATTCCCTATCCTTTGAATAGGCTATAAGATGTCTAGGGGCAGAGTACCCCTTTAAGACCCTTTTACTTTTTTCACATTTTGTTTTATTGCTGCCTTTTAATAAAAATTAAAAAATCCCCAAATTTTACATTCTGAAATCAAAACAGAAGGTTGTAAATCATTGCTATTTTATTAAAAAGAAAAAAAAATCAAATATTGCATTGAGTTAGCCTGCTAAAATGCTATGGTATTGGGCAAGTGATAAGCAGTGCTTGGTTTCCTCCAGACATGACACTGAGAATTGAGACCAAAAAGTTTAATCTTGGTTTCATCAGACCAGGGAATCTTGTTTTGTACGAGGCCTAAAGTAGTTTTTTCATTTTGCAAACTCCTGAATGGCTTTTGTGCCTTTTACTGAGAAGAGGCTTCTTTCTGGCAAATCTGCCTTAGAGCCTAGATTGTGGAGTGATGCAGTGATGGTTAACCTTCTGGATGCTTCTCCCATCTGCAAATATGATCTTTGGAGCTCAGCCAGAGTGACTATTTGGTTCTTGGTCTCTTTTCTTACCAAGGCCCTTCTCTTCCGATTAATTTGGTAGGGCAGCCAGCTCTAGGGAGAGTCCTGGTTGTTCCAAACTTTTCCATTTATGAAATATGGAACATTAGGCTCCTGGAACTTTAAGTGCAGCAGAAATTGTTTCAGTCCTTTTCCACATCTGAGCCTTCAAACAATCTTTTCTCTGAGCTCTACATGCAGTCCTCTCCTCCTCATGGCTTGGTTTTTGCTGCATTATATGCATTTTCAGCTGTGATACCTTATTTAGACAGGGTTGTGTCTTTCCCAATCCTGTCCAGTCAACTAAATTTACCACAGGTGACTCCGATCAAGGTGTAGAAATATCATAGAGATGATCAAGAGAAATGGGAGGAGCCAGAGTTACATTTCTCGCGTCATAAAAAAGGGTCTAATGTCCGAGTAAAACTTTATTTTATCCTTCATAATCCTTAACAATCTCAAAAATCCTGTTTTCGCTTTATCATTATAGGGTACTGAGTTCAGAATGATGGAGGAAAATTAGATTTTTATTTTTATTTTAGTGCAAGGCTGAAGACTTTCTAAAAGCATTATAAATGGGAGGAACAAAATGTAATGAGTTTACCCATGTTTACAATAACTAAGTCTCTAAAGTACCAGAAGACCAATACATTGCTATAAACTTTACATTGTATTTACAGAAGGAAGAAATAGTTACTGTCATTTAATCAAACTTTGCACACATCAATAGTACAAGCAAGTATAAAAAAAATCTTGTGTTACAGCAGCTTACTTAACAAGTGTCATGCTGCCCATATAAGTCTATGGATAGGAAAAGGGCAAGGAGGAGATAGGAGAGGGAGTGATTGGAGAGAGGCAGAAGCAAACAGAGACTGCAATGAGACTATACAAGTTTACTTCATATATCTATAGTACCTAAACACTGTGATTTACATTGAATTTTATTTGGCCAAAAGTTTTGAGATTTACAGAAATTTTGTGAGTTTTTCACTTTTGTGGGTGTGTGGTGATATATTTTTTTGTCTTTTCTGAATGGACCTATGCATAGAATAAATGTCCATGTGTACTGTCTTCTGGGGAACTGAACCCATAGCCCATCCTTTCCCTCTCATCAACCTAATCAATTATCTAAATTTTATTAATTAATTAGCTATATAAAGTAGTTTCCCCTCTTTGGTTGAAACTTACATACATGAAATGAGGGAATAACATCATCTGGCCATCCACTCTGTCTCTGTCCAAATCCCTCTCTTCCTGAGAGACACAGACCATGTAGTTTCTGCCCTACATTGAAGTGTCATGCTCGCTTTAGTGCTGAGAACTGGGAGGTGTGTGCAGCCTTAGCCAATCACACACTGAACCTCTCTTTGCTACTCAGAGCAGGAAGGTGGGATCTGGCAAAGCAGACCTGCAATGATTGCTGGGAGATTTAGGCAAGGGGAAGGAAGGATGGCAAAGAATATGAAGCAGCCAGAGATGACAACAGGGGCCACAGGAGCCATGCATATCAGGCAGGAGGGTTTGCAGGGAAAATATCCAGGTAATGTGGTGGCTTTGGAGCATATATATATATATATATATATATATATATATATATATATATTTATTTATATATATATATATATATATATATATATATATATAGCAACAGATATATATAGCAATATATATATATTTCCCAGGAGTATCCCTTTAACTTTTAGGCAAAATCTTGACTAATGGTTTGGAGTTCATCACAATTTCTGTGTTTTTGTTTGTCCACCTGCTGGTTGACCACAGATTCTCGATCGGATTAAAATATGGGGAGTTTCCTAGCCATTGACCTAAAAATTCAATGTTTTGTTCACAGATTCACTTAGTTACTTTTACTATGTGACGTGCTGAATCCTTGGACTTCCTTGGACCCCCTTAAGTCTTCTTTACAGAAATTAAAACTCTCTCCTTACTAAATTCCATATAGAAAAATATATAAACACAGTGAAAATAAACATACGTGGTATCGCCACGTGCGTAAATGACTGAACTATAAAAAAAATAATGTTAATTAAACAGCATGGACAAGGGCGTACATGTAAAAAAAAATTCAAAAATCCAAAATTGCGTATTTTTGGTCACTTTGTGTAACCTAAAAAAATGAATAAAAAACAATCAAAAAGCCCTCCCCCCCCCCCCCCCCCGAAAAAAATGGTACCAATAAAAACTTCAGATCACGGCACAAAAAACTAGCCCTCATACATCCCTGTATATGGAAAAATAAAAACGTTATAGGGGTCAGAAGATGACAATTTTAAACATACTAATTTTGGTGCATGTAGTTATAACTTTTTTTTCAGTAGTAAAATAAAATAAAACCTATATAAATTAGATATCCTTGTAGACCTACATAATAACGATATGGTCTTAATTTTACCGAAAAGTGCACTGCGTAGAATCGGAAGCCCCCAAAAGTTTTTTCAAATTTTGCCCCACAAATATTTTTTTTCTGGTTACGCCATAAATTTTATTGTGATATGATTGGTGTCATTACAAAGTATAATTGGTGGCACAAAAAATAAGCCCTCATATGGGTCTGTAGGTTCAAAATTGTAAGCGTTCTGATTTTTAGAACGTGAGATGAAAAATGCGAAAGTGCAAAAATGAAAAAACCTGTGATCCTTAAGGGGTTAAAAGTATTTTTTTTACAACATAGTATCACCAAATTATATATAGCATGAAATATGCATATAAATATATATATATATATATATATATATATATATATATAGATATATATATAGCAGAAAAATTATTCAGGTCATAAGCATGGTTTACTTGGATTGTACTTTAAATCCAGGACTGCTCTGCTAAATCTAAGACTCTTGGCTCCGGATCATCATCTCGGGATCCATAGTGATGAACTGGCATTCTTAGAAGCTAGTATTCTTACAACTCTTACTTATGTGTCTGATGGATGTGTCTGAATTTGCCAGATGTCGGCATACATCTGCTTCTAAGTTTGTGAGAATCTTTAGCAAAAATCCCCTTAGGCTATGTTCAGACCTCGGAATGTTTGCATGGAAAATCTCTGTGCGGACATTCCGGAGACTGGGGACCGCACAGGAATGTGCACTCCAATAGACGGCCATGCATTCAGTGCGGAGTATGCAGAAAGAATGAACAGGTTGTATCACCAGTGCCACCACTCTGGTGATATAAGATGTATTAGAATTCAATGCTAGTAGGAGTAGTTGAAGGGGTACTTCCTGGATGGTAGGAGTAGTTGAAGGGGTACTCCGGTGGTAAAAAAAAATTTTTTAACTGGTTCCAGAAAATTATACAGATTTGTAAATGACTTCTATTTAAAATTCTTAATCCTTCTAGTACTTATCAGCTGCTGTATACTACAGAGGAAGTTGTTTTCTTTTTCAATTTCTTTTTAGTCTGACCACAGTGCTCTCTGCTAACACCTCTGTTTATGTCAGGAAATGTCCAGAGCAGGAGAAAATCCCCATAGCAAACATATCCTCCTATCCTGCTCTGGACAGTTCCTGACATGGACAGAGGTGTCAGCAGAGAGCACTGTGGTCAGACTGAAAAGAAATTTAAAAAGAAAAGAACCTCCTCTGTAGTATACAGCATCTGGAAGGATTAAGATTTTCAAATAGAAGTAATTTACAAATCTATTTAACTTTCTGGCACCAGTTTATTTAAAAAAACAAAATAAATAGTTTTCCACTGGAGTACTCCTTTAAGGAATATAATCTGAGTTAGGTTAGAAAATATGGTTTGATGACAGGTACTCTTTAAAGGTAAACAGTATAAAGTGATTAAGTTGACTTTAAAATGCGATAATTTTTAAAACAAAAAGAGAAACATATAAGAAATATATAAGAAAAGTACTCATTGACTGTAACAATAGAAATTTCTGCCATTTACATATTCAACTTTGATCAAGTAGTTATAACAGTTTTCTACCAATTTCGAAAATGGAATAATACTTTCCCATTACTCAATGTAGATTTTTTTCTACCTTTCCTTTCTCTACGAATATATAGCCAGTTTTTAATTTCTAAACAGCATCTCTATGGGACAGTATCTAAGCTTCAAATTGACCACTCTAGAATCTTCCACTTAATTTTTCCAGCTATGTCACGTTACAAGATCCACTTTTGGCTAAGCTTCAATATAAAATGGCTTCAAATTATCCTCAAGTACCTCTTGGTTTAACGAAAACTTTATAGTAGATTCTATGGTGATAAGGTTGAGGTCACTTTGAAGCAAAGCAGCTGCTAACCATGATATATCTACCACCATGATTTATAGCTGAAGACAGGTTCTGCTAGTGAAAGGCGGTCTCTTCTTCTTTACTGTGGCCAATTATATGTTCGCCTCATGTTCCAAATGTACTGATGTTTGCCTTGGTTTTTATGGACCAATGTTTCCTTGTAGCCTGCTTTTCTTGCACTCTGAATGGTAGACTGCATTCTGACATCTGTAGTGGTGCGAGCCATGGGAAAATTCTCAGGTTCTTAGAGATTTTAGCATTGTCAGCATTATGGATTCTTCTTTGGCATTTCAGCTTTCAGGGAAGGCCTGAACAACATGCCCGATGTCTGAAAGTCCTCATAATTGATCTTTCAGACATTGTGAACATTGATGTTTGCTTATTATTCAATTGTAAATACCTTTCCAGTCTCAAAGACAACTATAACTTTCATTCTGAAGCTTCCAAAAGATCTCCTTTAATCTAGGAATGGTGATAACACCCAGGGGGGCAGAGCTTAATAATGTTTACCTCCTATTGCAGACAATGAAATGTCCATTATATGCATGAGTCCTTGCAATCAGACACCAGACAGTGCAGAAGAGGAGGAGGTAGATGATTGATTTCATGAGGATATCATTATTATTAGTAATGTCATGAACATAAAATTTTCGGTTTCGTGAACCGCGAATGCGAACGTCCGTAAAAGTTTGCGAACCGGCGAACCGGGCGAACCGCCATTGACTTCAATGGGCAGGCGAATTTTAAAACCCACAGGGACTCTTTCTGGCTACAATAGTGATTTAAAAGTTGTTTCAAGGGGATTAACATCTGGGCTGTGGCGTGCCAGAGTGGGATCCATACATAGTTGATGCAGAGTCTGGTTTTAATCCATAAAGGGCATAAATCACCTAACATTCCTAAATGGTTTGGAATTACATGCTTTAGCCCCCACATAGAGCCCCCCCTTTAGGCATCACATAGTTAGATCCCCCCTTTAGAAAGCACATAGATTCCCCCATATTAGGCAGCACATAGTTAGAGGCTCCCTTTAGGCAGCACATAGTTAGATCCCCCCTTTAGGCATCACATAGTTAGATCCCCCTTTAGGCATCACATAGTTAGATCCCCCTTTAGACAGCACATAGAGCCCCCCTTAGGCAGCACATAGATTCCCCCATATTAGCCAGCACATAGTTAGAGCCCCCTTTAGGCAGCACATAGATTCCCCCATGTTAGGCAGCACATAGCAGCGCCCAGAAAAATTGCGGCAGCATAAAAAGTGCAGCACCAGAGGCCAGAAAAATTAGGCATGTACACATGGCTGAAAAATAAGAACAAGCGCATATCCAAGAGTCCAGAAGACTCTATAATGCAGGATGGAGAAACAGACAAAGAAATAATTTTCTAAATAAAATTTTTCATCAAATAAAGAAACAGAGTTCATCCCTCTCTGTATTTTATTTTTCAAAATCTAAGTTTAAAAATCACACGCAACAAGTGTTCCTTGGTGTAATGGTTAGTACTCTGGAAAATTCAAGTTTAAATTATCAGAAAGTCCAGAAGACTCTATGATGCATGACGGTGAAAATCACAGAGAAATCCTTTTCCAAATAAAATTTTTCATCAAATCAAGATGAAAGCAGCGGCCAGAAAAATTGCAGCAGCAGAAAAAGTGCAGCACCAGAGGCCAGAAAAATTAGGCATGTACACATGGCTGAAATGTAAGAACAAACGCATATCCAAAAGTCCAGAAGACTCTATGATGCAGGACGGTGAAAATCACAGAGAAATCCTTTGCAAAATAAAATTTTTCATCAAATCAAGTTGAAAGCAGCGGCCAGAAAAATTGCAGCAGCTGAAAAAGTGCAGCACCAGAGGGCAGAAAAATTAGGAATGTACACATGGCTGAAATATAAGAAGAAGCACATATCCAAGAGTGCAGAAGACTCTATAATGCAGGATGGAGAAACAGACAAAGAATGCCGGTGATGTGGAGCAAGACGCAGCAGTGGAAGAGGACTCGGCCGAGGAGGTTATGGAAGAAGATGGAGTAGGAGGAGTAGATGAGGTGGCAGCAGGCCTGCCTGCAAGTCGTGGCGGTGTCACCAACTCCTCTGCAGAGCCCCGCATTCCATGCTTGGCAGCCGTCACCAGGTTTACCCAATGCGCAGTGTAGGTGATATACCTGCCCTGACCATGCTTTGCAGACCAGGTATCAGTGGTCAGATGGACCCTTGCCCCTACACTGTGTGCCAGACATGCCATAATTTCCTTTAGCACAATGGAGTAAAGGTTGGGGATTGCTTTTTGTGCAAAAAACTTTCAGCAGGGTACCTTCCACTGCGATGTCCCAATGGCTACAAATTTTTTAAAGGCCTCAGACTCCACCAGCTTGTATGGTAAAAGCTGGCGGGCTAGCAGTTCCGACAAGCCAGCTGTCAGACGCTGGGCTAGAAGGTGACTTTGAGACTTGCGCTCAAACATCTCCTTGACAGACACCTGACTGTGGGCAGATGAGCAGGAACTGCTCAAGGCGAGAGATGGAGAGGCGGATGGTTGAGAGGGGGCAAGGAGGGCAGCAGTGGTTGACCTGGCTGAAGATGCTGGACCAGATGGAGGATGGCGGCTTTGACTTTGTGTGCTGCTTGTACTGACGTGTTGATCCCATAGGCGTTTGTGATGTGACATCATGTGCCTGCGCTAAGCAGTTGTGCCTAGGTGGGTGTTGGACTTCCCACGACTCAGTTTCTTCTGGCACAGGCTGCAAATGGCCTCGCTGTTGTCAGAGGCAGACACACAAAAAAAATGCCCCACTGCTGAGCTCTGCGATGACAGCATTCTGGTGGTGGCAACAGCATGTGTTGATTGGCGTCCCTTCTGGCTGACCCCGGGTGCCGATGCATGCTGTCTGATTGTGCCATTAGCTCCTTGCGACAACCTCCCCCTGTTTCCAACTCGTCTCCTCCTCCTCTCTGTCTCCCCATCTGAACTTTCCCCCTCTTCTTCTCTTCTAGCGGGCACCCACGTGGCATCCACGGACACATCGTCATCATCAACACCTTCACCGCTATCTGACACCTCAAGAAAGGAAGCAGCAGCGGGTACAACATCATCATCACACCGTACGTCCATGTGTGTAATGCTGCCTGACTGAGACATATCCCTGTTAACTACATCCTCTGGCAATAATGATTGCGCATCACTCCTGTCTTCAAACTGATGTGTAAATAACTCCTCTGACAGATCAAGTAAAGCTGCTGTGGTGCTAGTGTTGGTGGTGGCGGCAGGCGGGCAAGTGGTAGCATGAGAGGTGCCCGAAGCTAAGCTAGAGGAGGAGGACGGTGCGTCAAGGTTCCGAACAGAAGCTGTAGTAGATTTGGTGTCTTGTGATAGCCAGTCAACTAAGTCCTCAGAACTTTGGGGGTTCAAGGTACGTGGCCTCTGAACACTGGCCATTCTAGGACCACGACGGCCCCTGCGGGGTGGCCTTCCTCTGCCTGTAATTTTTTTTGGTTATATTTGCACAACTGTCACACCTAATGTGATTTGCTCTAGGGTGACACAATTTGCCCTGCAGGCAAAAAAAACTGGCAACTGTGATGTGAACTGACAGTGATGACTGATCTTATTTAATAGCCAAAAAAGGTATTTTTTTTTTTATTTGCACAACTGTCACACCTAATGTGATTTGTACTAGGGTGACACAATTTGCCCTGCAGGCAAAAAAAACTGGCAACTGCGACGTGAACTGACAGTGACGACTGATTTTATTTAACAGCCCAAAAAGTTTTTTTGTTTTTTTAATTTGTACAACTGTCACACCTAATGTGATTTGCACTAGGGTGACACAATTTGCCCTGCAGGCAAAAATAAAAAATGGCAACTGTTACGTGAACTGACAGTGACGACTGATTTTATTTAACAGCCAAAAACGGTATTTTTTATTTTATTTGCACAACTGTCACACCTAATGTGATTTGCACTAGTGTGACAATGAGCAAAAAAGCTTGCCAGCAGAGTTCCCCTTTTAAGCAGTGGTCCCCAATCAGGGTGCCTCCAGCTGTTGCAAAACACACGGACTGATATATTTCAGCCCTTTGAATACTGTAGTAGTTAGTTGCTTTAAAGAAAAAAAGCTTGCCAGCGGAGTTCCCCTTTTATGCAGTGGTCCCCAACTAGGGTGCCTCCAGCTGTTGCAAAACTGTTGAATACTGTAGTAGTTAGTTGCTTGAAGGAACTTAAGTTTTATACTGGAGTACCCCTTTTAACCAGCGGTTCCCTCCCAACCAGGTTGCCTCCAGCTGTTGCAAGACACACAGACTGATATCTTTCAGCCCTTTGAATACTGTAGTAGTTTCTTGCTTGAAGGATCTTAAGTTTGATTCTGGAGTACCCCTTTTAACCAGCGGTTCCCTCCCAACCAGGACCGATATCTTTCAGCCCTAAAAAGGGCTTTTTTGGGTGCTGTCCTTAATGCAGATGTTACACTAGTGCTTTAGAAGTAAACTGGACCCTGAATACACCACCTAGCAGCAACCTAGCTATCTCTTTCCCTATACAGCAGGAGCAGCTTCTCTGACCCTCCACTTCCTAAGCCTGCTGAATGAGGCTAAAATGGCGTCCGTGCAAGAGGTAGGAGGGTCTGGAAGGGAGGGACTGCTGCTGATTGGCTGTAATGTGTCTGCTGACTCTGACTCACAGGGTCAAAGTTTACTGCAATGTTAAAGTATAGAGGGCGGATCGAACTTCACATATGTTCGCCCGGCGATGCGAACGCGATCATGCTAAATTAGCCAGGAACTGTTCGCCGGCGAACAATTCACGACATATCTAATTATTATACACTAAACAGTCATAACATAAAAACCACCTTCCTAATATTGCTTAGGTCCTCCCTATGCTACCAAATTAGACCTCTGAAGGTGTTTTGTGGTAGCATTTTGTTTAGTTTCTGTAAATTGTAAGGTAGGTCCTCTATGGATCAGATTTGCTTTTCTATCACATCCCAAATATCACAAGCTCAGATTAAGATCTTGAGAAATGGGAAACCAAGTCAACAGTTGTTGATGTTCCTCACACTATTCCGGAACATTTTGTTAAGTGTGGTCGTATGCATTATCTGGCTTGAAGATGCCACTGCCATTGGGGAATACCATATGACGGGGTGTAAGGGGTCTGTAGCAAAGTTTAGGTAGTTGATACAAGTCAAAGTAGCATCCACATGAATGCCAAGACCCAAGGTTTCCCAGTAGAAAATTGTCTAGTGCAGGGGTTCTCAACTGGTGGACCACAGTCCAGATCCGGACCGCGGCCGCCAGTCATCCGGACCTCAGGCCAGATCTCCCCTTATTCATTTGTAGAGGTGTCTTTAAGACACTGATACAAATGAACAGTGGCGCACCTACTGTTTGGAAAACCTGGCCCCCGTTGAGGCCACAGGCCACAAAGCATGCCAGGTCGCCACACTAGTAGTTAGAGCAGTGTTAGCTGCCGCAGCGCTGCCGCAGCGCAACAATTAGCAGCGAGTCTGGGGTTAAATTTGCTGCCTATAAGGAGTGCAGGGGGAGCAGAGCTGACCGAGCTATACATTATGCTGCAACAGCAGGAAATCTGTGCGGGGCCGGACAGATCAGGGGCTGCTAGGAGCAGACGCACACGTCTGCTCCAAACCCCTTACAGGTCCCCCCACAGATAACCAGCAGTGCACACAGGAGCACAGAAACAACACCCTCCACGCTACCTCGCATTTTACCAGTGGCACTGGACGGTGAGTGTACTGGCTGGGGGGAGGAGTGAGAAGAACGAGGGGGGAGGTGAGGAGACCCGTGCATGGATGGAAGGAGAAGGATGGGGAATGTGTGTGTGAGGAGACCGTGGATGAATGGATGGTCGGGTTGGGGGGGAGGGGTTGAGGAGAATGAATGGATGGGAAGGTGAGGAGACTGTTAATGGATGGGGTGAGGTGACTTTGGATGGATGGATGGCGAGAGAACAGTGGCATCATTAATTCTGGGGGCACAGTGGCATTGTTTATTCTGGGGCACAGCGGCATCATTAATTCCGGGGGCACAGCGGCAGCGGCATCATTAATTCTGGGGGCACAGCAGCATCATTAATTTTGTGCAGCACAGTGGCATTACTGATTCTGGGGGCACAGTGGCATCACTAATTCTGGGGGCACAGTGGTATCACTAATTCTGGGGGCACAATGGCATCACTAATTCTGGGGGCACAGTGGCATCACTAACTCTGGGGGCACAGTGGCATCACTAATTCTCGGGTCACAGCGCCATTATTAATTTTGTGCAGCACAGTGGCATCATTAATTCTGGGGGCACAGTGGCATCATTTATTCTGGGGGCATAGTGGCATAATTCTGGGGGTACAGTGGTGTAATTCTGGGGGCAAAGTGGCATCACTACTTCTGGGGACACAGTGGCATCATTAATTTTGTGCAGCACAGTGGCATCCTTAATTCTTGGGGCATAGTGGTATAATTCATTCTGGGGGCACAGTGGCATCAATTATTTGGGGAACAGTGGCATCAATTATTTGGGACACAGAGGTACAATTAGGCGGTACAGGTCACACAGTGTTTGTCGAAAATGTGTTTGGGGGCATAGCGTGTGGCAGTAATATTGCAGGGGAATAGTGTGTGGTAGTAATATATGGCAGTAATATACCAGTGGCCCAGTGCGTGGCAGCATTATATTCAGGGGTTCAGTGTGTGGCAGAATTATTTTCAGGGGTACAGTGTGTAGCAGTAAGATTACAGAGGTACAGTGGGTGGCATTATTATATTCAGAGGGTACAGTGTGTGGTAGTATTATATTCAGGGGCACAGTGGGTGGAAGTTTTATATTCAGGGGCACAGTGTGGGGTAGTAATATACCAGGGGCCCAGTGTGTGGCAGTAATATACCAGGGGTTCAGTGTGTGGCATTATTATATTCAGAGGGTACAGTGTGTGGTAGTATTATATTCTGAAGGTACAATGTGCAGCAGTATTATATTCAGGGGTATAGTGTGTGGTAGTATTATAATCAGGGGGTGCATTGTGTGGTAGTATATTCATGTGTACAGTGTGTAGCAGTATTATATTCAGGGGTACAGTGTGCAGCAATATTATATTCAAGGGTAAAGTGTGTGGCAGTATTATATTAAGGGGTATAGTGTGTGGCAGTATTATAATCAGGGGGTGCAGTACAGTGTGCGGCAGTATTATATTTAGATGGTACAGTGTGCGGCAGTATTATATTCAGGAGTACAGTGTGCAGCAGTATTATATTCAAGGGTACAGTGTGTGGCAGTATTATAATCAGGGGGTGCATTGTGTGGTAGTATATTCAGGTGTACAGTGTGTAGCAGTATTATATTCAGGGGTACAGTGTGCAGCAATATTATATTCAAGGGTAAAATGTGTGGCAGTATTATATTAAGGGGTAAAGTGTGTGGCAGTATTATAATCAGGGGTGCAGTGTGTGGTAGTATATTCTGGTGTACAGTGTGTGGCAGTATTATATTCAGGGGTACAGTGTGTCGCAGTATTATGATCAGGGGGTGCAGTGTGTGGCAGTTTTATATTTAGGGGTGCAGTGTGTGGCAGTGTAATAATCAGGGGGTGCAGTGTGTGGCAGTATTATATTCATGGGTACAGTGTGTGGCAGTATTATAATCAGGGGTAGAGTGTGTGGCAGTATTATATTCAGGGGTACAATGTGTGGCAGTATTATAATCAGGGGGTGCAGTGTGTGGTAGTATATTCAGGGGTACAGTGTGTGGCAGTATTATATTCAGGGGTACAGTGTGTGGCAGTATTATAATCAGGGGGTGCAGTGTGTGGTATTATATTCAGGGGTACAGTGTGTGGCAGTATTATAATCAGGGGATGCAGTGTGTGGTAGTATTACATTCAGGGGTACAGTGTGAACCCTTGTTGCTTGTTTGGCACTGAGGCCGCTATTTGTGAACAGGCCTTAGCGTTGTCCAAAACATGTCCAGAGGAAAAGTTGCTGAGTTGCCCAAAGCAGATCGCTTCTTTCATTTTTAACAAGGCCTCTGCAAAATGAAAGAAGCAATCTGATTGGTTGCTATGGGCAACTCAGCAACTTTTCCTCTGGACAGGTTTTGATAAATCTCCTCCCAAGTCTTTTGGGGTATTCCCACTTTGCAGTGGTTGATAGCTACCAAAAATGGTCCAAGGAAGGACAACCAGAGTCATAAGGGTCAGAATATAAAAATGTGTGATAATTGTAAAAGGCTCCAAAACATGGAAAGCTGCTTCCTGTTGCTAGTTTTAATACTTTTAAAATGTGTTTTAAATAGTAATCTGTGTATTCATATTATACATATATAATGAAAGCACATTTATTCCATGAAAGAAATAAGGAAAACTTTGTCTTTACAATAATACCACAAAAACTTCATACCAGAATGTCAAATGCACATTAAGCTAATATAGCAAAAAGCTTAATGCTTGAACCTAAAAACTGCTGACATTTATTTTCTATTATGAAGTTTAGGATATCCACAGAGAGCAGGAAGAAGTGGGGGCTGGTTATGGTGATAAGAATAGACTCCAGTAAGGTAATCGAGGTCGGTAAGACAGTGATTTTCAACAGCAGAACAATGAATGGTTAGTTTCCACAACTGCTGGCAGAAATGATAGGCTCACCACTCATATAGGATATTTAACCAGCTTTTTATTTTTATATGAAATATACAAAATATCTATATGACACAAAAGAATGCATACAAACTGGACATTTTGGCTTTCTAAAACATCTCAAAAAAAACAAAAAGTACCATTCAATTAATAGGATATATTTCTTGTATTCAAGGAAAGTATTAAATTATGAATTCGCTCAATTATGGAATCTTTTTATAATTAGACAAATTATAATTATAAATTTCTTAGACAAATATCAGCACTAGTCTAAAAATGCGGGAAAAAAGTCTGGTGAAATGGAAAGTGCTTTCTGACTATGCCAAGCTGTGAAATTAAGAGAAAATTTAGATGCAAATCGAAACAGAGGAAATATTGTAAAACTCCTTGAAAATGAAAATCCAACAATATGAAGGAACTAGATGTTGGTTGTTCCCAGTCAGCTCTACACAATATTTGGTTAAAGGGGTACTCTGACCCTAATACATCTTATCCTCTATCCAAAGGCACCCCCGTATTCTGTCATTCAGCATCCACCTTTGCGAGCTCTACGCAGCGCTGGAGGCTCTGAGTGTGCAGCGTGACGACCATGGGGCCAGAGTATCGTGACGTCACGACTCTGCCCCGTGTGATGTCACGGTCTGCCCCCTCAATGCAACTCTATGGGAGGGGGACGCTGTGTGCAATGCGCATGCAGGCTTCCCTTCCCCCCTGCGCTGCTGTGATTCACAGACGCGCAGGCTGGGGAGGGAAATTTAAAGAAAAAAAATTGCCTGCTGGAGCTTGCGGAACCCCTGCCAGTTCTCAACGGAACGCCTAGCTTCCGTAGAACCCCAGTTGTGAATCACTGGGCTAAAGAAAACACACCGTTTGTGTAAACATTTGCAAATCTTGGTGTTTTTACATAACTTCTCCATTTAAGAAAATAGGAAGTTAAACCTCCCTCAGCTTAACATGGCCATTATAATTTTACTTAAAATTTCTGTAAATTATAGCAAATATTTAGCTCGTAACTGGTGTAGGTTTCTGTGTATGGAGCATAGAGATTAACAGATACAACAACACTTTCAAGAGGCAAAACTTTTTATAAATCTGGCAAACCTTCTTGCCCTGGTGTCCTTTTACCTTAAGACTGCTTGATGAAATAATTCTCCCTATATCTACAAAGTAATGTTACTGTAACAATGCAGGATGGTTCTAATTTCCGTTAAGTGCACAATCAAATCTGTGGTTAGCCGGCCAAAGAAGTTACTATCACAAGAAATGATTTAAGAGCATTTTCTTCTTGCGCTGATTAAATTAAATACATAAAACAGAATAAAATGGTATTTCTTTTCTTCTTAATTGCTTATTATTCAATAATGGACAACTGTGCTGCCATGTATTAGAGACAGAATGAAGCCATTATACAGAGCCTTAGTTGAACCATGGTCACATAGTCACAATTTTTGACTGTTTTTGTGCAGGTGAGGAGGCCCTGACAATGTACATGGACAAGAGTCGTTTGGATCGTCATGCAGGAAATGGAAACCAGAGTGTGGAGTCTTTACATCATTTGGCATCATCTTACTTTGTAGACAGGGATGGAACTATGAGGAAACTTCATGAAATCCAAATATCAACAGGAGCCATTAAGGTATTTTTTTTAGGTTTGCTTTCTGGTGTACAGTATTTCTTTTTAAGTAAATTTATTCATATAACTTTATAGTAGCTGGAGCTCTGTTTTGCAGATACAGTTCGAAATCCCTTAGATTAATATTCTTTTAAAACAGAATATTCCTGTTGCCTGCAGCCATGTTAGACACACCACAGTCGACTGGCTCGGGAGGAAGTAGATCCGCTGGACCACAGTAGTCTGGAACTCGAGAGGTAGTAGATCCGCTGGACCTGTGTGGCAGATGACGCGGGCCGTGCCAGGGAGCTGAGTCTAAGGTTTTCACCAGAGCCCGCCGCAAAGCGGTATGGTCTTGCTGCGGCTGGCGGCACCCAGGTCGCTACCCCTGGCACGACTCGACCACACAGGTGGCTGAGGTACAGAAAGGAATAGACAAGACATAGTCTGGATAGCAGGAGGTCAGGGCAGACAGCAAAGGAGCGTAAACAGGAACGTAGCAGAAGGTCAGGAGGCAGGCGGCAAGGTACACGGTCAGGTCACGGAATACTAGGTCTGGTACACGGCAAGGAAACACAGTATAACGCTTTCACCAAGGCACTAGGGCAAACAAAGATCCGGCAAAGGAATGTGGGAGGTGCAGAAACTTATAAGTGTGTGTCAGGTGCAAACCATAATTACGAGCGCACTGGCTCTTTAAATCTAAGAGCTCCAGCGCGCGTGCACCTTAGGGGGCAGGGGCACGCACACCAGAGCTGATAGAAAGAAGCAGAGGATTAAGGTGAGTGACGAGCTGGGGTTCGCATGCGGGCGCATCCCGTGATGCAAATCCCAGCCCCACCAGCTGGGGAAGAGAGAGGAACAATATGCTCACAGCCAGGAGGTACGGCCAGAGCGCTAGTTGTTACAAGCCATTATTACACTGGTTCATTTCGGCCCGAAATTTTCCGTGAACCCATTCTTACTGTGGAATTTTCTGGTCAGAAGTTACAACAGAAAATTCTGAGCAAAAATTCTGCCAGAACATTTAACCTGCTCAATGTTCTGGCGATATCTGCTCCCCAGACATTGCTGTCTATGAGGACGGCAATGTCTGTGTGTTCCTAGCGCTGATTCAGTCAGTACTGGCCGTACTCTGTAGCTCCAGATGGAAGTTTTCCGTCCAGAGCTTCTCAAGTGTAAACCTGGCCTTATTGTTAGTTCAGGAACTTAGGCTATGTTTTTCATGGCATGTTTTTGAAAAACAATCCTATTGTGATGTAAGATTATCGTCACTTTACTTTTTACTTTTCATCTATTGCTTTAGGTTTAGGGGAATTTTCCCTAATTATGCATTCACCTGCCCTTCTGGACAATCGGTCCCACCCACATCATTATAAGTCAATATTATAAATCAAAGCTCAAACTCCTTCTGCCTCTTCTAACACTCTCTTTTTAGGGGGAGATTCATATTTTAAGTAAATGAAATTAAAAACTGATGCATTTTTTTAAGGGGTACTCTGCCCCCAGACATCTTAGGGGATAAGATGTCTGATCGCGGGGGTCCAGCCTCTGGGAACCCCTGTGATTTCTCCTGCAGCACCCCTATCATCTGTTGCACGGAGTGAGCTTTTGATGACTGGCGATGCAGGAGCCAGAGGATCGTGATGTCACGGCCCACCCCCTCAATGCAAGTCTATGGGAGGGGGCGTGACAGCCACCATGCCCTCTCCCATAGACTTGCATTGAGGGGGTGGCGTGTGATGTCACGAGGGGGCGGGGCCATGACATCACGGTCCTCTGGCCCCTGCATCGCCAGTCATCAGGCACAGGGAGTGAAGTTCGCTCCATGCAACAGATGATAGGGGTGCTGCAGGAGAGATCACGGGGGTCCCTAGCGGTGGGACCCCAGCGATTAGACATCTTATCCCCTGTCCTTTGGATATGAGATAAGATATCTAGGGGCGGAGTACCCCTTTAATGATTTACGCCTTTGAAAAAACAACGTGTGTCTACATGTATAAAAAAAATGCATCCTCAAATAAGTAGCATGTCATTTATTTGCTAATTTTCTGCAATTTTATGGACACATTTTTAATTAAAATATGCCCGAAAAATATATTTTTTTATATGTTTTTATGTAAACAATTAAAAACATTTAAAATAAAATAAATTCAAATAACAAACAGTTAAAAGTGGACCATCACTAGGGGTTGTCATTTCTATTATTGTTTGCATGCTGTGGTGGTTGTCTTTATCGAAATTACTAATATAATAAAAATGTTTGTTTTATGGGAAGCGGTCCTCAAAAAGAAAAAGGATGCTTTTTTTTAATTTGAACTTTTAGTGATATATTCTGGAGTAAGCTGTCAGACAGAATGTCTGCAAAGGTGTTAGCAAGGGTGTTCTCTGCAAGAGATCACAAGAACATAAAAGCAGGCATTCTGTGAGACCTGTATAAACATGTATCTCAAATACAGGATCTTAGGATGACCACTATTAAAGGCAGAATTTGTTGCCAGAGTTTTTTCCTTGCTCTATTGGAAGTGTTCTTTTGACTATTTATTCTGTCATTTGTTCTTGCCAATCTGCTATCTGTCCTTGCGTCTCATTCTTCAGCTTCCATGCACTGGAGATCCTGTAAATTTGGTTACCTCCATATAAAAAAAAACATTTGCCATCATTTATACAGATGTCAGATAGATGTTACATTGCCCATCTCTAGCTTAAGATTTATTTCCTATTATGAAACACTGTCTTTTTATAAAACAGGTATAATTGTCTAATCTTCTATAAACAGAGCATAATACAGACATGATCCTAAGGTCTTGCCTTCATTGTCGCTTTTATTTTTGAGTTACTATTTAACGATAATATAGGTTTTTCAAATAATAGATCAATATCACAGAATAATCAAACAATGTTTTTCTTTATTTTACTTTAATGAATTGCTTTGCTTTTGTCACACTAGGGGACTTTCACAGATGACTTTTACTTTCAAACAATTATGTATTGGAATAGCCATTTATTCCAGGGTATTAGTATTTGTCATTGTCAAACTGACAACCACACATTAGTGCCTAACAGTGCCTAATAGACACTAAGTGATGGCAGTCCTTGGAGCCTTGTTCTCCCAGCCACCATTGAAAACTATTGACAACTCAATCACACCCTCCCATCACTGGCTGCTTACGGGGTGACATAGGCAAATTTACCTCAGGTATTTAAATCCCTTATGTGTTTCCCCAAAGACCATTCTAGAAATGCCCAAAAACTTACACCTTTTTCTTTTAATGCTTCCAGACAAGTCTTGTCATTCCTCTTTCTGACACATTTCAGTAATTTTTTTAGTACATGTGAATTTAACAGCTTTAAGGTATCCTCTCAACATTTTTTTTTAATAATTTGTACTTTTTATGTTTTATATGTTGGTCTTTATTTTTATGTAATTTTTATTTATGTAAATTTATATTTTTTTTATTTTTTGTTTTGTTAGCAATAACACAGAGTTCCACTAAAATACTTCATTTTGGTCATTTCCAAATTTGGAATGTGTCAATTGGGCTGTTTTTATTTATTTGTTATTTTTATTTTTTTTCATTCATTCATTTATTTTTTTTAATTTACTCTCTTAGTACTTAGTACACACACACAAATATATATATATATATATATATATATATATATATATATATTTTTTTTTTTTATTGTACCCATTGTGCTCCCCATCCAATATTGTAACAACCATTTTGAATTCTGTAGGTCACTGAAACTCGTACTGGACCTCTGGGGTGTAGCAGCTATGACAATCTCGATTCAGTCAGTTCGGTGCTGCTACAGAGTACAGAAAGCAAACTCCATCTTCAGGGTGAGTATACAATTATACACATTAGTGAATGTACTGTTTCCTACACGGTATTTATTGTATGGTAGATTATGTCGCAGTAGACCTACATTTTCAATAAAGTTCCCATTTATTTACTAAAGTGTGATTGGGTTTGGTTATCTATAAAAACTGGCCCTCTAGGCACATACAACTATCTAAAGGTACAGTGGTGAGTTTTAATGCAAGTAAACCAGATTTAACAGCTCCAATGTATAGAAAGAGCAGTTAGGCGTCTGACCCCTTTTAAAAGAAGTCAAATGAGACTTAATATCAGGTTTTATTGTGCCCAATAAACAAAGTGACATAAATGCCTTGTGCATATTTCTAACTTGGAAATCAGTGTTAATGCTCTATAAAATTGGTTCTATTAGTATAGCAATAAAGATAGAAACATACTTACAGAGAAGCTGAGAATTCTTGGCTCAAGGAGCAAATGTCAAGTGACGCTGTAAACAACTCGCAGCTTTGTCCTCTAGCAACCGTTCATCATTATTCATTTTATCAATCCCTGCAAGTTCCCACAAGATTAACTGGTTCACTCATGAGATTTATTTAGAGACCAGCTAAGAAATACCTGAATAAACCAGGCTTTTACTACATTTATGCCTTTATTTTTCTGTTTTAGCATAAAAAGCCCTGCACTAAAATGTTGTGCACACAGGACTATATAATGGAAATATTCATATAAGTATACCATAGAAGGTAAGGAGAAGGGCACTACATCAAGTCTGGATTCAGTAGATCAAAATCTGCATGAAGCAGAGCTGCAGCCGGGGCAACACTATGTATAATGGACATAGCGGGTACTCAAATCCCCTAAAGCACAAGTAAATATAAACTGTAACAAATAAGAAAAATAATGGGAGAGCACTAACCGCATACGTGTCTTCTTATGTTTTATTTCATGGTGGAGACAGCGGGATGACCAAAATGGACATTGGTGGGGCGCTCACAGGCTGTGACCGTTTCATGCGTGATGATGCACTTCTTCCAGCCTCCGCTCACAGGCTACAACTGTTTTATACGTACTGACTCACTTCTTCCGGTCTCCAGTGGACATCCATTTTGGTCACCCTGCTGTCTCCACCATGGCTGTGTCTATACCTTTTCTTTGATGCAGCTTTATGATAAAAAGCAGCTTTATTTGGTGGTCCTGGCACTGAGTAATTAGGCATGGGGAGCAGAGTTGAAGCGGCTGTGGCTCTACTCCTGCCTACCTGCTGCGGCTCTGCCCCTGCCTACCTACCCTGCGCGGAACCATTAAATAAAGCTGCTATTTATCAAAATGTTGCTTTCGAGAAAACATTTGGGCACAGTGTCCAAGCACTCTTCTCTATTGCTATTAGGTACTGAGGAGGGCTAATAGGAGTTAAGGGACTTGATAGATTCTCTTTAAAGGGTACCTTTCATCAAAAAAACTTTTGATATTTTATAGATTAATGTATGCAGAATAACTTTCAAATAGCATGTTATTAAAAAATATGCTTCTTTCTATTTAATTTTCCACTTTGAAAAAATGACCACTAGGGGTCTCCCTAGTCCCTACCAGTCCTTTTTTTAAATAGATTTCCGACTCATGCTGGAGTCCTAAATCTCAGACTGCAGCCGGGACACAGACAAGCACAGCACTGCTCCCTGGCAGTGAGCAGTGCTGAGTTTGTCTGTGTTCCAGCTGCAGTTTGAGATTTAGGACTCCTGCATGAGTCCTAAATCTATAAAAAAAAAAAAAAAAGAACTGGTAGGGAGACCCCTAGTGGTCATTTTTCAAAGTGGAAAATTAAATAGAAAGAAGCATATTTTTTTTAATAACATGCTATTGGAAAGTTATTCTGCATACATTAATCTATAATATATCAAAAGTTTTTTTGATGAAAGGTACCCTTTAAACCCTTAGTGACATCCATTGTACCCCAGGATGAGTATAGGGAAAAGGATGCCAGCTGTGTTATGCAGTTGACTAGGGTTGGAAATAACTCAGATCCCAGCCATTTAACTCCTTAGATGCTGCCATCAATCACAGCATCTGAGGAATTAGAGGGAGAGGTTTCTTTGTCCCTCGATTGCCCCCACATCCCTTGGGTTGCAATTGCAGGATGATGTAGGATAGTAACACCCACAGGCCTGTAAACTTAGCTCTCTCAATATACCTTGCCATGGTTCAACAGGATAACAGTAAAAGCACAATACACTGCATGAGTGTCAGAATGACACTGTATTGTTGTCAGAATAAAGCAACACATTTTTTTTAAATTTAACTTTTTTTAAATTAGTAAAGCGCAACAAAAGTTTTATTATTTGGTTAGCAGGCCATTTTCACTGCACAGTAAATTCTATAAAAACAAAAGTCAAAAGAAAAACAATGGTAAAATTGCATTTTTTCTTCCAGTAAACCCCAGAAAAATTTCAATGGAAAGTAATAAAGTTATAGATCTTGGAAGGCGGGATTTGATAAAGAATATGTCACTGCCGAAACTGGCTGGGATGCAAAGCAGTTAAAACACTAATAACAACAAGCAGTGGTGTACATAGAGGAAAGGGGGCCTCATAGCAAATATTAAAATGTACTTTCTATTATGGCATTTGATTTTGCCCTTAAGTTAGAAAGGTCTCGTGTTTATTTCCATGACCCATTGGTCAATACCCATCTCCAACAATTTGCTGATAATACAGTTCCCTGGGGAAGGGTTTTGCGTAATTTCTTACCAATAAAATGGAAATAGGATTAACCGAAGATGTGGCCCCTCTCTTCAAGGGCCCCATAGCGGCCACATGGTCTGCCACTATATGGCACTTACACCATTGAAACAAGGATGATATGGCTGTAGGGATCTGTGAAACTGTTCGTGCATGAGTTTGTTTTTTTGTTTGTTTCAAATTATTGTGCAGCAAAGATTCAGATATACCTACTTCTTACAATCTGAACTTTGTATAGTTGATTGTATAATGTTGATTGAAATTAACATAATGTTTTCTCCACATGGAAACTGTTGTGTATAATTCAATCAAAACCAATCATCTTTAGTTGTACATTTGTGGGTACCTTTGCAGATGTAATTCTAAATGACGACACACACATAGCATTAAACATCTATCAAATATCATATCCTAGATAAAAATAGGAGCTTTTTGTCTTGATATTAGAACTGAGGACATTTCAAACTTGAGGACATTGTTACGCCGAGCGCTCCGGGTCCCCGCTCCTCCCCGGAGCGCTCGCTTCACTCCCTCCGCTGCAGCGCTCCGGTCACGTCCTCTGACCCGGGGCGCTGCGATCCTGCTGCCAGCCGGGATGCGATTCGCGATGCGGGTAGCGCCCGCTCGCGATGCGCACCCCGGCTTCCCTACCTGACTCGCTCCCCGTCTGTTCTGTCCCGGCGCGCGCGGCCCCGCTCCCTAGGGCGCGCGCGCGCCGGGTCTCTGCGATTTAAAGGGCCACTGCGCCGCTGATTGGCGCAGTGGTTCCAATTAGGGTTTTCACCTGTGCACTTCCCTATATTACCTCACTTCCCTTGCACTCCCTTGCCGGATCTTGTTGCCTTAGTGCCAGTGAAAGCGTTCCTTGTGTGTTCCTTGCCTGTGTTTCCAGACCTTCTGCCGTTGCCCCTGACTACGATCCTTGCTGCCTGCCCCGACCTTCTGCTACGTCCGACCTTGCTTCTGCCTACTCCCTTGTACCGCGCCTATCTTCAGCAGCCAGAGAGGTGAGCCGTTGCTAGTGGATACGACCTGGTCACTACCGCCGCAGCAAGACCATCCCGCTTTGCGGCGGGCTCTGGTGAAAACCAGTAGTGGCTTAGAACCGGTCCACTAGCACGGTCCACGCCAATCCCTCTCTGGCACAGAGGGTCCACTACCTGCCAGCCGGCATCGTGACAGTAGATCCGGCCATGGATCCCGCTGAAGTTCCTCTGCCAGTTGTCGCTGACCTCACCACGGTGGTCGCCCAGCAGTCACAACAGATAGCGCAACAAGGCCAACAGCTGTCTCAACTGACCGTTATGCTACAACAGTTGCTACCACAGCTTCAGCAGTCATCTCCTCCGCCAGCTCCTGCACCTCCTCCGCAGCGAGTGGCCGCTCCTGGGATACGCTTATCCTTGCCAGATAAATTTGATGGGGACTCTAAGTTTTGCCGTGGCTTTCTCTCCCAATGTTCCCTGCATCTGGAGATGATGTCGGACCTGTTTCCCACTGAAAGGTCTAAGGTGGCTTTCGTAGTCAGTCTTCTGTCCGGAAAAGCCCTGTCATGGGCCACACCGCTCTGGGACCGCAATGACCCCGTCACTGCCTCTGTACACTCCTTCTTCTCGGAAATCCGAAGTGTCTTTGAGGAACCTGCCCGAGCCTCTTCTGCTGAGACTGCCCTGTTGAACCTGGTCCAGGGTAATTCTTCCGTTGGCGAGTACGCCGTACAATTCCGTACACTTGCTTCAGAATTGTCCTGGAATAATGAGGCCCTCTGCGCGACCTTCAAAAAAGGCCTATCCAGCAACATTAAAGATGTTCTGGCCGCACGAGAAATTCCTGCTAATCTACATGAACTTATTCACCTAGCCACTCGCATTGACATGCGTTTTTCTGAAAGGCGTCAGGAACTCCGCCAAGATATGGACTCTGTTCGCACGAGGCGTTTCGTCTCCTCGGCTCCTCTCTCCTCTGGTCCCCTGCAATCTGTTCCTGTGCCCCCCGCCGTGGAGGCTATGCAGGTCGACCGGTCTCGCCTGACACCCCAAGAGAGGACACGACGCCGTATGGAGAACCTCTGCCTGTACTGTGCTAGTACCGAACACTTCCTGAGGGATTGTCCTATCCGTCCTCCCCGCCTGGAAAGACGTACGCTGACTCCGCACAAAGGTGAGACAGTCCTTGATGTCTACTCTGCTTCTCCACGTCTTACTGTGCCTGTGCGGTTGTCTGCCTCTGCCTTCTCCTTCTCTACAGTGGCTTTCTTGGACTCTGGATCTGCAGGAAATTTTATTTTAGCCTCTCTCGTCAACAGGTTCAACATCCCAGTGACCGGTCTCGCCAGACCCCTCTACATCAATTGTGTAAATAATGAAAGATTGGACTGTACCATACGTTTCCGCACGGAGCCCCTTCTTATGAGCATCGGATCTCATCATGAGAGGATTGAACTTTTGGTCCTCCCCAATTGCACCTCGGAGATTCTCCTTGGACTTCCCTGGCTTCAACTTCATTCCCCAACCCTGGATTGGTCCACTGGGGAGATCAAGAGTTGGGGGTCCTCTTGTTCCAAGAACTGTCTAAAACCGGTTCCCAGTAACCCTTGCCGTAACTCTGTGGTTCCTCCAGTAACCGGTCTCCCTAAGGCCTATATGGACTTCGCGGATGTTTTCTGCAAAAAACAAGCTGAGACTCTACCTCCTCACAGGCCTTATGATTGCCCTATCGACCTCCTCCCGGGTACTACTCCACCCCGGGGCAGAATTTATCCTCTCTCTGCCCCAGAGACTCTTGCCATGTCCGAATACGTCCAGGAGAATCTAAAAAAGGGCTTTATCCGTAAATCCTCCTCTCCTGCCGGAGCCGGATTTTTCTTTGTGTCCAAAAAAGATGGCTCCCTACGTCCTTGCATTGACTACCGCGGTCTTAATAAAATCACGGTTAAGAACCGCTACCCCTTACCCCTCATCTCTGAACTCTTTGATCGCCTCCAAGGTGCCCACATCTTCACTAAATTGGACTTAAGAGGCGCCTATAACCTCATCCGCATCAGAGAGGGGGACGAGTGGAAAACGGCATTTAACACCAGAGATGGACACTTTGAGTATCTGGTCATGCCCTTTGGACTGTGTAATGCCCCTGCCGTCTTCCAAGACTTTGTCAATGAAATTTTTCGTGATCTATTATACTCCTGTGTTGTGGTATATCTGGACGATATCCTAATTTTTTCTGCCAATCTAGAAGAACACCGCCAGCATGTCCGTATGGTTCTTCAGAGACTTCGTGACAACCAACTCTATGCCAAAATTGAGAAATGTCTGTTTGAATGCCAATCTCTTCCTTTTCTAGGATATTTGGTCTCTGGCCAGGGACTACAGATGGATCCAGACAAACTCTCTGCCGTCTTAAATTGGCCACGCCCCTCCGGACTCCGTGCTATCCAACGCTTTTTGGGGTTCGCCAATTATTACAGGCAATTTATTCCACATTTTTCTACCATTGTGGCTCCTATCGTGGCTTTAACCAAGAAAAATGCTGATCCCAAGTCCTGGCCTCCTCAAGCAGAAGACTCCTTTAAACGACTCAAGTCTGCCTTTTCTTCGGCTCCCGTGCTCTCCAGACCTGACCCTTCCAAACCCTTCCTATTGGAGGTTGATGCCTCCTCAGTAGGAGCTGGAGCTGTTCTTCTACAAAAAAATCCTTCCGGGCATGCTGTCACTTGTGGTTTTTTCTCTAGGACCTTCTCTCCAGCGGAGAGGAACTACTCCATCGGGGATCGAGAGCTTCTAGCCATTAAATTAGCACTTGAGGAATGGAGGCATCTGCTGGAGGGATCAAGATTTCCTGTTATTATCTACACCGACCACAAGAACCTCTCCTACCTCCAGTCGGCCCAACGGCTGAATCCTCGCCAGGCCCGGTGGTCTCTGTTCTTTGCCCGATTTAATTTTGAGATTCACTTTCGTCCTGCCGATAAGAACATTAGGGCCGATGCTCTCTCTCGTTCCTCGGATGCCTCAGAAGTTGATCTCCCTCCGCAACACATCATTCCACCTGACTGCCTGATCTCCACTTCTCCAGCCTCCATCAGGCAGACTCCTCCAGGAAAGACCTTTGTTTCTCCACGCCAACGCCTCGGAATCCTCAAATGGGGTCACTCCTCCCATCTCGCAGGTCATGCGGGCATCAAGAAATCTGTGCAACTCATCTCCCGCTTCTATTGGTGGCCGACTCTGGAGACGGATGTTGGGGACTTTGTGCGAGCCTGCACTATCTGTGCCCGGGATAAGACTCCTCGCCAGAAGCCCGCTGGTTTTCTTCATCCTCTGCCTGTCCCCGAACAGCCTTGGTCTCTGATTGGTATGGATTTTATTACTGATTTACCCCCTTCCCGTGGCAACACCGTTATTTGGGTGGTCGTTGATCGATTCTCCAAAATGGCACATTTCATCCCTCTTCCTGGTCTTCCTTCTGCGCCTCAGTTGGCTAAACAATTTTTTGTACACATTTTTCGTCTTCACGGGTTGCCTACGCAGATTGTCTCGGATAGAGGGGTCCAATTCGTGTCTAAATTCTGGAGGGCTCTCTGTAAACAACTCAAGATTAAATTAAATTTTTCCTCTGCATATCATCCCCAGTCCAATGGACAAGTAGAAAGAATTAACCAGATCCTGGGTGATTATTTGCGACATTTTGTTTCCTCCCGCCAGGATGACTGGGCAGATCTCCTTCCATGGGCCGAATTTTCGTATAACTTCAGGGTCTCTGAATCTTCCTCCAAATCCCCATTTTTCGTGGTGTACGGCCGTCACCCTCTTCCCCCCCTCCCTACCCCCTTGCCCTCTGGTCTGCCCGCTGTGGATGAAATTTCTCGTGACCTTTCCATTATATGGAGAGAGACCCAAAATTCTCTTTTACAGGCTTCTTCACGCATGAAGAGGTTCGCGGATAAGAAGAGAAGAGCTCCCCCCGTTTTTTCCCCTGGAGACAAGGTATGGCTCTCCGCTAAATATGTCCGCTTCCGTGTCCCTAGCTACAAGTTGGGACCACGCTATCTTGGTCCTTTCAAAATTTTGTGTCAAATTAATCCTGTCTCTTATAAACTTCTTCTTCCTCCTTCTCTTCGTATCCCTAATGCCTTTCACGTCTCTCTTCTCAAACCACTCATCCTCAACCGTTTTTCTCCCAAATCTGTTCCTCCCACTCCTGTTTCCGGCTCCTCGGACGTCTTCTCGGTCAAGGAAATTTTGGCTGCCAAAAAGGTCAGAGGGAAAAATTTTTTTTTAGTTGACTGGGAGGGTTGTGGTCCTGAAGAGAGATCCTGGGAACCTGAGGACAACATCCTTGACAAAAGTCTGCTCCTCAGGTTCTCAGGCTCCAAGAAGAGGGGGAGACCCAAGGGGGGGGGTACTGTTACGCCGAGCGCTCCGGGTCCCCGCTCCTCCCCGGAGCGCTCGCTTCACTCCCTCCGCTGCAGCGCTCCGGTCACGTCCTCTGACCCGGGGCGCTGCGATCCTGCTGCCAGCCGGGATGCGATTCGCGATGCGGGTAGCGCCCGCTCGCGATGCGCACCCCGGCTTCCCTACCTGACTCGCTCCCCGTCTGTTCTGTCCCGGCGCGCGCGGCCCCGCTCCCTAGGGCGCGCGCGCGCCGGGTCTCTGCGATTTAAAGGGCCACTGCGCCGCTGATTGGCGCAGTGGTTCCAATTAGGGTTTTCACCTGTGCACTTCCCTATATTACCTCACTTCCCTTGCACTCCCTTGCCGGATCTTGTTGCCTTAGTGCCAGTGAAAGCGTTCCTTGTGTGTTCCTTGCCTGTGTTTCCAGACCTTCTGCCGTTGCCCCTGACTACGATCCTTGCTGCCTGCCCCGACCTTCTGCTACGTCCGACCTTGCTTCTGCCTACTCCCTTGTACCGCGCCTATCTTCAGCAGCCAGAGAGGTGAGCCGTTGCTAGTGGATACGACCTGGTCACTACCGCCGCAGCAAGACCATCCCGCTTTGCGGCGGGCTCTGGTGAAAACCAGTAGTGGCTTAGAACCGGTCCACTAGCACGGTCCACGCCAATCCCTCTCTGGCACAGAGGGTCCACTACCTGCCAGCCGGCATCGTGACAGACATTACTTGCCGAAGGAATGTGACATGAAAAATCTAAAAAAAAAAACAGGTTGATGATACTGTGTGAATAATTTATGATACTTCAGGTTGAAATGCTTCAATTTAGATATTACTAGTTTAAAGAATATAGTTGTTTAATTGTCAGTCAAAAGTTTCAAAAAGTTTACAAAATAGCAGTGTAGAGAGGCTTTAAACAGGTACTCCAGGGAACTAAACCCATAGCCCATCCTTTCCTTCTCACCAACCTATGTATTTGTCTAAATATCATTCATTAGCTACATACGTCATCCAGCCAATTACTGTGTCTTGACAGGAGAGTGGGGGGCAAGGTCAGTAAGGGGTTTACACAGAGACAAACACCAGGTGATTCCTGGCTTCACAGCCACAGCTCCCCTCTCCCTACCCTCTCCTGTTCCGTGAGAGAACCTGAGTGAAGATTGCTGTAGATCTTATCACTAACTGCTGCCATTCAAAGCATAACATGATTTATTGCTGGAGGAAGGATGAAAAGACCTGTACAGTGTGTGAGCTGCAGTCTGAACATACTCACAGATAGTGAAAGCAATTGGCTGTCAGCCATTACACAGAGCTGCACTGACTTCTGGGAGTTGTAGACTGTGCTGCAAACAAGGAAAAAAAAGTATTTAGGAGACAACAGGGGCCAAAGGAGCTGCAAAAACCACATGGACCCCCACAGTGGACACAGAACAGGTATTGTAGTGGCTTTGGGGCATTTTCTTAACTTCCCCAGAGTACCCCTTTAAAGTAACTTAACATGTCAAACAAGAGTTCAGAGAGAAATCATTGTTTAATTTCATTCATATGTTGTACAGAAAAATCACAGCAAGAATCAGGGTGACACCCAAGACTTTAGCTTTACTTGTTGAGTTTTAAAGAAGTCTAATTTGAATAAACACTATATATATATATATATATATATATATATATATATATATATATAAAGAGATGAGTAAATTAATTTTGCACAAATCAGACTTGGTCCAAATTCAAAAAGAAAATTGAGATTTCTTTGAATATTATCCTTGATTAATTTCATAATAATGTAAAGAGGTACTCAGGTGGAAAACTTTTTTTTTTTTTTTTTTTAAATCAACTGGTGCCAGAATGTTAAAGGGGTATTCCAGGCAAAACCTTTTTTTATATATGTCAACTGGCTCCGGAAAGTTAAACAGATTTGTAAATTACTTCTATTAAAAAATCTTAATCCTTCCAATAGTTATTAGCTTCTGAAGTTTTCTGTCTAACTGCTAAATGATGATGTCACGTCCCAGGAGCTGTGCATTATGGGAGAATATCCCGATAGGAACTGCACAGCTCCCAGGACGTGAGTCATCAGAGAGCAGTTAGACAGAAAACAACAACTCAACTTCAGAAGCTAATAACTATTGGAAGGATTATGATTTTTTAAGAGAAGTAATTTACAAATATGTTTAACTTTCCGGAGCCAGTTGATATATAAAAAAAAAGTTTTGGCCTTGAATACCCCTTTAAACAGATTTGTAAATTACTTCTGTTAAAAAATCTTAATCCATCCAGTACTTATTAGCTGCTTATTAGCTACATAGGAAATTATTTTCTTTTTGAATTTATTTTCTGTCTGACCACAGTGCTCTCTGCTTACACCTGTGTCCATATCAGGAACTGTCCAGAGCAGGAGAAAATCCCCATAGCAAACACATGCTGCTCTGTGCAGTTCCTAAAATGGACAGAGGTGTCAGCAGAGAGCACTGTGGTCAGACAGAATAGAAATCCAAAAAGAAAACAATTTTCTCTATAGTATTCAGCAGCTAATAAGTACTGGAAGGATTACGATTTTTTAATAGAAGTAATTTACAGATCTGTTAAACTTTTTGGCATCGGTTGATTTAAAAAAAAAATGTTTTCTACCGGAGTACCCCTTTAATCTCTGCACCAGGACTAGCCTTAGTGGCCTGGAGGTAATCGGCAATGTTGTACACAATGCAGCTTTCACTATACCTGCTAGGCATTGCACCCAGCCCAGCTGCTCAGTGTACTGTAAAAGAGCTCCCTTTTATTTCCCAGCCAAATGTCAAGGATGTTAAGCTGAGCTTCTCGATTCTCACAACCTGACACGTTTCCAGGAATTAAAAAGAACAGACCTATTTTCCAGGAATTTTAAAAAACAGACCTATTTTCCTTCAAAGACCACTCCCTGTCTGTCTCCACTTTGGGTGTGGTATAACAACTTGGCTCCTTTCACTTCAATGGAACTAAACTGCAAAACCACACCCAACCTGGAGACAGACAGGGAGCAGTCTGTGAAAGAAATTATCTGTTTTTCGATTTCTGGATAACCCTTTTAATCACCTTACATCCCAGACCCTCCTTGACTGATATATCTAGGGCTCTGTATGTCGATCAACCAAGGGCTGCTTTGGTCTGTCTCCTTGACATTTTGTTGGCAACCACCATCAGCTCCAGAAAAAAGATACATAGTTGTATTCTGACTCTTTGCGCTCAACAAGTTGTATGAGGCTATAATATGAACCAATAGACTTAGATCGCTTCTTTCATTTTGCACAGGCCTTTTTAAAAATGAAAGAAGCAATATGATTGGTTGCTATGGGCAACTGGGCAACTTTTCTCTGGACAGGTTTTGATAAATCTCCCCCAGAGTCTCTACTGTCCCTCTGTATGGACCAATGGATGCCATATTATGATACTGTTATTACCTAGATGCTTTGCTTCTAGATAAGAAAAAACATCCTAAATACTTTCTACAGCCTTGTACACATGACTCATGATGCTTAAATTACAGAATCAGTCTTATAGATATAAACAAGAAAAATAATGTAACAAGTAAAAAAAAAAAAAAAGAAAGAAATTAATCTGTAAAAATATTCTAAAACCTAGTAGAACATTATGATATTTAACAACTTTAGAAAAGTGGCATGAGGCTAGACATATAGAAGAAAAAATGATAACACAATTTCACAAATTTATTATTACTATCTTAAACTTAGCTGAAATATTGACCAGGCAGAGAGAACATGCGTCAGATTTATGATTTATGAGTAGGCACAGTGTGTGATAGATTTGGCTCACCCTACTAGACACGTTAGAATTTTTTTTTCTTTGTTAGCTAATTTAGTCCAATAGTTTGCGTTAAACTGCTTACTTTTCTATAAGCCACACCCTTTTCTAGGCTATGATGTCCATATTAGGACATCATCAGGCATCAGCCAAATAGCCATCATTCCTCCTCCCTCATCCTCAACATCCATCCTCCATCAGAGTAATCTCGCCTCTGCCGTCGTACATCATGTTAACCTCTGTGATCCCTCAGCCAAATCTCTGTCAGCGGAGTGCTGCGCATGCACTCTCAGTTTTCTACAAATCGAGGAAAACTTTAACGGCTGTTCGACTGATGTCTGAGGAATGACAGAGGTTTTGTCTGTGAGCTGAGGGCTGAGGGAGGTTTGTCTGAGGTGTGACGGAGGTTGGTCTGAGGTATGACGGAGGTTTATCTGAGGTGTGACGGAGGTTTGTCTGAGGTATGACTGAGGTTTGTCTGAGGTGTGATGGAGTTTAGTCTGAGGTATGACGGAGGTTTGTTTGAGGTGTGACGGAGGTTTGTCTGAGGTGTGACGGAGGTTTGTCTGAGGTATGACAGAGGTTTGTCTGAGGTGTGACGGAGGTTAGTCTGAGGTATGACGGAGGTTTCAAGGATAAAAAATATGGAAAGCGCTCACCTTCTCCGTGCTCATGCAATCAGTCCTCCTTCACTGTCTCCAGAATAGAAAACTTCAATTGTAGTCACAGCACCGGTAAAAAATCCATTTATTTAGAAATCCATAAAAAATTCAGGAGATACAAAAAGTGCAACCAGCATGCTGGAGGTCGAAACCTCCCCCTCTGACTCGTTTCCGCCCTACCGGGCCTTAGTCATATGACGGAGGTTTGTTTGAGGTGTGACGGAGGTTTGTCTGAGGTGTAACCAAGGTTTGTTTGAGGGAGAGGGAGGTTAAGCTGAGGGTGTAGTGTGGGGGGATTTTGTTTATGTCTGAAGGAGGAGAGAGATTTGGCTGAGGGATGACAGTGGTTAACATGATGTGCCACAGAGGAGGCGAGATTACTCTGATGGAGGACGGATGATGAGGATGAGGGAGGAGGCATGATGGCTATTTGGCTGACGCCTGATGATGTCCTAATATGGAAACCATACTAGGCCCTTTTTCAAAACTGTCAAATAAAGCACAAAAAGTGTTTTTGGAGCATGTACACCAGTTTTTCAAAGCACGTTGACCTAAAATTTGACCTAAAATCTTCCCCTCTGTGTCTAAATAACCCCTACAGCTTAAGAATATAAGGCAAAAAAGACATAAAAAGCCTAAAAATTTAAAGCCTAATAAAATAAATAATTGAATAAAAGAAATAATAATGACAATAATGAAGATGAATATTAGGTGTCCACTCATGGGGCATGATCTTTTGTTTATATTTGCATACATACTTCCTTAAGATCTTTACCTCTTTAGATTGATGTCTTTTCTTTGGATACATACGTGCTAACATCAATTAGCTTCTTTATCTATTATACTTTAGATTTGTTTGTGTGGACTATATTCTGAAATACAATTTAGTTCCATACCAGAGATCTATCCAATGGAATATGACTTTCTCCTGAATGTGACAGCAAAAACATTAAGCTAAAAAGAACAATTATAGACCATAGAAATCTTTATATTTTCGTATTTGAAGTAAACAACAATTAGTTCAATGGAAAACGGAAAAAAGGATTGAATATCTATGTAATGTGATCCTTTAAAGATGTTGCATAATACCAACTTTATTACTAAAAGCTCCTATTAGTCCTCATGGATGTCAAAAGCAATCTTCCATTAAGTCAAGATCATTCTGAAAAACTTCAGCAATAAAAGTCTGTATTACCAACAATTCACTGACATGCTAAAAAAATGGTGGCTTTTAAAAATATATTATATGATACGAGATATGAGATATGAATTCTCTCTATTCCGAGAAGAAGAAAAAAGTCAAGTTTATTATTTACAGTAAAGTGACGCATAGAAAAGGATCATATATTATATTAGGTCTTATATATGGAACATTAATAATCACATTAGGGAACTTGGGAAATCATGGACATTGAAAGCCAAAATTCTGCAGAATACAGGTATATCTAGAATAAAGAAGCATGCATGCTTCTAAAGAGAATGTCAGCTAAGTGACATTCTCAATAAAATAAAAAAAGGACCAAAAATCAATGATGACCCTGTAAATAACTAATATGTAAAACACAGACAAAAGTTATTAATTCTTAGTCATTATAATTATAACCTAACTAAGAAATATCAGATCCATTGCTACATATAATTTATTGTGAATATTTGTCACTCCTGCACAACCCATAAATGGTAAGCAGTACCTCCAAGCTGTAAATATAATGATAACATGTAGTAGTAAGATAGCCTATACTATAAAAAGTACAAAATCCTAAAATGAATGTGCAACCACTAACCTCGTGGTTAATCCATCAGTTTACTAATACATATCATACAGCAGTGTTTCCCAAGCATAATCCTCAAGTACCCCCAACATTTCATGATTTAAGGAAATCCCATAGAGATAATACTTGTGGTGATGCCTCATACACTGATCATAGGTATACCTGAGAGGCTTGCGCTTGAGAAACACGGTGTTTGCACAAATAAATCAGGTTACTTAGGTAATAGAAGCCAATGTATTACTGTATGGTGTGGAGAAGATCTGGAGCAGAGAGGTAGGTTGCTGTAGTCACGTCCTTTTGACAGTTCAACCATCATATGCGTGGCTCCTCACTCCTTACCAGTTTCTATCATTACTATTGCTGTTAATGTCTATTCAGAATCCAGGGATAGCAACATAGTAACATAATTTGTAAGGCTGAAAAAAAGACAAGAGTTCTTCAACCTAAAACCCTACTCATTTGATCCAGAGGAAGGCAAAAACCTCCCTGATGGCAATTGCCCAATGACAGAGGAAAAAATCCTTCCTGACTCAATTGGATCAACGCTCTGTCCCTATAAATCTAGTGTTCATAACCTGTAATATTATATTTTTCCAGAATAACATCCAGACCCCCCCCCCCCCCTTGTACTTGTCTATTGAGTAGTGTGGGAATGCTCTGACCAGCAGCATGTACGACTTCCACCAATAGTGTACCAATAGTTTTGACGTCACTTGCACAAAGTACAAATGCTAAAACGCATTTCAAAAAAGCATGAGTCATGTCTTTTCCACATACAGTTTATTGCTCACTGGATACTAGATTATGAATCATTCACAGTAACCATGAGAATGTACAGTACTAATGCTTTGTCCTTTGTTAAATAAGCTTTTTCCATTATCTCAAATTGTTTTAAGGAAATAAGAAAACTTACCTGACATGATATTTGTTGCACTACCTGAATACCTCTCTCCTGAACTTTAGCTGTGACATTACTGAAGCTTACCCATTATCATTGGCCATGCATCATGAATGGCCCAATTTAAGCTCCACATTTTTTACTTTGATGCAGATCATTGCCAAAGAAAAACAGATTTGGATATTCTTGATGATTTAGGGACCTATACATGACAGTTTGGCCACTTTTTTTTTTTTTTAAGAGAACTGAGGATTTTGTAAAATAATTAAAGAAGTAGTACGCACCTTACCGATCCCCCACTGCTGCCATTCCAATCTTTTCTAGGTCCATGATATCTGATTCCTGGTCCCTCTCGATATGGACATGTGACTGCTACAGCCAATCAGCATAGGACCTAACAAATGTGGCCCCTGGGATTGGGTCTTTTGTAAGTTTGCAGGTCATAGAAAAGTCCCAGCTAGTAAAAACAAAGGGCCCTTCTAGATGGGTCAACCGGCTACAGATGAGCCATCACATGGCTTAATCAATCATGCAGCTGAGCTTCTGGAACATGCGTGAGGCCCTTCACTTCATCATTGTTGGCCACACACTTCCTATTTACATAGGGGCAATGTGTGGCCAATAACAATGATTTTACTAGCCACACAAAAGATGTGATCAGTCAAGACACAGGCGTTTTATCATTCATCAGCTAATTGCTGACCCTTTTACATCAGGAACAAGCATTTCTACAAACTCTCTTTTCCAATAATAGGGCCTTGTAAAAGGGTCTTACTGCTTTCATGATCAGATAGTCTTTAGATGTAAACAATCAAAAGTGCCTTGTTGTCCCTTCATGATTCCCTAATGATTTCTCTTTATTGACAGTAAATGTCACTGTGTACACATATAGTATGGAGATTAAAGGAGTATTCCAGCTTCTAAAAATTCCCCATAGTGACTGATCGCAGGGGGGGGGGGGGTCTTACTACTAAAACCCCTAGAGATCTTGAGAATGTGGACCACACTCTGGCTCTTCTCATGCACCAGTGGAGGTTGACACGCCCCCTTCATGCATATCTATGGGAATGACAGACATACACAAGCTTTGTACGAAGAGAGCCAGAGGGCTGTGCAGGAGGTCATGGCCAGACCCTACAAGTTATCAGACACTCATCCTCTTAAATAACCTTTAATCCCTTAACGACCAAGGACGTATATTTACGTCCTTGGCCGGCTCCCGAGATATAACGCGGGGTCACGCGGTGACCCCGCGTCATATCGGGTCGGTCCCGGCATGTATCTGAAGCCGGGACCCGGGGCTAATAGCGCGCAGCAGCAATCGCGGTGCCACGCGCTATTAACCCTCTAGATGCGGTGTTCAAAGTTGAACGCAGCATCTAAACCGAAAGTGAAAGTTGCCCGGCTGCTCAGTGGGGCTGATCGGGACCACCGCAGTGAAAATGCGGTGTCCCGATCAGCTGGGACATGAGCGGAGGTCCTCTTACCAGCCTCCGGCACGTCCCTTTGGCGATTGATTTCTCCAAGCCTGAGATGCAGGCTTGAGCAATCGACTGCTGATAACGCTGATCACTGCAAAGCTATGGCTTTGCAGGGAACAGTGCTGGCAATCAGTGTGTGCAGTGTTATAGGTCCCTATGGGAGCTATAACACTGCAAAAAAAAGTGCAAAAAAAAAGTTAATAAATGTGATTTAACCCTTTCCTTAATAAAAGTTTAAATCACCCCCCTTTTCCCATAAAAAAAAAAACACCATGTAAATAAAAATAAATATAAACATATGTGGTATGCGTGCGTAAATGTCCGAACTATAAAAATATATAATTAATTAAACCGCACGGTCAATGGCGTACGCACAAAAAAATTTCAAAGTCCAAAATAACGTATTTTTGGCCACTTTTTATATCATGAAAAAATGAATAAAAAGCGATCAAAAAGTCTGATCAATACAAAAATTATACCACTAAAAACGTCAGATCACAGTGCAAAAATTAGCCCTCATACCGCCCATACACTGAAAAATAAAAAAGTTATAGGGGTCAGAAGATGAAATTTTAAACGTATAAATTTTCCTGCATGTAGTTATGATTTTTTACAGAAGTACGACAAAATCAAACCTATATAAGTAGGGTATCATTTTAATCATATGGTCCTACAGAATAAAGATCAGGTGTCATTTTTACCGAAAAATGTACTGCGTAGAAACGGAAGCCCCCAAAAGTTACAAAATTGTGTTTTTTCTTCAATTTCGTCGCACAATGATTTTTTTTTCCGTTTCGCTGTAGATTTTTGGGTAAAATGACTGAAGTCACTGCAAAGTAGAATTGGTGGTGCAAAAAATAAGCCATAATATGGATTTTTAGGTGCAAAATTGAAAGGGTTATGATTTTTAAAAGGTGAGGAGGAAAAAAACGAAAGTGCGAAAACGGAAAAACCTGTGGTCCTTAAGGGGTTAAATAAGGGATAAGAAGTAAAATATTTGAATACCCCTTTAACCCCTTCCCATTATAGAATGTATGCATACGTCCCAGCACCCGACACGTTCACGCGCCTGGACGTATGCATACGTCCTAGCGGGCAGCGCAGGAGATCGGCGGCGGGACCTGGTTGGCAATCACAGCCGGAATCCCGCCGCAGCTGCCGGAGCCGCGATCGCGCCAGTCCCGGCAGCATTAACCCCATAGATGCCGTGATCAATCCTGATCATGCATCTTTGGTGTTGACAGGGGGGGCACGCTCCCCCTGTTCACCAATGGCGGCACTGCGATACGATCACGGGTCGCCTTTGGTTGCTAAGGCTGCCTGCTACAGAAGCCAGTGAGATCCAGCCACAGGCTGGATCGCACAGGCTGTACAGTGTGCAGCTGATCTGGTCATACTGTGTTGCAGTACAAATGTATTGCAGCATAGTATAACCTGTAAAAAGTGTAAAAAATAAAAAATTTGTCAATAAAAGAATGAAGTGTAACATTTTTTATAAAAATGCCCCTTTCCCAATAAAAGCCCTGTATTATCACCAAAAAAGATCAAAAGCACAAATCATATACATAATAGGTATTACCACATCCATAATGATGTGTACTATAAAACTATAATGTAAATTATCTCGCACAGTGAACGCCGTAAAAAAAAACAGCGCAAAATTTGCCAATTTTGGTACAAATAGCGGAATAAAAAAAGATCAAAAGGTAGCATGTATGGCAAAAATGATACCAATAAAAAGCATAGCTCATCCCACAAAAAATAAGCCTGGCATCGGACGAAAAATAAAAATGTCATGGCTGCTGGAAAATGAATGGCAGAAAAATAATTTTGCTTAGAAAAGGAAAAAGAATATAGAAAGCTATATAAAATGGGTATTGCCATAATCGTACTGACCCACAGAATAAATATAACATCACTTTTACCGCACAGTGTACACCATTTAAAAAAAAAAAGTGCTCTCTGCTGACCTCTGCTGTCCATTTTAGGAACTGTCCAGAGTAGGATAAAATCCCCATAGCAAACATTTGCTGCTCTGGACAGTTCCTAAAATGGACAGCAGAGGTCAGCAGAGAGCACTGTGGTCATGACATCAGAGAAATCTAAAAAGTAAAGCATTTCCTCTGTAGAATACAGCCTATAAAAATTACTGGAAGTATTAAGATTTTTTAATAGAAGTAATTTACAAATCTGTTTAACTTTCTGGAACCAGTTGATTTAAAAAAAAAAAAAAGTTTTCCACGGGAGTACCCTTTTAAGGTAAAAAATGGGTCCATCCTTAAGGGGTTAAAGGGGTTTTCCGGGCAAATGTCACTAGTGAATTTTCCTCTGGATAGGCCACCAACAGCTGACAGGCAGGTTTCCGGCACCCTACAAATAAGCTATTTGTTGAAGCAAGAAGCTTCACACATTGTGTAGTAAATGGGGGCTAAGCTGCAGTTTCCCAGAACGATCATTATACAATGGGTGCTGCGGCTGTGTCGAACAGCTTATCATAGAAGGTGTCAGGAGTGCGTCTGTGGCGTTTTCCGCCTTCTTATGGTCCTACTAGTTATATAGTGGTGAGCTATCCTACAGGTGAAAATAAAAATACTGGAAGACTCCAAAAAAGTTATTGTTCAATATTAGAAATCATAAATATTAACTTTTTAGCGAGTCCTCAAGACCCTATGGAGCTGAAGGTTTGCAACCTGTGGTACTGTGGCCAGGGCTCTAGAGGGTACTAACATTGTTATCATGTTGTCTTTGAAGGCACAGCAGTAAATTAATTTTTAGTAAGTCCTCAAGACCCTATGGAGCTAAAGGTTCTCAACCTGTGGTATTGTGGCAATGGCTCTAGAGGGTACTTGCATTGTTCTCATGTTGTCTTTGTAGGCACAGCAGTATATGATCATAGCATTGGGAATACTTTTATGTCATTATTATGAATAGAAGGTTACAAAAACATTGAGTAGCTGGCATGAAAACTCATTGTATGTATTTCAAGGCTCATTTATTCCACAAATTCAGTATTTTACTGTTCATTTTTTGTGTATATTATGTTTATGCTATGCATATATGAAGAATGCTTTGTAACACTTTCTGTGTGACAATTTTACCTGGGTACAAGCATTCTGTGCCACACATTTCTCCACTCTGATAAAACTTCCACTTCATCACCTTTCACAATTTGATAATAGCTTCTCTTTGTATTTTCCCACTTATTTTTCCAAGAATATAGACAGCATCTATTAGGTAAATTGAGTATTTTTTGTGTTACTTTACCCAGCTGCATTTTGCAACTGATAAATAAGTGAGACTTACAGGAGCATGATCTTATCATACTGTGAAAGGGGGTAAAGTCTGCAGGTATGTGAATCTGTAAGCACTGCTATGATATCCTGTATGTGTATATGCCATCTATTCCCCCCGACACCTTTCTTTGTTTAATTTCCTCTATCATGTCATTGTCTTCAGGTCTGCAGATCATTATGCCTCAGTACTTACAGGAGAAGTTTGTTCAGGCTGCATTGAGTTATATCATGTGTAATGGTGAAGGCGAATATGTGTGCAGGAACAGTCAGTGCTCCTGTTTGTGCTCTGAATCCTTCCCCCAATGTAACTGTCCCTTCACTGACATCCAGATCATGGAGAACACGCTGAGTAACCAGGGCAAAGCCTGGGCACAGGCATACAAAGATTTTGAAAGCTCAGGTGAGGATTCACATTAGTCAATTTCCATAAAGTCCTTTGTGTAACAAACATTTGATGTGTTTATATCATTGCAAGTTATGTATGTTTTTCGTTGTGTCCAGTATCGTAATCTTTGTTGGACCATTTTTCACCTGACTTTGCATATTTTTAGCCACTGTTATTATATTTGGTCACCTTGTTTTACCATACTTTACCATACTTTATGGGCCGTGTCAATTACTTCTTAACAATACATTTTTGTTGTTTGTTTTCATTACAATTGCCTTTATATGTTTTTGTCTCAACTGTTGAAATGCCTGATTATTATCCTTACAATTCTATTATCATGCCACATGAATCAGTCGTATCCAATGGAGTTAGAAATTACATGTACATGTTTATGACAGCTATAGATTTATAATGGTTTGTGTATTTCATTACTGTTTCTTTTCTTTTTGCAAACATCTGTCTGGTTTTCTTAATTATTCTTCTTCTTCTTAATATTACACTATAATATGAAATCCCAACTAGCATCTCATTTTAAGTCTCTACTACAACTACAACAACTAAGAGTAATGGATATTATAAGTGGATGTGTTATTACATAACATGTAGAACCACCATTGCTACATACAGAGAGGCAGAACTGTAAAAAAAAATGTCTGAAAAGAAAAGCTATACCCATAGCATTTTCAGCTCAGCTTTCATTGTTTGAGATGGAATATGAAATGAAAACTGTGCTGCGATGGGTTGCTATGAGATAAAAAAATAAAAAAAAGCAGTTTAATACATCTCCGCCATTGTTTTGTCAAAACCAAAGGTCAATCTGGAAAGGAACACTGAGTTAATGGAGTATACTAAAACTGTCATAGGCTGGGAAGAGAACAGATAAGATTGTAGAATTAGTCAGTTGGAGTAAAAAGGAATATATATGATACGTGGCAGGCACTGTCCCAACTGCTATAGCTTTTAACCTCTTCAGGACATAGGGCGTATGGATACGCCCTGAATCCCGAGTCCTTAAGGACCGAGGGCGTATCCATACGCCCGTGGGAATTCCGGCCCCCACCGCTAGCCGGTTGGGGACCGGAGCCGGATGCCTGCTGAAATCATTCAGCAGGCATCCCGGCATATCGCCCAGGGGGGTCATTATGCCCCCCCATGTCGGCGATCGCCGCAGATCGCTGGACAATTCAGTCCAGCGATCTGCGGCGATTCCGGGTCAATCGGGTCTCCGGTGACCCGGTGACCCGGAATTACTGGCTGTTCGGGGCCGTCTCTGACGGCCCCGAACAGCCAGAGCCTGCAGGGGTGAGGTGGCACTGGTGCCACCTCACGATCGCCCTGATTCGTCGGCCGGATTACCGGCCGACCAATCAGGGCGCCTGCTGCGGGTGTCACTCCCGCACCCGCTCCGCCCCTCTTCCGGAGGACGTGAGCGGGTGCGGGAAGACGACCCCCGGTGCTGGGGACCCCGATCCCCGGCGCCCCTGTTGGGATCGGGGCCCCAGGAGCAGCGGCGGCGGCGAGGGACTGACCTGCAGCATCTGGATCGTTGGAGGTGAGTGACAGCCTCCTGCTGTTGCTTAGCAACAGCTCCCAGCATGCAAAAAGGGCATGCTGGGAGCTGTAGTTATGCAACAGCAGGAGGCAGACCACCACAACTCCCAGCATTCCCTTATGGGCATGCTGGGACTTATGGTTTTGCAACAGCTGGAGGCACATTCTTTCTATGGAAAAGTGTACCTTCAGCTGTTGTCTAACTACAACTCCCAGCTTGCACAAACAGCTAAAGTGCATGCTGGGAGTTGTAGTGGTGCATCTGCTGGTTGCATAACTACAACTCCCAGCATGCCCGTTGGCTGTCGGTGACTGCTGAGAGTTGTAGTTTTGCAACAGCTGAAGGCACAATGGTTGTGAAACTCAGAGTTTTTTTTTACCTAACTCAGTGTTTCATGACCGGTGTGCCTCCAGCTGTTGCAAACTACAACTCTCAGCAGTCACCTTACACCATGCACCGTACATGCTGGGAGTTGTAGTTTTGCAACAGCTGGAGGCACACTGGTTGTGAAACACTGAGTTAGGTCACAAACTCAGTGATACATAACCAGTGTACCTACAGTTGTTGCAAAACTACAACTCTCAGCAGTCACCGACAGCCAACGGGCATGCTGGGAGTTGTAGTTATGCAACAGCTGGATGTCCCCCCCCCCAATGTGAACGTACAGGGTACACTCACATGGGCGGAGGATTACAGTAAGTATCTGGCTGCAAATTTGAGCTGCCGCAAACTTTCTGCTGCAGCTCAAATTGCCAGCGAGAAACTACTGTGAACCCCCCGCCTGTGCGACTGTACCCTAAAAACACTACACTACACTAACACAAAAAATAAAATAAAAAGTAAAAAACACTACATATACACATACCCCTACACAGCCCCCCTCCCCTCCCCAATAAAAATGAAAAACGTCTGGTACGCCACTGTTTCCAGAACGGAGCCCCCAGCTGTTGCAAAACAACTCCCAGTATTGTCGGACAGCCGTTGACTGTCCAGGCATGCTGGGAGTTTTGCAACAGCTGGAGGCACCCTGTTTGGGAATCACTGGCGTAGAATACCCCTATGTCCACCCCTATGCAATCCCTAATTTAGGCCTCAAATGCGCATGGTGCTCTCACTTTGGAGCCCTGTCGTATTTCAAGGCAACAGTTTAGGGTCACATATGGGGTATCGCCGTACTCGGGAGAAATTGTGTTACAAATTTTGGGGGGTATTTTCTGCTTTTATCCTTTTTAAAAATGTAAAATTTTGGGGAAAACAAGCATTTTAGGTAAAAAAAAAAAAAAAATTTTTACATATGCAAAAGTCGTGAAACACCTGTGGGGTATAAAGGTTCACTTAACCCCTTGTTACGTTCCCCGAGGGGTCTATTTTCCAAAATGGTATGCCATGTGGTTTTTTTTTGCTATCCTGGCACCATAGGGGCTTCCTAAATGCGGCATGCCCCCAGAGCAAAATTCGCTTTCAAAAAGCCAAATGTGACTCCTTCTCTTCTGAGACCTGTAGTGCGCCAGCAGAGCACTTTTCACCCCCATATGGGGTGTTTTCTGAATCGGGAGAAATTGGGCTTCAAATTTTTAGGGGTATTTTCTGCTATTACCCTTTTTAAAAATAAAAATTTTTTGGGAAAACAAGCATTTTAGGTAAAATTTTTTTTTTTTTTTTACATTTGCAAAAGTCGTGAAACACCTGTGGGGTATTAAGGTTCACTTTATCCCATGTTACATTCCCCGAGGGGTCTAGTTTCCAAAATGGTATGCCATGTGTTTTTTTTTTGCTGTTCTGGCACCATAAGGGCTTCCTAAAGGTAACATGCCCCCCAAAAACCATTTCAGAAAAACGTACTCTCCAAAATCCCCTTGTCGCTCCTTCCCTTCTGAGCCCTCTACTGCGCCCGCCGAACATTTTACATAGACATATGAGGTATGTGCTTACTCGAGAGAAATTGGGCTACAAATACAATTAAAAATTTTGTCCTTTTACCCCTTGTAAAAATTCTAAAATTGGGTCTACAAGAACATGTGAGTGTAAAAAATGAAGATTGTGAATTTTCTCCTTCACTTTGCTGCTATTCGTGTGAAACACCTAAAGGGTTAAAACACTTACTGAATGTCATTTTGAATACTTTGGGGGGTGTAGTTTTTATAATGGGGTCATTTATGGGGTATTTCTAATATGAAGACCCTTCAAATCCACTTCAAACCTGAACTGGTCCCTGAAAAATACTGAGTTTGAAAATTTTGTGAAAAATCGGAAAATTGCTGCTGACCGTTGAAGCCCTCTGGTGTCTTCCAAAAGTAAAAACACGTCAATTTTATGATGCAAACATAAAGTAGACATATTGTATATGTGAACCAAAAAAAAATGTATTCGTAATATCCATTTTCCTTACAAGCAGAAAGCTTCAAAGTTAGAAAAATGCTAAATTTTCAAATTTTTCATCAAATTTACGGATTTTTCACCAAGAAAGGATGCAAGTATCGACAAAAATTTACCACTATGTTAAAGTAGAATATGTCACGAAAAAACAATCTCGGAATCAGAATGATAACTAAAAGCATTCCAGAGTTATTAATGATTAAAGTGACAGTGGTCAGATGTGCAAAAAACGCTCCGGTCCTTAAGGCCAAAATGGGCTCCGTCCTGAAGGGGTTAAGGGTATGCCCACACTGAAGAATTGGGTAGAAAAATTTCCTTGTATAATTCCTCTTGAGATTTACATCTTTCTTTTCCATGGTAAATGGAGAAGAAATAAAAGGAATCAGCATTTAATTAAGTGCCGAAGAAAAGAGAAAGTGACAAATAGTTAAGCTATAGTTATCCTATATACTTACAGTCCTGCTGGTGCATTGGGGGCAGTTGCCCAGATCACTCTTATTTCCTCCCGTAACCCCACCAGAACACCCAGCCCGAGCCGTCCCTCGGCAAGAGATGTGGAGCCTAGGTCTCCTGGGACTGTCACATGGCTCCACGTCACTGCTGAGAGGCAACTTGGGCTCAGTTGTCCAGCAGGATTACAGGAGGAGACAGAAATGAAAAGAATTTTCCGCTGCTGAAATTCTGCTGTGTGACTAGGTCAGCAGAAAACCCATTCACACTAATGTGTTAACATTCAGGCAACAGAATTTCTCAGAGCAATTCAACATAAATGTAGAAATTCCATAGTGTGACGGTACTTTAACCCATGAAGACCAACAAATCTAGGAATAATGGTATCTACAAGCCTACTGTTTCCAGATACCCGATTATGTGACTTGCTTTAACTGGAATGTTTGTAGGCAACTAACTGGTGTAGCATTACATACAGCTGATACATTTTATAGCCAAAAGTCACCTCAGCCAATCATTCATGTGTTCTCTAAAAACAAAATGCACTACATCTTCTCTCAGGGAGAATTGAGAGGCCCCTATACACATTAGAGAGTTGGCAGATCACACAGTCCCAAAGTTCGTGATACCATAAGAGACTCTCAAGATCAGGTAGGATGGAGAGCTTTGGAGGACATTTCTGTGTTGTCTTGACTGTGTACTTAGGGTCATTGTCTTGTAGGAAGATGAACCTTTGGCCCAGATTGGATCAGGTTATTTTTAAGAATATCTATATACTTTGCTCTATTCAGCTTTCCCTTAACCCTGACCAAGTGTCCCAGCCGCTGGTAAAAACAACAACATGATGCCATCACCATCCTTTACTCTACAGATGGTATTGGGCAGGTGATGAGCAGTGTCTGACCAGAGAAGGCCCCCAGAGCTAAAGGAGGCCCAGAGCTAAATTTCAGGCATCACAGCAATATAAGGAATTACAATTTTTACTATGCTACTATGATGTATCAAACTGCAATACATCAATCACTCTAAGAAAAATGTTGTCCACAATTTGTGATGGTGGCTTGTAAACAGCTTTTTTTAGTCTCACTTAGCATCATGGCACAAAAACTCAGTTGGGTTGAGATCTGATGAGTGTGCAGGACAATCCATCAAAGACTGTACCCAGATCCCGGTCTTGTAAAATGCACAGTTTAGAAGTATACTTCCAACATGTGTTGTCCAACATTTTAGCATACAAGATAGCACAGCATTCTGAGCTATTTTGTTTGGTATTAATGACTAAACCTGTTGGAGCCTCCAACGCAGGTGTAAACCCAGTTGTAATCTTTCCATCTGCTGTTATGCATATATTTTTCCCAACTTATCTCTGTCTCCTATTAGGATTTTGCCATTTGAGCAGAGGAGTGGTAGATGATATGAAATGTGAACAGATCATTCATATTGGTTACTAATAATAATTTTCAACATTAGTAATGTCTCAGCTGAGATATTTTTCATCTAACAACAGTGACTGATCTGTAGCTATTTAAAATCACCGTTTTTTGCCAGGCACACTGTAGACTGTAGCTTAGTGACTAACAGCAGTGAACATAAAGTGATATTGTAGAAACATGATTATAAGGTTTTCCCTTATGAGAGTGTCAGCTGGACTTTTAGAGTCTATAATCAACAAGCTCAATTTGTAATTTACATTCTTGGTTCCCGATATGTAGCGCTTGCCAAGTCAAATTTTAGGTTACAATATACAGTCCACTTGAAATGCATTCTCTCATCCTCCTACTCCACCTGTGGAAGATGTAAGATGTTTCCTGTAGAAAACATTGGTCTTAACCGAACCTTTACTAGAGGGTTTGTAACTTCTGGCATACATCCATGGTTTAGGTACAGTACAAACTATTGAATAACAATATTGCTTACAATATTTAGATACTTGTTAAGAATTCCTTGATGTACAAAGATATGCTACCTATGTTTCATCAGAATTTCATCATTTGCTACAGCTTTATTTAAAGATGCTGTCAAGTAAAATACATGTTCCCATCACTGCACCCCCTACGCGATTGTCTATCACATTCTGGATTTATTCTATGTATTTGGCACTCGCTTCCTTGCAGTCTAGCCTTCTCTCTGCTTCTGATCAAACACCTTCTACACTTTTAAATCTTATCCTGCTTTCCGTACCAAGTCTGGAGGGACGCTCTAATAATATTCTCCTTTATATAGTTACATAGTTACATTGTTTATAAGGTTCAAAAAAGACCAAAATTCATCAAGGTCAACTTATCCCTATTGTGTTCCTACTCTGTTGATCCAGAAGAAGACAAAAAACCCTTATGAGGCTGATGCCAATTGCCCCAAACTAGGGGGAAAAATTCCTTCCCTACTCCAATATGGCAATCAGAATAAATCCCTGGATCAATGTTCCATTCCTATAATCTAGTATCCATAACCTTTAATCTTATTACTCTCCAAAAATTCATCCAGGCCCCTTCTGAACCCTTTTATTGAGTTCACCATGACCACTTGCTTTGGCAGAGAGTCTCATAGTCTCACTGCTCGTACAGTAAAGAACCCCGGTCTGTGCTGATGTAGAAACCATATTTCCTCTAGACGTAGAGGATGCTCCCTTGTTGTAGATACAGTCCTGGGTATAAATAGATCATGGGAGGGACCTCTGTACTGTTGCCATGTTCCTCAAAAGATTTGTTATATGGGAATACCATTACATAAAGAGATACATTTGGTCTACAACAATGTTATGCTAGGATTTATAACATTCTCATTAATGCGAGGACAGGGGTTTCCCAGCAGAACTTTGCTTGCCGCGTCACTCTGCCCTCACCATCTTGTCATCTTCCCATAGGGCATTCCAGTGCTGCCTCTTTCCCAGGTAAAGCAAAAATAGAGAAACAGAAACATAGCCGCACATCCACTATTTGTATTTTGATCTACTAGCTTCCCAGCATAATTTCAAAAACGAACAGGTTGTTAGTATACATTTTGATAAAAAAGTACAAGCCTACTTGCCACATCAAGGTCACCTAGTTAGAGTTGGTCTCTAACCTAACACTGGTGTAGTGTCGGGCGGTGACCACTGCCTCCATGACACCAAGCCCACAGGGGGAATGACCCAGTGGCAAGGCAGCCCCACTGCTGCCCAACTAGCCCCCGACTCCAGGCCACACTACCTCCCAGACAAAGCATCATAGGAATAATGGCCACCACAGAGCACTACACCAGTGTTAACACCTACCATGTGCTCCCTGCCAGAGGGCTGGGAGAATGCTAGGTGGAAACCAATACGCAGTCTCCTGCTGATAAAAAATGCCTGGGCCGAATGGGTGGAGTGAAGTGCTGGCCAGGTAAACAACACATATTTGGTCCAACACATAATGTAAAAGAAAGATTATCTTTTTTCATTATTTCATAGTCTAGTTCGAATGCTCTTGTGTCTATTAAATTTGGAAGTATCCAGGAAAGGAGGATATATCGCGCTGCCACCAGACATAAACTTAAGGGTAAGATGATTTTATTGCACAATAGGGATCCACGCAACGCATTTCCAAGCCGCTTTGGCTTTTTCGTCAGGCGCAGTTACACATTGATAAAAGGCGCAGTTACACATTGATAAAAGTTCATTTAAATCAACACCAGAGCGCATGAACCCTCCTCCGGAAGTGACATAGTGCATATTCACATCAGTAAAACTTAAGCTACTGCACTTACATATCAAACCAGAGAAATATAAATAATTATAAAGATATTTACACAAGTCTTTCATGACACTCATAAAAGACTGTATAAACGTAAATATCAATATTTTAAAAATCAGTTTTTTCAATGATATCGTTCAAACCTGTTCAAACCTGAGAAGGATTTCCCCTTTCTCGATGGACACTGAGGGATCCATTTACAGCACAGACACCTAGGGACATTGCATTTAAAGGTTCCCACCTTCTCCATATTCACCACAACATTTTCACTCTTTTTTTTTCTTTTTTTCAGGCAATTAGGTGCAAGGTGGTTCCACAAACTCTTTGCTCTCCGATATGTCACTGCTGGTGCTTTTGGGAGCTGCTGTTTTAAAATTGGGTCTTGCATTAGTATGGGTCAATGATTTTTAAGAGTTTTTTGTATCTGATTAGTAAAACTATTAAAATTTAGTAATAAAATTACATTTACGTTTTTCATTAATCTTATTCCTTTTTATTTTTGTTTTAGGGACTAACAGATTTCCTTGCTCCATAGCACTTGTTTTGTTAAAAGCATATTCCAGGATTTTTTTTAGGGTAACCCTTTTCTGTAAAACATGTATATAATAAATTAGATTGTGTTTTGAAATCCCTATCCAGAGTACAGTTCTTTTTGTTCCTCTGATACTGTCAAAAGGGTATATTTCTAACCCACTTTGGAAAGTGACAGGGATCATAATTTAAAAAGCTATTCATGTCAACTTTCTTAAAATGGGTCCTAGTTTTGCTGGTATTATTAAAATTCTTAAAAATGTCAAGATCTAAAAATACTATGAAAGTCTCAGAATAATTTAGAGTAAAATTAAGACCCCATTCGTTATAATTGAGTCACTGAACAAATTCAATGGCCTCCAGTCCAGACCCCTCCCATAGAATGAACAGATCGTCAATAAACCTTTTGTAAAAAAAAGTATGCGTGGATGCGCGACATGTAGGGACTCGAAACGGCCCATAAATAAATTTGCATAACATGCAAAGGTAAATTTAACTATATTACTATTTTTAATAGTTTTACTAATCGGATACAAAAAACTCTTTAAAATCATTGGCCCATACTAATGCAAGACCCAATTTTGAAACAGTAGCTCCCAAAAAGGACCAGCAATGACATATCGGAGAGCAAAGAGTTTGCGGAACCACCTTGCACCTAGTCGCCTGGGTAACAATCTTTAAATGCAATGTTCATCAGTGTATGTGCTGTAAATGGATCCCTCAGTGTCACTCGACAAAGGTGAAATCCTTCTCTACGGGTGAATGCTTTGCTCTGAGAGAAGTGAGCAATTGTGCATTTGTGGCCTGCAGTATATTGGCCATATGGTCCAAAGGCTGAGGGCATGAATGAACAAACATAGATACAACATTTATGCGAAATTTATGCAGCACAGCGTGTCCCGGCATATTGCTTTGATGCATGGTGGAAGTATTGAAGATCTGTCTGTACTAGTGATTTAAACAATTCTGGAGGAGGTTCCAAATAGATTCCAGAGACTAATAAATAGGGAATCTTTCTGGATATGTAACCTTAATACTATATTCCTGGCAGGTTTGAACGATATCATTGAAAAAAAGGATTTTTAGAATATTGATATTTACGTTTATAAATGAGTATCATGAGGTGTAATTATAAGTATCATGAGGTGTAATTATGTTTATACTTCTTTAGATTTCTTTGGTTTGATATGTAAATGTTGTAGTTTAATTTTACTCATGTGAATTTGCACTTGTCATTTCCGGAGGAGGGTTCATGCTCTCTGGTGTATATTTATATGGACTTTTATCAATGTGTAACCGCACCTGACGAAAAATCCGGAGCGGCTTTGAAACGCGATGCGTGGATCCCTATTGTGAAATAAAATCATCTTACCCTTAAGTTTATCTCTGGTGGCAACACGATATATCTCCCTTTCCTGGGTACTTCTGAATTTATATTGGGCATTTGGACGCTGGGAGCCGCAGCAGCCGCTGTCCAAGGAACTCGTATCTAGCGCTTCAAGTGTTGTGCATCTATTAGCCCAACACACACAGGTGAGTGCATTTTGATCTGGTTCTTTGCTATCCCACAATATCGGATTCCACCCAGGGGAGCACACCCTGTTTCTTCTTGTATTGTGTCTATTAAAGGCAGTTTTGGCAGTTGACTGGAATCACCATCACCATTACAAAGCCATACGTATTCTAATATATTTGACATCTTATGTGAAGAAACGAATGATGTCATGAGCTTAAAGGGGTACTCCGGTGCTTAGACATCTTATCCCCTATCCAAAGGATAGGGGATAACATGCCTGATTGCGGGAGTCCCGTGTGATGTCACGCTACGCCCCTCAATGCAAGCCTACGGGAGGGGGCGTGATAGCTGTCACGCCCCCTCCCGTAGGCTTGCATTGAGGGGCGGAGCATAACATCACACGGAGGTGGGGGCGTGACGTCACATGCCGCCCGCCCTGTAGTCCCTGGTAATCAGACCCGGAGCGAACACGCTCCGGGGACTGATTACAAACGGGGTGCCGCCTGCATGATCCCGGGGGTCCCCAGCGGCGGGACTCCCGCGATCAGGCATGTTATCCTCTATCCTTTGGTACGGGATAAGATGTCTAAGCATCGGAGTACCCCTTTAAGATAAGAACATACCCATACCCAATATATATTAATGCATTACCAAATGTATGACAGGAAAATGCAATGACAATGTGGGGATATTTAAGTTAGTTTTGTGCTGTTTTCTATAGTAACCACTGTGGTATCTATTTTAATTTTCCCTTTAAACATTAAAATTTTCTCATTATAAAAGGGAGCTATATTCTGATAGGTCACCATAGGCAATTTCTTTACTTGTCCTTTGTCCTAGTTTTGATAAATCTTACTCATTGAGTTTTTTTTTTCTCAGAATAGCCAGTTCTTCAATCTTATTTATTTTTAATGGTACCCTACATTGAAAAAAACATTTAGCACCTCATTTATCAAGAAGACTAACAAAAAAATTGCCTTTTTGCCTATAGCAACCAATTACAGTACAACTCTTCCTTTTTCCAAAGCAGTAGACAAAAAGTTGTGCTCTGATTGTTATGGTTTTAGTAGACGCCATATTGATTATATTGTATTATCTCATATTAAAATTATTTTCTGAACTTCACCTGAGAATCCTATAAGAGTGTAGCTAGTATTAATAATATCATAAAGAGATATTATGTAATGATACGTTCCATGATCCTAGAATCCTTGAACTTCTTGGGTTAGCATATACATTAAACTCACACAGATAAGAGAAATTGTGGAGGAAGCCATTGTGGCTCATAATTTACTGCGAGCACTGACATGTCCGAGCTGTGGAGGGCATCTACGGCAGAAACAAGACATACCAAAGACCTGGAGAAACAAAATAATCCAAGTAGATGTCATGCATGTTTAGAAATTCACAGAGCATATTGTAAAGGTTATACCTAGTGTTTGCGAGTTTTTAGCAGCTTAATATGTCTATAAAAAGGGCAAATGTTCATAGAAATAAAGCAAGCTCTTGTCCAATTTTCAAAGGTCATATAAAATTGTCTGCCACCACGTTCCTCTAGTCAAACAGCCCAACCATACATAGATGGTTAATTTACCATGTTTCTAAGAAAAACTCTAAAAAAAATTGAAAGACTGGATAGAATATTTGAACATTTGCAAAGATGTTTTAGATCATCTTACTAATTTAAATATAAGACAAATTAACACGAGTAAACACAAAATGTAGCTGTAAAATGACTGTACCATTTATTGTAGATACTCAATCAAAACCTACATCATCCATGTGAAAATTTAATTGCCCTAAACCTAATAAATGGTTGTTCCTACCCTTGGCAGCTGTAACCAAACATTGATGCTTTGGCTACATTGTAGCGTTTTAAAACATGGCCTTCCAGTTTAAGGTCTTTCCACAGCATCTCAACAGGATATGTCAGGTTTCTGACATGGTCACTTGAAAAGCGTAATTGTAGACTGCAGCATTTTTGTTATTATTTTAAATACATAAAGGGAATCAACGCGATAATGAAGGACATCATTTTATATTAGCGGGGCAACGGTTTAAAAGTAATATCAGAAAGTATTACTTTACTGAGAGAGTAGTGGATGCATGGAATAGCCTTCCTGCAGAAGTGGTCGCTGCAGATACAGTGAAGGTGTTTAAGCATGCACGGGATAAGAATAAGGCTATCCTTCATATAAGATAGAGACAAAGACTGTTTATAGTATTCAGAATATTGGGCAGACTAGATAGGCCAAATGGCTCTTATCTGCCGACACATTCTATGTTTCTAATAGTAGAACTACTCCTGACCATCACATCACACCATCACCATGTTTGACTGTAGGTATCACATTCTTATTTCGGAAGAGGTTTTTGCTTTATGCCTTTATGTATCAGGATCCTTATCCTCCAAAAAGTTTCACATTTTACCAATCAGTACATAGAACATTATTCCAACAGTCTTAAAGGTCATCTAGATGTTGTTAGTTTGGCCAACAAGTGATTGACCTTTATTTTCTTTTTGGTTGCCCACTGCATCTCCTCCCTGCAGGCCATTTTGCCAAAGTTTTTTCTTTTATGGAATTATATACATTAACCTTAACTGAGGCAAGTAAGACCTGCAATTGTTTAACCTCCTAAGGACGCTGTGATTTTTAGTTTTTGCAGTTTCATTTCTTCCTTCTAAGAGTCATAACGCCTTCAAATTTCTACTCACAGACCCAGATAAGGACTTGTTTTATGCATCACCAATTTTCCTTCATAAGGGCATCACTCATTTTAACACGAAGTCAATGATAAAGCTAAAAAATTATAATTGTGGGGCAAAATTAAGAAAACAAACAAACCAGTTTTGCAACTTTTGGAGTTTTTTTTGTTTCTATGCAGTACACTTTTTGCTTAAAAAAAACTAAACGAAAAAACTCTAGGTCCATATGATTACAACGATACCCCGTTTATATAAATGTTGTTTTATTTTACTACTTTTCAATAATTTTAACTTTTTGTAAGAAAATTGTCCATGTTCGAGGCTGTATGATTTTTTATGCTAGTTTTCATCAGTACCATTTTTGTTCATTTTTTTTCTGGTGTATATAGTGTCCAAAAATCAGCAATTCTGGAAAGGTTTACCACAATTTTACATTTCCCCATTTGTGAATGGTTTTTATTGTGGCTTACCAGAGAACCAGAGCTATGGTAATTGTTCTCCATTTGTATTTAGATCTCTCTAGAACATGGCATCATGTGCTGCTTCACATTGTCAGACAGGTTCTATTTAAAGTGCCTTTTCTCTCTTAAACATTTATGGCATTAGTCCTGCCCCTGAGACTTGCATCTATTTTAACATTGCAGGTCCCTATTTGAGGAGGTGGCTGGGGGCCCTTGATCTTAAAATAAATGTATATTTGGATACACCTTAGATAGAAATACCTCTTTGAGGGCCCTTTTACGCATTGGAATTTCTAGAAGGAATTTCTGTGGCCAGCAGGTGCTGGATTTGTCTAGATGGGTGTGTATCTAAATATGTTCTGAAGCTGCAGCCACTCGTGCTGCTTTGCGGTGTACGAGTGGCTGAAGTGCATGCATAGTTTCCTTCCCATTGTCTTGCAAATGGGGAGAACACTTCAGGAACCACTTCACAACCAGATTGAACACGTGTGCCATGCAGGGTGCATGGCTCAGCCTTCCCTGTCGCAGAGCAGAAAAGATGTTCTTCCTGTTGTCAGTCACCATGGTTCCCAATTAGAATTTTTGTGGAGTATGCCATGCTCCAATTTCTTTATGAATGAAGTTTAGCAGTTCATCCCTTGTGTGACTCCATTCGCCAAGGCAAACTATGTGAAGAAAAGTGTGACATCGCCGAGCCCTGCACACATGGTATTCTGAAGGGGCACTGAGACTTGTCTGGGCAGTGGAGGCTGAGGACACGGTGGAGGATGAGGAGGCGAAGTCGCACACTGTCACAGGACCAACGGCCTGAGAGTGTGGAGGAGGAAGCGGCGTGACCTGGCCAAGTTGGTGTGGTGGCTGTGCAGGAACCACATTCACCCAGTGAGCTGTAAAGGACATGTATTGTCCCTGACCATAGTTAGAGCTCCAGACGTCGGTGCTGCCATACACTTTGGTACACACCAACAGGCTCAAGGACTGGCCCAACTTCTCTTCCACAAAATTGTGCGGGGCTGGTACTGCCTTCTTCACAAATATATGACGGCTTGGCACTCTCCACCTCGGCTCGGCACAAGCCATCAGTTCTCTGAAAAGTGCAGATTGCCCCACTTGAAAAGGGAGGGACTGCAGCACAAGTAACTTGGACAGGAACACATTCAGCTTCTGCGTCGTTGGATGAGTGGGCGCATATTGTTGTCTCGGACATGGCTTTGCGGATGGATTGTTGGCGGAATGACAGACTAAAAGTTGGAGGAGCAGGAGCATCTGAAGCGACAGAAGGAGGGTATGACACACAGCTCCCTTCGGCTGAGATGGTGGAGCCTTGGCTGGCTGAAGCATGGAGCGGCATGCCACTGGGTGATGCAGCAGGCTGAACCACTACATCGGAGCCACGGTTCTCCCTGGCCGCTTTATAGTGGAGCAGCATATGTTAACACAGGGCCGTAGTGCCAACATTGGGACCCTTGCCATGCTTCACCTTCTGTCGACACATCTTGCATGTGGCTATGCTACCCTTCTCCGGATGCTTGATGAAAAATTGCCACACTGCTGAGTAGCTGATTTTCCCACCAACAGTCCACACTAATTGACTGCTACAACCGATGTCTCCAGGAAACCCTGTTCCAGGTAGGCTGCCGCAAAGCGAGAACATTTGGCTCCAGAATTTCCTCTTCTGCCACCATGCTGACTGCCAACCATGCTACCACAGTGCTAGTTCAGCTGCTGCCTCACGGGCAACCTACAACCTTCTTCTCCTGGTGATGATGAAGCCCCTTCTGTACCCGGCTCCAAATTGCGATCGGCTTCATCATCACGTCACTGATGTCCTCCTCAGGTTTCTCAACAGTGTCAGCTTTAGGACCCTGAATGCTGGCAACACCATCTCCCACGTCATACTCCTCATCACTACTTGCCTGCTTAGCGGAGGAAATGGCCTCCTCCACTTCTTGGCTGGGCAGCAGCTGCTGTCTGTCCTCTATTAGATTGTCCTCACTAAATAGTGGAGATGAACCCAAAGCATAAGATACATCTGTGGGGGAGGGAACAGCATAGGACAGAGGCAATGAGAGGACAGGGACTGCTCCGGGGCCATACCAACTGATGGTTGTGTCTGATGAACCCACCGACTGTTGACTGGGGGTATCAGATGTCACTTTTGATGAAGTAGATGATCGTGTTAACCAATCGATGACGGCAGATGGGTTGCTGGTCACGACCACTAGCTGATTTCGGGAGCTCAGGCCTCTCGCTGCGACTACTGCTGCCACTCGCCCCTAGTCTGCTGCAACCTCTTCCTGATGAATTTAGGCCTCTGCCACTCCTCTGTGCACGTCCTGGCATTTCTCTGCCTGACATACTTAGTGCGTATATGAAGGGAGTACAATATGCTTCACTACGCTTAAAACAGTATTTGTCTAGAACAGCAGCAGGTGATTACTTTTGGCTGTCCTTTCACAGTATCTAGGCCCTTGACAGATTAACAGGTGCAAAATAGTAGACTATTTAGATGTAGGTATGTGATATGCACTTATGAGGGCAGAAAAATGCAATACAGTACACTTAAAAAAAGTATCTGAGTGCAACACCAGCCGGTGACTACTTTTGCCTGGCCTTTTACAGTATCTAGGCCCCAGACAGATTAACAGGTACAAAATAGTACACTACTTAGATGTATGTATGTGGTATGCACTTATGTTGGCACAAAAATGCGCTACAGCATGCTTACATAGTGTATTTTTGCACAACACCAGCAGTACACAACAGTGCTGCAGCACACAGTCACTGTGTACTAAACCCAAAATTGCACTCTCTCACAGACTATTAGGAATGGACTGCTGGTTGTGTATTATTCAGTCAACAGACTAGTATAATCAGCAGACCATTTGTTGTGGAACAAAGAGGGCAGAAAAATGTGCTACAGTACGCTTAAAAAAGTATTGGAGCAAAACACCAGCCAGTGATTTTGCTTGGCCTTTCACAGTATCTAGGCCCTTGAAAGATTATAAGGTACAAAATAGTACACTACTTAGATGTAAGTATGTGGTATGCACTTATGAGGGCAGAAAATGCGCTTCAGTATGCTTAAAAATGTAATGCAGTAAAACACCAGCCGGTGATTACTTTTGCATGGCCTTTCATAGTATCTAGGCCCTTGACAGATTAACAGGTACAAAATAGTACACTACTTAGATGAGTGCAGAAAAATACGCTACAGTACGCTTAAAAATCATATTTTTGCACAACCCCAGCAGTACACAACAGTACTGCAGCACACTGTTGCTGTGAACTAAACCCAAAATTTCACTCTCTCAAAGATTATTAGGAATGGACTGCTGGTTATTATACCATCTACAGACTAGTATAACCAGCAGACCATTTGTTGTGGAACAAAGACACAGAGTTGCGCTGAAAATGTATTCCTCCATCCTCTGCTGTTTCTCAAGCTGAGCCAGCTTGTTCAAATGTATGAGGCAACACACAGCTCTCTGCCCCTCTCTGTAATACACTGCTGTAGAAAGGGCCTGGGAGGTTAATGGCTGCAGTAAAAAAAAAATGCACTGTGAAAAATGCACTGATCACTGTCCACCAGAACGCTGACGTGACTATGACGTGACTATGAGGTGAAACACTTCTGTACAATGCTTGTCTGTGTAACACACAGCGCTGTTCTATCTCTCTGCAATGAAAGGATGAAGTGATAAGCTGGAATATAGCTGTCGATTATATAGGGCTGTGACATCACAGGGGTGACTGGCTGCTGATAGGCTGCATCCTGCATGTGATTCAGGGTCATCCCGCCTACCCGCCTTGCCTTCTTGCCTTCCCAGTGTTCCTTGCCCCATGTCCTCACATGTGGATCCACCATTTTAGATGCCCTTGAGCCTGGACCGTACTAAATGGAGTTTAATGAAACAATTCACGCGATATTCACATTCGTTGCAAATCAAATTTTTCATGAAATTTGTTACTAATTCGGATTCGTCAGATTCAATTCGCTCATCTCTAGCCAAGACCAAAGAGCTGTCGAAGGACAACAGAAACAAAACTGTAGACCTGCAGCAGGCTGGGAGGCCTGAATCTGCAATAGGCAAGCAGCTTGGTGTGAAGAAATCAAATGTGGGAGCAATTATTAGAAAATGGAAGACATACAAGACCACTGATAATCTTCCTCGATCTGGGGCTCCACACAAGATCTAATCAAATGTGTCAAAATGGTGTGTCAATTTGGTGTCAAAATGGTCACAAGAACGGTGAGCAAAAATCCCAGAACCACACGGGGGACCTAGTGAATGACCTGCAGAGAGCTGGGACCAAAGTAACAAAGGCTACTATCAGTAACACACTACGCCGCAAGGGACTCAAATCATGCAGTGCCAGATGTGTCCCCCTGCATAAGCCAGTACATGTCTGGGCCTGTCTGAAGTTTGCTAGAGAGCATTTGGATGATCATGAAGAGTATTGGGAGAATGTCATATGGTCAGATGAAACCAAAGTAGAACTTTTTGGTAAAAGCTCAACTCATCGTGTTTGGAGGAGAAAGAATGCTGAGTTGTATCCAAAGAACACGATACCCACTGTGAAGCATGGGGGTGGAGACATCATGCTTTTGGGCTGTTTTTCTGCTAAGGGACCAGGAAGACTCATCCGTGTAAACGAAAGAATGAATGGGGCCATGTATCGTGAGATTTTGAGTGAAAACTTCCTTCTATCAGCAAAGGCATTGAAGATGAAACATGGCTGGGTCCTTCAGCATAAAAATGATCCCAAACACACTGCCCAGGAAATGAAGGAGTAGCTTTTTAAGAAGCATTTCAAGGTCCTGGAATGGCCTAGCCAGTCTCCAGATCTCAACCCCATAGAAAACTTCTGGAGGGAGTTTAAAGTCTGTGTTGCCCAGTGACAGCACCAAAACATCACTGCTCTAGAGGAGATCTGCATGGAGGAATGGGCCAAAATACCAGCAACAGTGTGTGAAAACAATGTGTGAAGACTTACAGAAAATGTTTGACCTCTTTCATTGCCAACAAAGGGTATATAACAAAGTATTGAGATTAACTTTTTTTTATTGTCCAAATACTTATTTTCCACCATAATTTGCTAATAAATTCTTTAAAATTCAGACAATGTGACAGTACCTATGATGAAAATGGCAGGCCTCTCTCATCTTTTTAAGTGGGAGAACTTGCCCAATTGGTGGCTGACTAAATACTTTTTGCCCCACTGTATGGATGGGCTTATCTGGGCCAGAGCGTGAATAACTTACATGCTAGTAGTAAGTACTTCCATTGCATCCTTCTGACGTAATCAGCAGGATCGCTGCAAGAGACAAATCTTGGTAGATCCTGCTGAGTACATCAGAAGGAAGTGATAATAGTACATAATACACACATTTTACTATGACGCCAGGCATGTTATAGATGCTCCCAGCCCAAAGAAGCCCACCCATATATCTTGGCACCACAGCACAGAAACATTAGATGCACACCCATCTGTCAGATTCAGGAACATAAATACCCCAATACTCAGGAATGGCCAGAAAAGTATGGGATCAGTCCCACTAAGCTATTTATTCATACCATCAAAGTGCATTTTTTAGAAATGACCACAGGTCTTCATCAACTAATACGGAATTGTAATAGGTGGCTTAAGCATGAACTGAGATGAATTAAGCCCAAAAGAGTAAATAAAATATTGTATTTCTTTTCAATTGTTTTTTATTATAAATTCAAGAAGTGAACATGTAAACAGTCAAACACATTGAATACAGTGTACATAAGTTGGCATTTAGAACGTGTCTTAGAAGTTAACAATATAACAAACAAAGGAACAAATATGACAAAGGTAGCAGTAGTAGCCTTCTGTTTTCAGTATTTGTTAAGTGTGTGGATACAATAACAGCTCCAAAGGGGGGTGTTAAAGAATTCAATATATGCATGTACAAGCATCTTACCCTCAACCCCTTAAAGCCGTGGACATCTTTGGACTCCGCTCCGCTCCCAATAGAGTGTGTGGTCGGTTATAGCAGATGAAGAGACTCATTACATAATTTAACGTCTTCAGGACATAGGGCGTATGGATACGCCCTGAATCCCGAGTCCTTAAGGACCGAGGGCGTATCCATACGCCCGTGGGAATTCCGGCCCCCACCGCTAGCCGGTTGGGGACCGGAGCCGGATGCCTGCTGAAATCGTTCAGCAGGCATCTCGGCATATCGCCCAGGGGGGTCATTATGTCCCCCCATGTCGGCGATCGCCGCAGATCGCTGGACAATTCAGTCCAGCGATCTGCGGCGATTCCGGGTCAATCGGGTCTCCGGTGACCCGGTGACCCGGAATTACTGGCTGTTCGGGGCCGTCTCTGACGGCCCCGAACAGCCAGAGCCTGCAGGGGTGAGGTGGCACTGGTGCCACCTCACGATCGCCCTGATTCGTCGGCCGGATTACCGGCCGACCAATCAGGGCGCCTGCTGCGGGTGTCACTCCCGCACCCGCTCCGCCCCTCTTCTGGAGGACGTGAGCGGGTGCGGGAAGACGACCCCCGGTGCTGGGGACCCCGATCCCCGGCACCCCTGTTGGGATCGGGGCCCCAGGAGCAGCTGCGGCGGCGGAGACGACGAGGGACTGACCTGTGCGGCGAGGATCGTTGGAGGTGAGTGACAGCCTCCTGCTGTTGCTTAGCAACAGCTCCCAGCATGCAAAAAGGGCATGCTGGGAGCTGTAGTTATGCAACAGCAGGACGCAGACCACCACAACTCCCAGCATTCCCTTATGGGCATGCTGGGACTTATGGTTTTGCAACAGCTGGAGGCACATTCTTTCTATGGAAAAGTGTACCTTCAGCTGTTGTCTAACTACAACTCCCAGCTTGCACAAACAGCTAAAGTGCATGCTGGGAGTTGTAGTGGTGCATCTGCTGGTTGCATAACTACAACTCCCAGCATGCCCGTTGGCTGTCGGTGACTGCTGAGAGTTGTAGTTTTGCAACAGCTGAAGGCACACTGGTTGTGAAACTCAGAGTTTTTTTTTACCTAACTCAGTGTTTCACGACCAGTGTGCCTCCAGCTGTTGCAAACTACAACTCTCAGCAGTCACCGTACACCATGCACCGTACATGCTGGGAGTTGTAGTTTTGCAACAGCTGGAGGCACACTGGTTGTGAAACACTGAGTTAGGTCACAAACTCAGTGATACATAACCAGTGTGCCTACAGTTGTTGCAAAACTGCAACTCTCAGCAGTCACCGACAGCCAACGGGCATGCTGGGAGTTGTAGTTTTGCAACAGCTGGATGTCCCCCCCCCCCCAATGTGAACGTACAGGGTACACTCACATGGGCGGAGGATTACAGTAAGTATCTGGCTGCAAATTTGAGCTGCCGCAAACTTTCTGCTGCAGCTCAAATTGCCAGCGAGAAACTACTGTGAACCCCCGCCCGTGCGACTGTACCCTAAAAACACTACACTACACTAACACAAAAAATAAAATAAAAAGTAAAAAACACTACGTATACACATACCCCTACACAGCCCCCCTCCCCTCCCCAATAAAAATGAAAAACGTCTGGTACGCCACTGTTTCCAGAACGGAGCCTCCAGCTGTTGCAAAACAACTCCCAGTATTGTCGGACAGCCGTTGACTGTCCAGGCATGCTGGGAGTTTTGCAACAGCTGGAGGCACCCTGTTTGGGAATCACTGGCGTAGAATACCCCTATGTCCACCCCTATGCAATCCCTAATTTAGGCCTCAAATGCGCATGGCGCTCTCACTTTGGAGCCCTGTCGTATTTCAAGGCAACAGTTTAGGGTCACATATGGGGTATCGCCGTACTCGGGAGAAATTGTGTTACAAATTTTGGGGGGTATTTTCTGCTTTTACCCTTTTTAAAAATTTAAAATTTTTGGGAAAACAAGCATTTTAGGTAAAAAAAAAAAAAATTTTTTTACATATGCAAAAGTCGTGAAACACCTGTGGGGTATAAAGGTTCACTTAACCCCTTGTTACGTTCCCCGAGGGGTCTAGTTTCCAAAATGGTATGCCATGTGGGTTTTTTTTGCTGTCCTGGCACCATAGGGGCTTCCTAAATGCGGCATGCCCCCAGAGCAAAATTTGCGTTCAAAAAGCCAAATGTGACTCCTTCTCTTCCGAGACCTGTAGTGCGCCAGCAGAGCACTTTTCACCCCCCATATGGGGTGTTTTCTGAATCGGGAGAAATTGGGCTTCAAATTTTTAGGGGTATTTTCTGCTATTACCCTTTTTAAAAATAAAATTTTTGGGGGAAAACAAGCATTTTAGGTAAAATTTTTTATTTTTTTTTTACATTTGCAAAAGTCGTGAAACACCTGTGGGGTATTAAGGTTCACTTTATCCCATGTTACATTCCCCGAGGGGTCTAGTTTCCAAAATGGTATGCCATGTGTTTTTTTTTTTGCTGTTCTGGCACCATAAGGGCTTCCTAAAGGTAACATGCCCCCCAAAAACCATTTCAGAAAAACGTACTCTCCAAAATCCCCTTGTCGCTCCTTCCCTTCTGAGCCCTCTACTGCGCCCGCCGAACACTTAGATAGACATATGAGGTATGTGCTTACTCGAGAGAAATTGGGCTACAAATACAAGTAAAAATTTTGTCCTTTTACCCCTTGTAAAAATTCAAAAATTGGGTCTACAAGAACATGTGAGTGTAAAAAATGAAGATTGTGAATTTTCTCCTTCACTTTGCTGCTATTCGTGTGAAACACCTAAAGGGTTAAAACACTTACTGAATGTCATTTTGAATACTTTGGGGGGTGTAGTTTTTATAATGGGGTCATTTATGGGGTATTTCTAATATGAAGACCCTTCAAATCCACTTCAAACCTGAACTGGTCCCTGAAAAATACTGAGTTTGAAAATTTTGTGAAAAATCGGAAAATTGCTGCTGACCGTTGAAGCCCTCTGGTGTCTTCCAAAAGTAAAAACACGTCAATTTTATGATGTAAACATAAAGTAGACATATTGTATATGTGAACCAAAAAAAAATGTATTCGTAATATCCATTTTCCTTACAAGCAGAAAGCTTCAAAGTTAGAAAAATGCTAAATTTTCAAATTTTTCATCAAATTTACGGATTTTTCACCAAGAAAGGATGCAAGTATCGACAAAAATTTACCACTATGTTAAAGTAGAATATGTCACGAAAAAACAATCTCGGAATCAGATTGATAAGTAAAAGCATTCCAGAGTTATTAATGTTTAAAGTGACAGTGGTCAGATGTGCAAAAAACGCTCCGGTCCTTAAGGCCAAAATGGGCTCCGTCCTGAAGGGGTTAAGTAACGTGTTGGTAATGTCAATGTAGTATAGAGGAAAGGTCAAGTGCAATCAAATTGGCGTGTCCAAACATCCCATTGTTTCTTAAAGGTATTCAATTTGTTTTCTTGTCTAGCTAACTCTTCCTCAAAGAGTAAGTTATATTTCACCATATGTATAATTTCAGCAATAGTGGGGACCTCCTGTGATCTCCATTTTCTAGTAACCAATAATCTAAAGTTGTGAAGGATATGGCAGATCGGGACTCTAATACTGTCAGGAAATCCGTCTATCCCTATCATGAGGAGAGCTAGCTCAATGGGGATTATATAAATTGTGGGGGAAAGGGTTTGTAGAAGGGACAGCAGGTTGTCTTTAATTTTGGTTAGTTTTGGGCATTTCCAGAAAATGTGTGATAGCGACCCAACCATCCCACAACCTCTCCAACAGTTAGGATCTTGATCTGTGTACAAAGTCGCTAACTTCTTTGGTGTGAAATACCACCGATAGTACAATTTTTCCAGCTGTTCGCTGTGCCCGGAGCATCTGGAAAAGCATTTGCCTGTATGGAGGGCTTTCCACATTGAGGTCGGAAACATTCTCCCTAGCTCTTCTTCCCATTTTAACATATATTTCGTTTTAGAAGTGTAAGAGTCATTATTGAAGAAGGGATACAATGTACCTAAGCCCGGTTTCTGTCCAATGGAAACAGAATCTATCAAGTCTGAAAGACACTGTGGAACTTTACACGTGGTACCGGCAAACTTCTTCATGTGTGAAGTTAATTTATCGTATGTGACCTTCTCTGAATCCGGGATTGCAAATAATTCTTGGAGCTTCTCAAAGGATTTGATAGAGGTTCCCTCCAGAACATCTCCAATATATGCAACTCCTAGATCAGTCCACACATCCAAAGAGATATTTTTGATGTAATGGCATAATGACACAAAGGGGATTCTGCGTGTGGTAAATATAATATTGTATTTCACCTAAGAAATCAGGTATTTCTAAGAAGGCACAATTACAAACTTTGTGATATAAGAAGTAGTAAGGCTTTATTCATACGTGGCAATTAGTTAGCTGTACCTCGTCACGGTACTTACTGCTTCAAGTTTATGGCTCTATCCAGAATTCACAGCTAAATAGCACAATTTTACAGCAATTTGCATCGCAATTGTGTGCTTACAGAAAACGCTGTATGATTGCGCTATTTTTTCCGCAAAACCGGGCCACTAATCAAACGCCATGTGTAAACATAGCCTAAAGCAACATTATATTGCTCTCATCACATTAAGAAAGACATGGATAAGAGAGTATATGGAAAACTTACCAGTCACTTCATTGAAGATAAGCTGCAATACCAGACACAACCCATGGACTGGTGTAGCACTGTATTTGGAAGAATGCATACATGTTTTTATATCCCATACAACTCGTATAATCTAGCAATTCCTGAGATAAGGGTATTCATATACATTAGCAGGATCATTTTCCTGATGTGTATGTTAGAGATCCGCTATCTGATAAAGGGTTCCCATCTCTTGAAGTCCTGTGGATAGGATACTAAAATACACCATAATCATGTGAAGTAAAGAATACCGGGGCTTCTGCCTTTGAGCCATCAGGAAAGGACAAGCCATATGAATCATCTACCAACAGTTAAAACTGATAGGTATAAAGATAAATACAAAGGTCAGCAGCAATATAAGCAATGTAGCAGTATCTCTCACCACCTAACCCTACACGTGTTTGGTAAAAAAACAAAGAGACCTCATGAGGGGAGGATAGGTGTGGGGTGTGTAGATACAAATGAGATAAGTGCAATGCTAAAATCAAACAAAGGGTGTAAAGGATGTAAAATATCCAGCACTCCTGATACAAGGCTCAAAATACCATAATTAGCATTCAGAGTAACAACAGGTATGTGCAGAGCCAAATAGTCGCCATCCCTGATAATATGTCCTGTTGTACTCCCGCAGTGGCAGGGGGCCATGCAGTTATGCCAGCCTGCGTAGCTTAGACACCCTTTGTTTAATATTAGCAGTGCATTTATCTCATTTGTATCTACACACCCCACACCTATCCTCCCTTGATGAGGTCTCTTTGTTTTGTGGCTGAAACGTGTATGGTTTGGTGGGAAGAGATATTGCTGCATTACTTATATTGCTGCTAACCCTTGTATTTATTTTTATACCCTTCAATTTTAACTGTTGGTGGAGGGTTTATATGGTTTGTCCTTTTCTGATGGCTCATAGGCAGAACCACCGGTATTCTTTACTTCACATGATTATGGTGGATTTTAGTATTTCGATTAAAAGTTTTAAGCACTTCCTGTTACTTTCTGATACTTAGTTTGCTGGAAGTTTTTTCTCATTGTTGGTGGGTGGACACCATTATAACTATCCACGAACTGGTTGTATGGGACACTAAACAAATTGATTGGTGGGGGCCCTTCTGTTGGGACTTTCACCGATCCAGAGAACGGGGACAAAACTGTTCCCGGGAAGGATGGTGTGCACCACGGGTGTGTGGCCTTCAGTCCATTAATTCTCCATGGAACCGCTGAACAATGCCGAACATTGCTCTTGTGAATCCAGCCTTATCTGTCTATGTAATTTCTGTTAACGCCAGTGTTGTGGCTTATGCTTAAAACAGAGCTGTGCCGAATCTGTCTCAAGTTAGCTGAGAGAGTGCCTGAGGGACTGTATTGACTTATAATGGGATCCATCAATGTTTCTGTCAAGGGAAAAACAGAGTTGCACATAGTACTATATTTCTGTTAAAATCAACAGAATCTATCACGAAAATAAACTCAGCCTAAATGCATAATATTTCTAATTAATTTCAATGTGTAACCAATATGCAGTAATCTTTTAAAGTGTATCTGTCGTCAACAAAAACTTTTTATATAATGTAGATAATAACATTATATGTATATTTGTAATATACATTGGTTAAAAAATGTGTATATTTTTGCGTAAAAAAATGCTGTCCCTGCAGCTATTGCCTGTGTGTCTCTGTGAGAAGTCCAAATACAGGAAGTGAGGGCAGGACAAGCAGGGCTCTGTGCAGACTCCTAGCTTGTCAATCATCCTCATCTGTGAGCCCATAGCATGTCACAGAGCCTCACTGCACAGAGCCCTGCTTATCCTTAGTGCACAGAGCCCTGCTTGTCCATCCACACTTCCTGAATTTGGACTCCTCATAGAGACACACAGGCAATAGTTGCAGGGACAAAAATATACATATAATGGTATTATCTACATTATATAAAATGTTTTTGTTGACAACAGGTACACTTTAAACAACACAGTACAGTAGTCATGTCGGAAGCAATTTTGTAATTAAACTAGCTAACTATACAAACTTGGAACTCTGTATCTGACCACTCCAACTACTTTAAAGCTATATTCATCCGTGTTACTTTAAAGTCTCAGGCCACAAGTTAAATGGGCACAGTCATATCCAAATACATTTTATATGTTGTTATTGATGAAAATAAAAGACCTTTTGTAATATAGTTGTGTAAAATTTATGAATATTTAATTTAGAAAACAGTACCTGAAAATCCCACCTCTAGGGGTTCCCATACCTACTGAGAAACATACAAGTCCCGCAGCAGCATCAGGCTTGTCCATGAGTCATGGACAAGAGATGACTAATGGACAAGACTGCATGAGCAGATGCACCAATCACCTTCCAGCATGACAAGGTAGGGATTCGCCCCCTTTCCCTGAGAGGATTTCTAATACTGTGAGCTAATGAAAAGTGGTATTTTGATAATAAATAGAGGTGATAGAGGCATAAAAGTTATAAATACATGGTAAGGATTACGTACTGAGTAACATATACATATTTTTTGGGGATCTGCCAGCTAAACCTTAAATGATAAGCCTCTTTGAAAAACTGTCCTACTTATCCAGACCAGATTTCCTGTCCCACCAGATATTATGCATACTGACCGTTTCTTTGAGAAAATCACCCCATGACAAGATTAATTTTCAGCACAACTTTGGGTGGTCTCCTCATAGAGGATTCATTGTGCTTTAATAAATGAACAGGAAGTACATATACAGAATAACAAATCTGTTGTTTACAACCAAAGGATTTTGGATAGCGTTGAAAAATGTTGTGAATATGTTTTCTAATGCTTGCTGAAGCGGAGAAGTGTTAAAATAAACTTGATTCTTGAAATAATAAAATCTATATTAACACATGGCTTCCCCTAATTGTAACGAGGCTTAGATTGTTCTCTAACGCAAACCAAATAGGGTTCCAGAAATAATTCCTTTGTATTGCTCATTATCCTTATTGAATGAAATTTTTGACGTAAGTTGCTAACAGATTGCAGTTTTCTTTCCAGAGATTCTTACACAGCATTAATTAGGTTTAATATGCAATTGTAACTGTACAGAGAGAATTACAGCAGATCTGCCCTTAATGCAGTTATTCATTTCTTTAACCCACACTTGTAAAATATTGCCTCGGTTCTTTCAGATGCTGACATGTGAATGTAAAAACATATCTGAAAATATAGTTTAATTAGGCTTAAATGTTTGTAAATGTTTAGTGAAGTGTGAGAGTAAATAATACAGCACAAAAATAATTTTACCTGTTCCTTTGCACTGACAAGCAAAGGTATAACCGGAGTCCTAGGAGCTGCTGTTCAAATCTTGTACCCCTACCCCTCCCTCCTGGCACCTATTGACATTGCTAGTGTATAAAAAGATATAATAAGCACCACCTTCTCTAAAGTAAATATAAATATATCTCAAGTCAGAATAGCTAAAAGACAATATAGTACCACATAATATCACTAGGCAAGAGACAAATATTATCACCATATTGTTAATTAGCAAAACCTTATTTTTATGTCAAGGTTTTACCTATTTTATACCTTAAAATTTATATTAAGGTTAAAATTGCGAATAATGTCATAATATATGATATATAATATATGATGCTAAATGATACCACCGCACCATGACCACACATTACCACTGCATAGGGACTGAAAAATACTGCATAAAATACTGTTACTAAAAAAAAAATCTTTATGGTAAGACAACTGTTACAACCATACAGTGACTATATAGTCACTCAACAGTAAACCCCCATTCCTTCTCCCCACATAGCAGTTATACCTCCAAATTGCACCCTCTTTATTCCCTCATACCGCAATATTTAGCTCCCCTTTGTGCCCCACAGTGCAGATGTCTCCCTTGCTTTGTGCCCCTACACTGCAGTAAAGTCCTGTATGTGTTCCTACACAGTAGTTATCCCTTCTGCATGCCATTACCAAGTAGTTAGACCGTTAGTAATAATTGGGTCCCCCATATTAACAGTGCCATAGTTTGTGCCATCCAGAAGAGAAAAAAAAGCATCACCTCTCCCTTTTTCCACACCAAACAGCTCAGTCTATTCCTGCTGTGAGGAAATAAAGTGCAGAAGTCCCAATGCTCAGGTATTCAAGTTCTGTGTCAGCCACAGGCTCTTACTGTTATTGAAAAGTAACTACAGATGTACATAAATAAGTATATTGTAAGCATTATTTTCCAAGGCACTTTGAAGTTCAAATTATCCTGGCTACCAAATTTTGTCTGTTCTACCATTTCCCTATCCACATATTAAGCAATGCACATTCATCAATAAAACAGAACATTAAAGCCACCTACCTAATATTGTATAGTTCCCCTTCCTGCCAGTAAATTAATGAAGAGGTGTACGTGGCCTGCAGCAATTTTTAGGTTGGTGATATGTGTCATCGACATTTATGTCAGGATAAAATTATACCAGAAAAGTAGAGATGCGGTACTCCAGTTCAGTGAATTAAAGTGGCTCTTTATTTAACCCATCAGTGTTACACTGTGACGTTTCAATCTTACAATGAGACTTTTTTCAAGCTTGAAAAAAGTCTAATTTTGAGACAGAAACTTTGCATTGTTACACTGATAGGTGAATAAAGAGCCACTTTAATTCACTGAACTGGAGTACCGCATCTCTACTTTTCTGGTGTCAGTGGATCATAAGGCCAGGTGGATTATAAAGCCTAGAAGTCCTTATTACAGTACCAATTTTGTTTGTTAATATGTCAGGATACAAAGTTTCCCAGCAGAACACTGCTGAGAGCAGAATTAACCAGACCAGGTCATCTTATTCTATTGCTTCATGGTCCAACTCTGATGCTCATGTGACCATTGTAGACATTTTTGTTAGAGAACAGAAGTCATAATGTGCATCATTGAGACTTGGGTATCCACAGCCTTATCATTGGTTCATTGCTTGTTCTTCTTTGGACCACTTTTGGTAGGTAATAATTGCTACATGCTGGAAATAGCCCCAGAAGATCTGCCATTTTGGAGATGCTCTGACCCAGTAATCTAGCCACTAGAATTTGACCTTTGTTGAAGCAACTACAATTCTTATGCTTCTTTCCTACTTCCAACACATCAAGAATTGACTGTTCACTTTCTGCTTAAAACATCCTAGCTAATGACCGGTACCACAGAATTATGAATGTTACTCACTGTTTTAATGTTATGGCTGATCTGTGTATATCACATCACTAATCATAGCAGACAGAAAAATTATCATTTCAAATCAATTGCAAACTGCTAGAATGAGCAAAAAAATAAATACATAAATAAATAATTACATACATAAATAAAAAGCTGCTTTAGTTTAGCTATAATTTTCTGCCTTAGAATATCTAACATAATAATATAATAATAATAATAATGATAATAATTTGGGAGGAACGAATTTTTGAAAAATTCAATTCGGACAATTCACCAAATTTTCTGAAAAAATTTGATTCGGTCCTAATTTATTCACGGAGAATCTGTATTAAAAGCAGCTATTTCCGGCATACGGAGAGCCTCAATAAGGGTGTAGAACACTTTGCCCTGCTGTAACATGCATAGGGTGTCGAGATTAGAGGCGTCGCTATTAGAATCACTGTCGCAGAGCGGCACAATGACGGAGTCTGGAGGTGGTATCAGTATGAGGTGACCATATAGTGGCTGAATGACACAGCGTGAAGGTGGCGGCAGCATGAGGAGACCCTACAGTGGCTGAATGACAAAGCGTGGAGGTGGCAACAGCCTGATGAGACCATAGGGCCTCACAAATCTAAAAAGATTTATTTAATGTGACAGCAGCATGAGGGGGACCAGATGGCGGTACAGTGACACTGCCTGGAGGTGGCGTAAGCATGAGGAGACCATATAGTGGCTGAATGACACAGACTGTAGTTGGCAGCAGCATGAAGAGATCATATAGTGGCTGAATGACAGCCTGGAGTTGGTGGCAGCAAGAGCAGACAATATAGTGGCTGAATGACAGTTTAGAGTTGACGGCAGCATGAGGAGACCATGTAGTGGCTGAATGACAGCCTGGAGTTGGTGGCAGCATGAGGATACCATATAGTGGCTGAATGACACAGACTGAAGGTGGCAGAAGCATGAGGAGACCATTTAGTTGCAGAATGAGACAGCCTGGAGGTGGCAGCAGCATGAGGAGAACATATGGTGGCAGTATGAGACAGCCTAGAGGTGGCATCAGCAGAATCAGGAGTCCTGAAAGTGACCCGGTGACATAGTGGGGTGGTGGGTGCCAGTACCGGCAACGAAGGTGGGTGAAAAAAAGAGAACTTAGCATCAGATGTGTGGCATCAGTCGTGCTCATTCACAAAAAAGGTAGTAGGGAGGAATCAAGCAACTATAGGCCAGTAAGTCTGCCATCAATAGTGGAAAATTAATGGAAACCCTACCAAAGGATAGGATTGTGGAACATCTAAAATCCCATGGATTACAAGATGAAAAACAACATGGGTTTACTTCAGGGAGATCATGTCAAACAAATCTTATTGATTTTTTTGACTGGGTGACTAAAATAATAGATGGCGGAGGGGCAGTAGACATCGCATATCTAGATTTTAGTAAGGCTTTTGACACTGTCCCACATAGAAGACTTATCAATAAACTGCAGTCATTGAGCTTGGACTCATATTGTTGAGGGGATTAGGCAGTGGCTGAGTGACAGACAACAGAGGGTTGTAGTCAATGGAGTATATTCAGAGCAAGGTCTTGTTACCAGTGGCGTACCTCAGGGATCTGTACTGGGACCAATTTTGTTTAATCTTCATTAATGATATTGCAAAACGTCTCGATGGTAAGGTATGTCTTTTTGCTGATGACACAAAGATATGTAACAGGGTTGATGTTCCTGGAGGGATACGCCAAATGGAAAAAGATTTAGGAAAACTAGAAGAATAGTGAGAACTCTGTCAAATAAAATTTAATGTGGATAAGTGCAAGATAATGCATGGGGCGTAAAAACCCTCGGGCAGAATATAGAATATTTGATACAGTCCTGACCTCAGTATCTGAGGAAAGGGATTTAGGAGTCATTATTTCAGAAGACTTAAAGGTAGGAAGACAATGTAATAGAGCAGCAGGAAACGCTGGCAGAATGCTTGGATGTATAGGGAGAGGTATAAGCAGTAGAAAGAGAGATGCTGTACAGAACACTGGTGAGGCCTCACTTAGAGTATTGTGCGCAGTACTGGAGGCCGCATCTCCAAAAGGATACAGATACTCTAGAGAGAGTTAAGAGAAGAGCTACTAAACTGGTACATGGATTGCAGGATACAACTTATGAGGAAAGGTTAAAGGACCTTAACATGTATAGCTTAGAAGAAAGAAGAGACAGATGGGATATGATAGAGACTTTTAAATACATAAAGGGTATCAACACGGTAAAGGAGAGCATATTTAAAAGAAGAAAAACTACCACAAGAGGACATAGTTTAAAATTAGAGAGGAAAAGGTTTAAAAGTAATATCAGGAAGTATAACTTTACTGAGAGAGTAGTGGATGCATGGAATAGCCTTCCTGCAGAAGTGGTCGCTGCAAATACAGTGAAGGAATTTAAACATGCATGGGATAAGCATAAGGCTATCCTTCATATAAGATAGGGCCAGGGACTATTGATAGGATTCCGATTATTGGGCAGACCAGATGGACCAAATGGTTCTTATTTGCTGACACATACTATGTTAATATGTTTCTATCAGGTGGGTGGCAGAATCAGAATAGTAGCTGAGGCAGGTAGGCAGAAGAAAACGGCTTCTTTTGTAAGTGTTAGTGTACACAAGTAAGTATTGAGGACATGCATTATGTAAAACTTAACTTTTAATAATATTCTAAGGATATAATATAGGGTACCCAACATTTTTTGTTAATCAAACAAAAGGAAAGGTGTGCAAAAAACACAATGTGCCACCTACACCACCAAGTATTGATGTGATGCAAAGACCTCTAAAAGGTGGAAGGGAAAAACGTATGGTTCATTGTAACTGGTGGGGGTAAAAACTTCCCCTGTAAGGTCCTACTCTCGCATTATTAATTCCCTTCTTTGCAAGTGTTACTCGCCCTAAAAAGGGCGGCCCCACACAAGAACCTCTCCCCGATGTTGCCACATATTGCCTCTTGAAAACGCTGTGTGACGGCGAAACATGTAGAGGCGGCAATTTTGTGTTTTAATTATTGTCACAATTGGGAAGTTTGGGCTTCTGCAGAGCCCTGTACACTGGAGCCATGTTGCCCCAATAACTATTATTTTCCCATGTGACATTGTATTTTTAATCATCACTTTCTGGAATTGTTACTTTTTAGATATAAACAATTAAAAGTTAGGTTTTAGGGGGGAGAAAATTGAGGGGTTTGCACCCCAGGCTGCGGCCTTGGGGTTTGGTTAATTATACTCTCCCTATTTCCACCTGCAAGCACTGCCATTTCCCAGGGTTTTTAGGTGGAAATAGGGAGAGGTCCTTTCCTTTTGTTTGATTTAAATTTTTTTTGGGGGGAAGGTAGGCTGCCGCGAAGCAGGTGGTCTACACCAGTCACGTTTGGCTCCAGACTTTCCACTTCTGCCACCATGCTTACTGCCAACCATGCTACCACCTTGCTGGCTCAGCTGCTGCCTCACGGGCAACCTGCAACCCTCTTCTCCTGATGATGTTGAAGCCCCTTCTGCACCCGGCTCCCATGTGTGATTGTTTTCATCATAATCAAGTTGTGTCTACATGTCACTGATGTCCTCCTCAGGTTCCTCAACATTGTCTGCTTCAGGAGCCTGAACGCTCACAATACCACCTCCAACGCCACTCTCCTCATCACTACTTGCCCGCGGATGTCTCCTCCACTTCTTTGCTGGGCAGTAACTGCTGACTGTCCTCTAGATCGTCCTCACTAAATAGTGGAGCTGAACCCACGGCATAAGATACTTCTGTGGTGGACGGAGCAGCATAGGACAGAGGCAATGGGAGGGACTGCTCCCAGCCATGCCAACTGAGGGCTGTTTCTAAGGAACACACCGACTGTTGACTGGGGTTGTCAGATGTCACTTGTGATGATGGCAGATAGGTTGCTGGTCGAGACACAACCACTAGCTGATATCGGGAGCTCAGGCCTCTCACTGTGACTCCTGCTGCCACTCGCCCCTAGTGTGCTGCGACCCCTGCCTGATGACTTTAGGCATCTGCCACTCCTTTGTGCACATCCTGGCCCTTCTCTGCCTGACATACTTAGTTTGTATTTGAGGGGAGTACAATACACTCCACTATGCTTAAAACAGTACTTGTCTACAACATCAGCAGGGGTGTATTTTTGGTTGGCTTTTCACAGTATCTAGGCCCTAAAGACTTTTAAAGTAACAAAATGGTACACCACTTAGATGTACGTATGTGGTATGCACTTATGAGGGGAGGACAATGCTCTCCAGTACGCTTAAAACAGTATTGGTCTACAACACCAGCCGGTGTGTACTTTTGCCTGGCATTTCACAGTATCTAGGCCCTTAAGACTTTAACAGGAACAAAATGGTACACCACTTAGATGTAAGCACAGGTTACACTTAATAGAGGACAATATGCTTTTAGTGCTCTGCTCACCCTAACTGGCTGGCTACTATTAGCTTTTCAGTTGTTGCACACACCAGTGCTGCAACACCCAAAATTGCACTTTCTCTCTCAATCTCACTCCCTTCCCTATCAGTGCTTCTAGGCTGGATTTGGGCTTGAGGTGAATTGCTGTTGTAAAAAAGCTTTTTCTGTGCAACACACTGCTCTCTGTCCCTCTCTGCAATAGAACGCTGATGTGACTCGGAGGTGAATTGCTGCTGTAAAAATGCTTTTCTGTGCAACACACATTGCTCTCTGTCCCTCTCTCTCTGTAATAGAACGCTTATGTGACTGGCCGCAAGATGGCTGCCAATTATATAAGGCTGGTGGCTTATAATCGCAGTGGTGATAATCATATATAATCACAGTGGTGGCTGGCTGCTGATAAGCTGTATGCTGCATGTGATTCAGGGTCCTCCTGCCGACCCTTGTTCAAGCCTTCCTAGGATACCTTGCCCCATGTCCTTACATGTGGATCCGCCATTTTAGATGCCCTGGAGCCTGGACCACACTAAATGGAGTTTAATGAAGTGATTCACGCGATATTCACATTCGTTACAAATAAAACATTTCCTGAAATTCGTAACAAATTCTGATTCGTCATATTTGATTTGCTCATCCCTAATAATAATAATAATAATAATAATAATAACAATCCTTTATAATGTCACAGTCCAAAAATTGATACTCTGTGCAATAATGGCAAACATCTCTCATTACAAAATGTTTAAATTCTACAATGATACAGTTGTTGACAGCATTCATATAAAAACAACAACAAAATAAAACAAAGGTACATCATGTGTTACGTAACAACAAGCTATTGTCTGATCCATTACATAACTACGTCCAGACTGTGTTTTCCATCGCCCCCTACACAGATTATATCTACATTTTTAGGTTTAAGAGCATAATTTTGTAGATTTCAATTTGAAACAATTCTAGAAGAGAGGACAGCCGTTGTAAGCAAGTCATCTGTAATCAAAACATAAATAGAGATAATCACAGTTTAGTTCTGTGCTATAAGAAAATCCTTGCGAAAAGAAAAGATTTGCTAGGTTTGATAAATATAATCCCACAGGGAAGAGAATTCAAGGAAGAGTAGATAGTTTGCCAAGTGAAATGGCAGAATGTCAATGGAACAATCTTACATTCTATGTGAAGGCAGGATATCGCAATTATTTTTCTCAATTGCATCCGTATATTCATGCTGTCATTCAAGGAACTCAGATGGCAATACATTTCTTTCCATTGAACACTGTTTCCTCAAAATAAACAAAATAATAAAATATATTTAGCATAACCATACTACAGAACATGTGTAACCTTATTTCTGTATATTTTAGTGACATCTCTAGATATTAAACAATCTAAGTTTAAAATGTATTTCAGTTCTATGGATACATTTGGATCTTTTATATTCCATTGCACGTTTTTTAGACTATAAATATTTTTTGTAATATCAAAAACTTGAACTGTTCTTCAGCATACATACTGTAACTTCCAATACAAAGCAAGCTGCTTGATGCTGTCATTTTCATTCGATTTGTTCTCTGATGGCTTCAGTCTCGCTGTCTTCTTTGAAATGTTCTTCTAAGCTGAAATCAGATGAAATAAAATCAACTTTGATCATAGTGCAGCTTGAATGAACATTCAGGAATAGAAAGGTCGGTTTGGAGACTGAGCTATCAGGAATTGACAATAGACAGCATTGAGCAGATTGCTATGTATGGTGATACATGCAAGCTGCAGAAAGCAAACAGTGCAAAATTGATATCGAAAAACAAGCAGGTTTTATCCCATAATACATGCAATAAAAAAAAAATTGTATAAGAAAACTGCTATTTTGCAACTTTTGGGGGGTTTGGTTTTTACGCAGTGCACTTTATGGCATAAATTATAAATTTTCTCTATTCTGTAGGTCACTGCAATTAACATGAAAGCAAATTAATATAGTTTTTCTATTATAATACTACTTTAAAAAAATACAAACTTTTTTTTAACAAAATACATATGCATAAAATTGTCCTTTTCTGACCCCTATAGCATTTAGTTTTTCGGTATACGGGGATGTATGAGGCTCATGTTTTCATCTGTACAATTTTTGCTTTGATGTGACTTTTTAATCACTTTTTATAAAAAAAATTCTGAAATATGATGTGATTAGAAATCCAGTATTTTTGGTGTTTGATATTTTTTTTTTTTTACATTTATGCAGTTTACCATGCAGGATCATAAAAATTATATTTTGATAGGGGACTTTGATGTGCAATCGTTAGATTGCATTTACTGTATAATGCTATGCCTCTGGCATAGCATTATACAGTGTGATCAGCGATCCACTGATATAGCCTGGTAGGTAAGGGGACACTCCTCAGTTTCACTTTAGATACTCCTTAGTTTCACTTTAGATGCCATAATCTGCATTGATCACAGCGTCTAAAGGGTTAATAACCGGCAGTGGCGGGATCGCCGCTGCCTGTCATTAACAGCGAGTATCTGACTACTGATAGCAGCTGAAACTCACGGTTCTGAAGTGAGCACAGCTTAAGGACTCAGGATGTACCTGTACGCTCTTTGTCCTTAACAGGTTAGAATTGCCCTATTCTTACCCCTATAACTTTTTTAATTTTCCGTATATGGGGCTGTGTGAAGGATTTTTTTTTTTTGCCTACTGTGATCTGTGGTTTAAAACGGTATCAGTTATATTTTAATAGGACTTTTAGATAACTTTTTATACATTTTTTCTGATATGACCAAATTTTGGTGTTTGGTAGTGTTTTACATTTACGTTGTTTACCGGATGGGATCAAAAACATTACATTTTAATAATTTGGACTAGTGTTTCCTAAGCACAGTCCTCAAGTACCTGTTGTGGGTACCTGAGGATCGGACTTGGGAAATGTGGGTTTGAACAATTTCAAATATGTCTACCTTTCCTTTCCCTTTTTTAATTTATTTTTTAATATAAAACCGAAAATGGAGTAATTTGAAAATTTATTAGGCGAAGGGCTTTTACTGTATATACATATATATATATATATATATATATATATATATATATATATATATATATATTTTTTTTTTTTTAACTTTTTCATTATGTATTGAAAACTTTTTATATCCCTATAGGGACTATGATAAGCAATCATACCATTGCTGTCAATGTGCAATGCTATGCAATAACATTTCTCAGAGATATTGGTGCTCTGCTAGTGTAGTCTGCCTGAGGCAGACTGTATCAAAAGAGTAACAATTGGTGGCACAGAGGAAATGTAAAATCCTTGGGGTGTCATGTTAAGTTATCAGACCCCCTGCGGTCACTCTGCAGGTATCCAATAAGAGCCCCAAACCTACCTGCAACTGTCAGTTTAGCCTCTAAAGGTTTAATGTACGTCATGTCACATTAAGGTGCGCATCCCCATGACCTGTATTTACATCATGTGGTCGGATGGGGTTAAACATACTGTAACAGAAACAGTGAAAAGCAAAATGTAAGTGAATTCTATGGTTACACTTGCCTGCACAGTATGCTGCTCTTCGATGTGAAGAAAACATCAGAATAATTAATTAAGATCAGTTTCCGTCCCCAGTCCGGCGTATGATACGCTGGATGTATTAAGAAGCACATGTCCCTTAACCCCTTAAGGACGCAGCCCTTTTTCACCTTAAGGACTGAGCCCTTTTTCGTAATTCTGACCACCGTCACTTTACAAATTAATAACGCGAAAACGCTTTTACCGAATATTCTGATTCTGAGATAGTTTTTTCGTGACATATTCTACTTTATTTTGGTGGTAAATTTTCGGCGTTAATTGCATCCTTTTTTGGTGAAAAATCCCCAAACTTCATGAAAATTTAGAAAATTTAGCATTTTTCTAACTTTGAAGCTCTCTGCTTGTAAGGAAAATGACTATTCCAAATAAATTTTATTTTTCTTCACAAACACAATATGTCCACTTTATGTTGGCATCATAAAATGGACATACTTTTGCTTTTTGAAAAAATTAGAGGGCTTCAAAGTAGAGCAGCAATTTTCAAAAATGTCATGAAAATTGCTAAATCTGAAGGGACAGATGTTACAGAACTACAACTCCCAGCATGCCTGGGCAGTCGAGGCATGCTGAGAGTTGTAGTTTGGCAACATCTGGAGGGCTACTGTTTGGGCACCACTGTAACAGTGGTCTCCAAACTGTGACCCTCCAGATGTTGCAAAACTACAACTCCCAGCATGCCCAGACAGCCTTTGGCTCTCTGGGCATGCTGGGAGTTGCAGTTTGGCCCCCCTAGTGGTTACCACAGTAAAGATCGATTTACTTTCACTTTCAATTCCCCCCCCCCCCCCCCCCACTGTCGATTCCCTACCTGATCAGGATCCTGCAGGCTCCAGCGAAGATCCCAGGTCCCCAGGCATCTTCTCCTGCAGGTACGGCCTCCATCTTCTTCCCAGAGCCCCTCGACATCCAGGGGCGGGCAGAACGGGGGGTTGCCATGGCAACCCCCTGTCCTGCGCTGCCATTGGTCAGAACTCCGTTCTGAGTAATGGCAGGGGATAGGAGTAGATCGCAGCTTTGCGATCTCACTCCAATCCTTTAGGCTGATCGGGGTTGTTGCTGACAACTCCGATCAGTCCTATTTTCCGGGTGATCGGGTCACCAGAGACCCGATCAGCCCGGAATTGGAGAAAATCGCATGTCTGAATTGACATGCGATTTTCTCCGATCGCCGACATGGGGGGGGGGGGGGTCTCAGGACCCCCCTGGGCGATGTGCCAGGGTGCCTGCTGAATGATTTCAGCAGACATCCGGCTCTGGTCCCCAACCGGCTAGCGACTGGGACCGGAATTCCCACGGGCGTATGGATACGCCCTGCGTCCTTAAGAGGTTAATGGATTTGGTACACTGCAAACACTGTCCATTCACCAGACTGGAGCAGATTGTTGGCATAACTTGTCCCAAGTAAAGTACTCCCAATAGTAAATGGGAAAAGTGTAAAGCGCAGTCCATATGTCTATACTACTATTATTAGATACTATAGTAAACCACCCCTTACAGTGAACTTTTATACAGACATGTTATGTAGCAATAACAACACTATTATAGATAGTATTGAAATAATCTGATAACTTTCACCTCAGGGGAGACGCCTCATATATGACACCTCATATACCTCATACACGTGTATATATGGTATACACATTGATGTATAGCCTAACATACCGTATTTTTCGCCGTATAAGACGCACTTTTTCTTCCCCAAAACTGGGGGGAAAAAGTCGGTGCGTCTTATACGGCGAATACACCCCTATCGCGGCGGTCCCTGCGGCCATCAACGGCCGGGACCCGCGGCTAATACAGGACATCACCGATCGCGGTGATGCCCTGTATTAACCCTTCAGACGCGGCGATCAAAGCTGACCGCCGCGTCTGAAGGGAAAGTGATTTCACCGCGGCGGTCCCGAACAGCCCGACTGAATAGCCGGCTTAGTGCTTACAGGACACCGGGAGGGACCTTACCTGCCTCCTCGGTGTCTTCTCCGTTCAGGGATCCCCTGTATGGCCGGCGCTCTCCTTCCTCGTCATCACGTCGTCGCGTACGTGCGTCGGCGTGCGTAACGACGTGATGACGGCGACGGAGAGCGAGGATACCCGGCCGGCAGCAGAGACTTTCAGCAGCAGGCCGGCAGCAGAGCGACGGGGACACGGCGACAGCGATGGAGCGACATCCAGGGCAGCGGTGACGGGTCCGGAGCGGCGGGGACACGTTAGTATTACCTCCTATGCAGTGGTCTTCAATCTGCGGACCTCCAGATGTTGCAAAACTACAACTCCCAACATGCCCGGACAGCCAACGGCTGTCCGGGCATGCTGGGAGTTGTAGTTTTGCAACATCTGGAGGTCCGCAGGTTAAAGACCACTATTGGGTTCAAAATCTTTAATTTTTTTAAATAAAAAATAGGGTGCGTCTTATACGCCGGTGCTTCCTATAGGGCGAAAAATACGGTAGCTGCAATATGCTTAATTTATTTGTGTTATTCTGAAAACCCACTGTGTGCATTACCCTTGGATAATAACATCTGGTAAGACATTTGATCTGCTGTTTAAAAGATAGAAAATACATTTCATTGATTGTAGAGACCTTTGTGAGTCATTTTATGTCAACCTCCCGTTATGGTAGAAGACCTGCAGATGTCAAAAGAACTCCCAGGCAATGGTGTCTGCAGGCAATATGTATTTTTTTTTTTTTGTTAATGATACAAAATGTGTAGGAAAACACAAAAGAAGATAATATTATACAACAGAGGGATTTAGATAAACTGAAGGGTTGGGCAGAGAAGTGGCACATTCAATTTAATGTAGATAAATATCAGGTGATAAATGTAACGGCCCTGAGGATGTGATAACAAATGTCCTAATTACATACAAAGCAGGCTACATCTGGGTGAATCTGGCATAGAGAAGAACTTAGGGATATTAGGAAAATATAAACTGAATTATAACAACCAGTGCCAGGCAGCTACTGCCAAGGCAACGACGATTACGGAATGCATAAAAAGTATGTGCAGAGATGTACATGAAGAAAACAGAATTTCTCATCGATCAACATAGAAATCCCTTTTTTGGTAAAAAAAATAAATAAAATAAAAAACACCCAAACTGCCGCACAGTGTTTTTTCGCAGAAAGTCAATAGGTAATTATAAGATGCTGAACCCACTTGAAGTTTTTGGGTTTGACATTCTTTCCCCTCATTTTGGCTGTTTTTCTGTTGTAAACACAGAGGCCCTCATTTACTATTGTAAACCCGACTTGTTTTGTAAACCCGACATCTTTGTCTCGTGCGCCAGTCTGCGACACGATGCAACATTTTTTCTCGACGAACCCGATGAAGATTCTCCCAAACCCAAAAAAGGGGCGTAACCCGACATTTCTGAGCTTTCCCGCGTATTTATAAAGGTTTCCAACCCGAATTTGTTGAATTGTTGTGGATTTTTTCCCGACAACTCAGAAGAGTTGGAAACCAAAACCAACAAAACCCACGTGCGACAAACAGGATGCGACATAATAATAAATACCAGGGGAAAAAAGCAATCGGGTAAGAAAGCAAGATAGACTTACAACCCGATTTTCTAAGTAAATGAGGGCCAGAGTATACAGTGCTGCAGAACACAATGCTGTATATGGTCCCTGCTCTTAGCGGGGCTGAGCTGTGTGTTTACTAGTGTTGAGCGGCATAGGCCATATTCGAATTCGCGATATTTCGCAAATGTATGGAGGAATATTCGTCATATATTCGATAAATTTGCATAATCGTAATATTCGCGTTATATTTTCGCATATGCAAAAATTTGCATATGCGAAAATTTGCGTACGCAAAAATGCGCATAACCGAAAATTCGCATGTACGGAAAATTAGCATATGCGAAAATTAACACATACAAATTTTCACATATGCGAAAATTCGTACGCCAGTCTCACACAGTAGTATTACAGCCTTCTTTACACCACAAATGCTGGAAGCAGAGAAGGGTGATCACTGTGATGTGTACTGTGAAAAAAAAAACTTAAAAAAACCCGAATATTCGTAATTTCGAATATATAGTGCTATATCCGTGAATATTCGCGGATATACTGTAGCTCCTTGCTGGGTTCAGCGCTATGTGTGCCTAGCAGGGAAAGAGTGTTAACTAGCGCTGTAAACTCTTTCCTTGCTGGGCTGGCACATTTTTGCTGGTGCTTCTTCTGCCATTTTCTCAGATAAAAACGCCCCCCCAAAAAACAAGTGGTAATCAAGCCCTAGAAAGAGTTAAGCACAAAGCTATGGCTACATGGTGACACTGATATGCAATGCATTCACATTTCTGCAAAATTATAACTAATGATAGTACCCGTATTTTTCGCCATATAAGACGCTCTGGCATATAAGATGCACCCAATTTTAAAAGATGAAAATCTAGTAAAAAAAGATTCTGAACCTTCAACCTGCGGACCTCCAGATGTTGAAAAACTACAACTCCCAGCATGCCCGGACAGCCGTTGGCTGTCCGGGCATGCCAGGAGTTGTAGTTTTGCAACATCTGGAGATCCGCAGGTTGAAGACCACTGGTATAGGAGGTAATACTCGCGTGTCCCCGCTGCTCCGGACCCGTCACCGCTGCCCTGGATGTCGGCCTCCATCGCCGCGTCCCCTGGGTGTCCCCGTCGCTCCGGAACGTCTCTGCTGCCCGGTATCCTCGCTCTCTGTCACCGCCATCACGTCGCTATGCACGCCGCTCCTATTGGATGACGGGACAGCGTGCGCAACAATGTGATGACGATGAAGGAGAACGCCGGCCATTCAGGGGATCCCGGCACGGAGCAGACACCGAGGAGGCAGGTAAGGTCCCTCCCGGAGTCCTGTAAGCTGTTCGGGACGCCGCGATTTCACCGCGGCAGTCCCGAACAGCCCGACTGAGCAGCCAGGTTAGTGTCACTTTAGACACGGCGGTCAGCTTTGTTCGCCACGTTTGAAGGGGAAACACAGGGCATCACCGCGATAGGTGATGTCCTGTATTAGCCGCAGGTCCCGGACGTTGATGGCCGCAGGGACCACCGCGATAGGACAGGCTTTAATGTGTATTTGCCGTATAAGACGCACCAATTTCCCCCCCCCCCCCAGTTTTGGGGAAGAAAAAGTGCGTCTTATACGGCGAAAAATACGGTAAATGTGGTAACTTTGTGCCCAGCAAATTTATGGAACAGTCAGAAATCAAGGTTCACTATTATTAAATGTGATTTTAGCAGCCCAACATTATGATAGTAATGTGGCGTACCCAAAGTCACTGTGTAACCCTATCTTGTGTAATAGGATTGTATAATATAATATAATAAAAGTATAAATCTTTTATATCTAGGCCTGTCAACAAACCGTGTTTAATCATTTTTTTAAATGAGGGATCAAACACATAAAATGCCTTTGTTCTTAAAACATCAACAGTTATTACGTATCTTGTTAGGAATGAGATTACTTATTAAAATCCAGGGGGAAACACATTTCAGACTCCATTAAAATAGTACATTATGACTAAGAGCTATTGTAATGGAGTCTGAAACGCGTCCTTTGTTTTCTCTGAATTTCAATATGTAGGATTTTTTTTACTTTTTTTTACATCAAACTCAATAAAAGTTCATGTTTTCAGAACAAAGTTTGAAGTGCTCCTTAACTTTGATGTCATTTCTCCAAGTCAATACAGACTTCTGTGTGCTTCTCACCTGTGTGAGTCAATTGATGGACTTTAATCATTTATTGTAATTATAAATTCAATTGCCATTTGATGTGATTATTGTTCTTTAAAACATATCAGTATTCTATACATTGTAATCATAGACATTAATTATTAGCATTTGGACCTATTCACACTATTAAATTATTGAATCATAAAACATTTAAATTGTAAAGAGCAATAATCAGATGCCTTACCATATGTATGTATGTATAAAAAAGCAGGTTTTCCACTATCAATCTGTACTGTATACCCCATAATGACAAAGTGAAATCAGAATGTTAGAAATGTTTGCAAATTTATAAAATTAATAAATAATAAAATTTTCCATGGATATAATTATTCAGACCCTCTGATATAGGTTCTGGGGGGCCTCCCATTTTTCTTTATCATCTTCAGGATGTTTCTACACCTCAATCGGTTGACTGGACATGATTTGGAAAGACACACCCCTGTCTATATAGATGGAGTAATAATTTAAAAAAAACGGTTCGGCGAGGCGCTGCTCAGTATCCGGTCGGAAAGGAAGGACTTGAATAGCACAGGACAATAAAAACTTTATTAGTGTAGCAGGGACAACATGTTTCGGCATCCACTGATACCTTCCTCAGGTCCACTTACAGTTCTAAAAGAATAGATACATATAAACACATATAGAAGGTATGCTTCTTCTGGAAGGATAAAGAGGGAGTAATTCAATGTATATAAAATAGGTATGAAATATAAGGTCTCACAGCTGACAATGCATATCAGAGCCAAAAACAAACAATGAAATGGAAAGAACTGCCTGTAGAGCTCAGAGGCAAGATTTTGTGGAACCACAGATCTGAAGAAGGAAACAAAAGTGCTGCACTGAAGGTTCCCAAGAGCACAATTGCCAATTGTCTACATTTAGAACAACTAGGACTCTTCCTAGAGCTGGTTGCCCCACCAGACTAAGCAATCAAGGGGGAAGGGCCTTTGTAACCAAGATTGGACCAATAACCTAATGATCCATCACCTGCCAAATACCATCCCTGCAGTGAAGTATGCCTTGACCCAATCGAACATGATAAGACCTGAAAATGTCTGTCAAGATGGTCTCCATCCAAACTAGCAGAGCTTGAGGTGATCTGCAGAAAAGAATGGCAGAACAACCGCACATTCAGGTGGGCAAACCTTGTGGCATCATCCCCAAGAATACTGTCAGCTGTAACCACTGCCAAAGGTGCTTAAAAGGGGTACTCTGGTGGAAAACAATTTTTTTTTCAAATCAACTGGTGCCAGAAAGTAAAATTTGTAAGAAAATTTACTTTGTAAGATTTGTAAATTTCTTCTATTTAAAAATCTTAATCCTTCAAGTACTTATCAGCTGCTGTATGCTCCACAGGAAGTTGTTTTCATTTTGAATTTCTTTTCAGTCTGACCACAGTGCTCTCTGCTGAGTCCTCCTCTGTCCATGTCAGGAACTGTCCAGAGCAGGAGCACATCCCCATAGTAATCCTCTCCTGCTCTGGACAGTTCCTGATATGGACAGAGGTGTAAGCAGAGAGGACTGTGGTCAGACAGAAAATAAATTAAAAAAGAAAAGAACTTCCTCTGTAGTATTCAGCAGCTGATAAGTACTAAAGGATTAAGATTTTTAAATAGAAGTCATTTACCAATCTGTTTAACTTTCTGGCACCAGTTGATTTAAAAAAAAAATTCCACTGGAGTACCCCTTTAACAAAGTAGTGAGTAAAGGGTCTGAATACTTGTGTCAATGCAATATCGTCCTTTTCAAAAAAAAAATTCAAAGGTCTAATATTCTGTTTTCACAGAATAATGAGGGAAACATATTTTTATTTTACTTTAGCTCAAGGCCGCAACATAGCAGAATGTAAAGAAGAAAAATGTGAAGAAGTGAAATATAAATGCATTTTATGCCTTCAATTTTATAAGGAGGCTTTTTCTGTCAGATTCTACATGAATCTATGTGAACAAAATAGTTTTCCATCAAATGCTGTATTAGAGGGGGCAAATATCTCTGTAATATCTCTTAAGTTAAATTTAAGCTTCATTGTTAATTGGCAGAGGGACATCCTGTGAATTGGTACAGCCTGCTTGCATACAATCTATATCCGTAAGGGGGTTCTTTTTTCACCCTAAAAGTGTATTCAGGGTATACTTAAAGCTGTAATAGTGGGCTTGTAGCTTTCCGGATTGGCAGCTGTGGGGATCGGGGCAGGTGAGTATGTTTTTTTTTTTAATCTTCTGAAAGCATCCCAAATCCACTCTCATAACTTTTTCTCAGAATATCCCTTGCTATCCAGAAAATGTATATCTCCTTCACAAGGCTTTGCTTTTATCTTGATCTGGATCAACATATTAGAAATGGAAAGCCTCTTTTTTGTCTATTTTTTGCCTTCCTATGCAACTGATACTACTTATAGGTTACAAACATGATAAGTATGGTTCATTCCAGCATGTTTTTAAGAGACAAGATAATAGTTACATGTTTAGTATAATGTCCTCCAACTACTAAACTATAGAAACTATAGTCTCCACAACTAAATTACAATATATATATATATATATATATATATATATATATATATATATGAAGTATGAACACTGTATACTGTATGCAAAATCATAGCAAAATCTTGGAATACCTTTTTTTTTATTATTGGCTTTTGGGAGTCCTCCCTTTATCATGTCAATAGCATTTCTGAGCACCTAGAAGAAAACACACAGATTACATCTCACAAAATATGCAGAGGTTAAACAGATGTGGAGAATTTTGGGCTATAAATTGTACACAGAGGCGTAGCTTGTAGCTTCTGGGCCCCAATGCAAAATCTGCAACAAGGCCTATATGCCAAATATACTACTGGTCTCTTATGGGGGAGATGTGTTTTGGGGTCCCCTAAGGCATCAAGGCCCCAGTGCGACAGCTACCTCTGCTACCTCTATAGTTATGTCCCTAATTGTACAGCTATAGGACGATAGACTTCATAGATAAGGATGAGAAGGGGGTGGAAATGTGAGCTTTCCCTGATCTATATATAAAGTGTAAAGCGTAAGCTGAAGAAAAATTTACCATTAAAGGAGATCTGCAGCTCTAGACACTTAAGTGTCTTATCGCTGGGGGAATGAACGCTGGAACCCCCCTCCACCCCCACCCAAGATCTCCTGTACCAGACCCCAGCTCTGCCGCAGGGCTGCAGATCTTCTTTAATGGTTTTATATATATATATATATATATATATATATATATATATATATATATATATATCAGGGAATGCTTAGTGAGGTCGAGATGGGGGGGGGGGGGGAGAGGGTCCTATCGGTCTGACCCCCTGTGTTCAGACACTTAGCCATAGGGGATAAATGTCTATGGCTGCGGTACTCCTTTAACCTGATGGGGACGGAGTCCCACTCCCCGTCTATGACACCTCTCCTTCCTGAGCGTGGGTCATAGCGGGTTGGTCTCGGCAGCTATCTGCCGCCGGGACCTGTATCTAATGCCTTACATCACCTATCGCTGTAATTCCCAGCATTAACCCCTTGGATGCGGCAATCAGAGTTTATTACTGTGTTTAAAGTGAAAGTAAAAGTATCCCGGCAGCTCAGTTGGGCTGTGCGGGACCACCGCGGTGAAATTGTGGTCTCCCGATAGCTGAGAGGACGGGGGCGGGGGTCCCTACCTGCCTCTTCACAAGTGAGCAACCATCTGACACTGCCAGAGGCAAAGAAAAATATCAACCTTTGAGAGGTGATATTTAGTGCACACAGAGTCATTTAATGGTCTAATGCCCAATGGTAGGTTAAAAGCACAAGTTGTCCTGTGTAGAATGGGCCAGTGTTAGAATGTGCCAGTGTGTTGCACAGAGGTGTCCACTTGGCGAGGCATATGGTATATAACACAGACCAGTCCTGAGTTTATTCAAAATATCTCACTTCATTACCTTGTCACACTTTTCTTTTTTTTCCCCTTTTTTTTAAAGATAAACCCCCTATACCAGTGGCTTTAAAAGCTGCATAACGTTGTGACAGTAGTGCCAAATTATAGCCTGGTTTCTGTAGTAAATTGTCAAATCTACTAGGGGGCACCACCATAGGATAAGAATTACAGTCTTTTCCACTATAGCTACTTTATTGTGTGTTTGATTTGCAATATGAGTTATAGTTCTGAGCATGCCCTGGTTTTGAATGCATAGCTTACTGTAATTTATTTTTATTTTTAGTAACAGTTGTTACCTTTACATATGAGGTATGCCTATTGAGTATTATAAAGTCCTTTGTGAATGTATACCATAGGAAAATGCTAATTTTATAATAGTTCTTATTAAAATCTGTGTTTTTTTGGCCTTGGCTGGCTATTGCATCACTACAGATAAAAAACATTTCCTGTTTTTCTTGCCATTTTCATAGCTTACGACTTTCCAATGTCATTTGTATCTCCTGTACTGGTTTTCTATTGATGTCCTATCTGTTTGTTTGTTTGTATTGTAATATTTCTTCTCTTATACCTCCACAGATGAGTTTAAGTCCTTCATGAGGCACTTACCCAACAGTCACTTTTTAAGCATTGGAGCCATTCACCAGCACTGGGGAAACGATTGGGAATTGCAAAACCGTTATAAACTGCTGCAAAGTTCACTGGAAATACAACGTCAAAAGATGCAGCATACAGCACGAAAGTTATTTGGCCTTAGCTTACGCTGTCGACATAATCCCAATCACCAGCTACCCAGAGAAAGGTAAATAGGTCCTACTACTACTACACTGGATTATTGTTGAATAAAAAATTATTTGGTGCCAATGAGATAGACATGCCAATAATGTTTGTTTGGCTGACAGCTATTGCTCCTGATCCCTTCATACTCTTGGAGGATTGACTCAGCCGTACGTTCATGAGTTCTCAGTGAAGAGAGGAGGGTGAGCCGCTGATATACTCATCTGGTGGCTTATCTCTGAAATTAATAGGGTCAGGCAGATAAAATCCAACAGGCCCAACCATACACATTATTCAGTTCACCAGCTTTTCCCTTAATGTGTATGACCACCTGTATACTATTGTTGGAATATGGGTTAATGGGTTTTGATCATTTTTAGGGGAAATTGTACTGTTATTTTTTTATTAAAGGAGTTGGCTCAAAAAGGTATCATCGCTACTTCACTCATCTCCTATATTTCTAAGGCTAACACGGTACAAAACCTCATCTGATTTTAAAGAGGTACTCCGCCCCTAGACATCTTATCTGATAAGATGTCTGATCGCGGGAGTCTCGCTGCTGGGAACCCTGTAATCTCTCCTGCAGCACCCCCCTGTCATCTTGTGCACGGAGTGAGCTTTGCTCCGTGCCTGATGACTGGAGATGCAGGGGCTGTAGGATCGTGATGTCATGGCCCCACCCTCTTGTGACATCCCACCCCCTCAATGCAAGTCTATGGGAGGGGGTGTGACATATTCCTCCCATAGACTTGCATTAAGGGGGCGGGGTGTCACAATCCTAAGGCCCCTGCATCGCCAGTCATTAGGCATGGAGCGAAGCTTGCTGACAGGGGGTGCTGCAGGAGAGATCACAGGGGTTCCCAGCGGTGTGACCCCAGCGATCAGACATCTTATCCCCTATCCTTTGGATAGGGGATAAGATGTCTAGGGCTGGAGTTCCCCTTTAACCTTTTTTTTTTTTTTATAGATCATGGACATCATTAATCAGGGAAAGCCGCGACTAACCATATAACATTATTACAATATTTAGTCTTACATCGCAATGTCCGCAATTTCTGACTACATAGTAAACACAGTAGAATAGCCAAGACTGACAAAGAAAGACCTACTCTTCATCAGTGGCTCTCTGTTCTTGCTCACAGAAGGGGTTTGCCAATAGAAGTGGCTTTTGGAAAGAAATAAATTACATGAGATTTAAGGGGGAGCAAAAAAAAAAAAAAAAAAAAACGTCCTTTCTTAGAAAGTGTAAACTTATACTAGTCAGCCTAAGATTTCACCAGATCAAGCTCAGGATGTTTGAAAATCTGGCACATCTTAACTATTAACAGTGTATGGCGCGGGCTCCTGACTCGAGCCGGCACCATACCAGGCATCTCAGCTGATTCCTATAGCTGAGGGCCACCATTAATAGCTGACATGCGGCTATTAACCCTTTAGATCGTCGCAGTCAAAGCTGACAATGGCATCTAAAGGGACCTTTAAACAGTCCCTGGTGGTCCAGTGGGGTGGATCACCCCCCCTCCCCCCCGCAGCACAATCCACTGCTGAGGTAGCCAGAGGGCTTACCTCTCTTCCTGTGCTGGCTGCGCTCTGTAATTGATAGAGCCTGGCTGGACTGTCTATTAAATGGTTTAGTTTACGCCAAACATTTGCACCTAATAGGTGCTAATTTATACAGTAGCTCTTTAAGCCCCGCCCCCTTAAAAAAGTGTTCAGCATGGCATAAACAAAGAGAAATTTGTGCGTAATTTATCTAAATATGTGCTCCACTGAATAATGAAATGTGTCGCAAAATTCACATAAAAAGCCCAAAATCCTTTGGCTGTGCCCCCTAAATCTTTAAGCTTTTGTCAGAGACACAGCTACTTCAATGTTCCTAGCATACTATGTATTATGAACAAATCTAGTTTTCTCCAATATATGAAATAAAGTAATGTGTAAAATTGTGGCAAAGATTTTAAGAGGCTGAAGTCAACTTAACCAGAGCACACTTTGACTAGTGCATAATATAGACACTTTACATAAACATTTTAGAAAATTCTAGTCACCAGTATATACTGTAATGAAAAAATCTTCCCTAGCATATTCTTACCCTAACCTTGTCTACTAGCTCTGCTGTAAAATGCAGTGTGCAGTTTACTGTAGCAGCAAAACTAGTGAACCATTCTGACTAGAAGTTCACATCTAAACATATATATTGACTGCTATATAATATAAATCACATATGAATATACCACATAGACAGTCAATCCACAGAGGTCAATGACCAGTACAGGATCAGTATTCTGGTGGCAGGCCATCACCCCTGAAGTATCCCAACAGGTCATGCATTCTTTTTCTTAGTCTTGCAGAGGTGTCTTCATTAGTGGCAATGCATTCGTAACCACCACAGATGTTTTTAGTTCATAAGGTTGAAAAAAAGACCAGAGTCCATCAAATTAAACCTATATCCCTATTGTGTCCCTACTGTGTTGATCCAGAGGAAGGCAAAAAATCCTTTGAGGCTGATGCCAATTGCCAGATACCAGGGGGGGAAATGAATTCCCTACTCCAAATATGGCATCAGAATAAATCCCTGGATCAATGTTAACAATGTTCTGTCTCTATTTATCTAATATAATAACCTGTAATATTATTACTCTCCAAAAACACGTCCAGGTCTCTTTTGAACTCTCTTACTGAGTTCACCATGACCACCTCATTCAGAATAGAGTTCCACAGTCTCACTGCTCTCGCAGTAAAGAACCCCCATCTGTGCGGTTGTAGAAACCTTCTTTCCTCTAGACGTAGAGGATGCCCCCTTGTTATAGATACAGTCCTGGGTAAAAATAGATCATGGGAGAGATCTCTGTACTGTCCCCTGATATATTTATACATAGTTATTAGTTGCCCCTAAGCCATTTTTTTAACTAAATAACCCCAATTCTGATAATCTTTCTGGGTACTGTAGTCCTCCCATTACCTGTATTATTCTGGTTGCCCGTCTTTGAACCCTCTCCAGCTCCACTATATATTTCTTGTACACTGGTGCCCAGTACTGTACACAGTTTTCTATGTGTGGTCTGACTAGTGATTTGTACAGTGGTAGAATTATTTCCTTGTGTCGGGAATCTATCCCCTTTTTAATGCACACCATCATTCTATTTGCCCTGGCAGCAGCTGCCCAACACTGGTCACTACAGCTAAATTTACTATTAACTAAAACAACTAAAAAATTAAGATATGCAGCGATTCACCCAAGTCCAATCTTGAGCTCACCTCCTCATAAAAGCTGACCAGGTTAGTTCCTATAACAGCTTCTGAGCCATTTGTTTACCTCCCTAATCTCCTGCCGCCTCTCTGGCATGGCACATGGTACTGGTAATATTTCAGAAAATACTACTTTGGAGAAAAATACTACCTTGCTATGGGAAATCCTTATAGGGGTAGTCCGGGGAACTAAACTTATCAGACACTTATCTCCCTATCCAAAGGATAGGAAAAAAGTGTCAGATCCCTGGGAGTCTGACCACTGGGATCCCCCTCTATTTCCTGTATGGAACCCGGTCTACTGGACAAGCGCAAGTGACGGTCCGCTTAACCAATCACTGGCCACAGCGATGTCCCATCACAGCCAGCAATTGGCTGAAGGGGCCGTCATTTCCGCTCATCCAGGAAGGTGAGAGCCAGGGTTCAACAAGAACAGGTAGTTAGATGGGACCCCATACAGGAGAATGCAGGAGTGGATGTTTTGAATGTTTTACCATTGAATTCAGTGCAATTTAATGGTTAAAAAAAATTACATTTTCTGAGCATTTTTTGACATGTGAAACAGACAATTTAGAATTTTTGGTTTTAAGTCTCACAAACCATGCCAAAATACTGTGTGTGTGTACATGCTGTATCCATACAGTGAGAAAACAAATCCATTTTCTGATATGAGAAGGAACAGACTTGCCCCAAACTTTTCTCCATTTTCTTATATTTCATATGCTGTAATAAATATAACTTCAATTATTGTATAACTTTGGAGAGCATTTTATTCATTGCTTGACAAATTTTGTCACTAGTTAGAAAAAGCCACAGATATTGCAGCTAATATGCTGTCTATCATCACATGTAATGTATAACATGTATGCATAATAAGTATGCACTAGCGATATAGCGGTATATCATATAAGATTAGGTTTACACGCTCCAACTCATTCAGGGTCCGTATGGCTCTTTTTTTGTTGTTGTGCTGAACAGACCCAGAATGATTCGGAGCACAACTGGCACTGCCGGTTCCCAACAGATCCGAGTGACTTGAACTGGTTCCATCGGGTGTCTGGTATTTTAAAGGAGTTGATCAGTGAAAAAAAAAGGATGAGCACAATTTTTTTCTCCGCTCAGCTTTAATCTTGTTACAATCTACCTTTAGGTCAGTGTTTTCCAAACAGTGTGCCTTCAGCTGTTACAAAACTACAACTTGCAGCATGCCTGAACAGCCTTTGGATGTCCTGGCATATGCTGGGAGGTCTAGTTTTGCAACAATTAGATGCATACTGTTTTGAAAACACTGCTTTAGGCAATGATCTAGATTGGGATCCTGCAGTTCAAGCGGGACCCAATAAAAAACTTGCTGGCGGTAATGAGGTTGTTGCAGATGCGAGCAGGTGGTCACGCGCTATGCCTGCAGGTCCCGCAAAATTCACACATTTTCACACCCCAGGGTTTAGTTTAGTATAGTTATATGTCCCATCCAGACTCCCTTCCCGAGTCCCAGCAGAAGTCATCCGGCAACATGCTGTGTGTGTGTGCACTGCGCATGCGCATCCTCTTGCACTGCTCTGCTGTCTCCTCCCCCCACATCTGATCTGAGCGTTATTTATACGCAAAAGCTCATATGGGCAAATATAAAATTGCATATTCAATTCTTTCAGTTCATTTATTAATAGCAAAAGGATATATCTGGATCTTTATCCACTTTATGTTCCATATTTCTAATTATTTAAAAAATTGGCAACTCATAGGGGATTCTATTTGAAATGAATGGGTTTCTTGTCGAACACCAGATTACCCCGGGCTTCATTGTGGCTTTTACTGTCATCAGTAGAAGATTATACTCACAAGATACATTTCGTACATCTATAACGCAAACACTAAAGCTCTTTTTGATGACCATTTTTGGACATTACAGTCATTTTTCAGATCCTGTATAACATGGGAAGTTCCAACAGCAAATTTAAGGGGCACCATAGCCTTTCCTCATTAACGATAATTCATGTATGTGATTTAGCAACAGACTGTGACCTATCCTCTTGTGTAATTGTAGTAGGACAGGCTGCATGTGACTGCGCCTCATTATAATAACTTATGAGACTGAAAGAAAGCCAAAAAGAAAAAGAGAATTAGGAAAGCCTTAATAACATGAAGCTTATTTCAGACTAATGTAAGAAAATAAATCAAGTTCTCCTCCGCATCCAGCTTTATTCTTTAAATAATTGAAGTCATATCCTTTTAATATCACAGTTTACTTCATTTCACTTGTCAGTGTATTTTACATGTATTCCTTTTTATAAATCAATAATAATAACACTCTGCTTTGATCTCTAAGCTCTAGCGTTTGTCCAACAACTAGAAATGAATATGTCATTGCTTCCTAGGATATTCATTATGCTGATACATTCTCTAATTACCAAAACAGGGGTGAATTGTGCAGAGAAAGTCTTCATAAAAGAAGATACAATGTATCAGAAAACATATATATATATATATATATATATATATATATATATATATATGTATATACAGTATATATATATATATATATATATATATATATATATATATAAATACAGTATGTATTGTATACACTGTCAGGATCTTATTTAAAGCTCTCGCTGCCCTAAGCCCTTAGCCTGAATACTCCCCATTTAACCACTTAAGAACATAGGGCGTACAGGCTCCCTGGTACATAAGGACCCAGGGTGTACCTGTACCAGTGAGTGGCAGGGACAGGACCGGGATGCCTGCTGAAATCGTTCAGCAGGCATACCGTGACAATGCCTGATGAATTCACACCGGCGATTCCAGTCATACGGGTCACGTGTGAACCGATGACCCGGAATTAAAAAATGATCGGTGGAGTACTATACACTGCCAATCCCCTCTTGTTGCTGGGGGGAGGTGGCAATCTTGTCACCTCCTCAGTAGTGCTGCTATTGGTCGGAACATGTCTGACCAATAGCAGCCAGCAGAGGGTTAATGTCCCTCTTCTCTCAGCTCTGCCAGCCCACCTTTCCGAAGATCTGTGCCCCTCAGAGCAGAGAAAGTGGCCTCCTGTCACCCTTAGTGCAGGGACAGATAAAGCAAGGGAAAGGTAGGTAAAAGTGTTTAAAAAAAAGTAAAGGGCGCTGCGATTTGCTACCGTTTTTTTTTTTTTTTTGGCCACAGCGTTTTTTTTTCTGTTGAAATATAATACTGTGTGACTTATGAAGTAACAGCATGTCCTTCATTGTGGTGTCAGTAAGTGGGGCATCTGAGACAGGGAGCAACAGCAGTGACCCCCCTGTAGAACCATCTGTAAATGCTGGTGGCATACATATGGGGGAGTCAGGCGCAGCATTCTGACTCTCCAGGCGCTGTCTCTGCTTAAGCGGGCTTTGGGATGGAGACGGGGCCAGTGATGATGGCGCGGTAGCGAGGGGAGGTCGGCTGTCACTTACCACCGGGACTGGCGCAGGGAAGGTCGGAAGTTTGCACAGTTAAGGGGAGTCAGGCAGTGAGGAGCAGTGCTCAGTCTCCGCCGGAAGAGCGTGGATCTGCGGAGGTGCTCTGTCAGAGGACGAAGCGGTGAGTCTGGAGAAGGAGCGCGGCAAGGAGACTCTCCACTGCTCCCTCTGCGGCCATCTTGGGACCCCTCTGGGGCCGGGGAAAGGGAGTTGCGCTTGAGTTGCCGACTTCTTCCTCCTGGCAGGCATAGCAGAATTTATTGCGCTGGGTGCTGATTTTATCGCTGTAGACTGCGGTGAAGCCGGAGCTCACGCGTGCATTCAGCTAGGCAGCCAGGCCATGCCCCCCACGCTGTGTGACTTATAATCACACACCGTTATATAGTTTGTACCCAAGCACACACAAATTCACTCCCCCCACCGCACACATCCCCTCCCCCCCACCTCCGTAGAAAAACAAGTAATGGCCTGCCGGGCATATTCGGTGGAGGAGGCATATGCATTACTTGCCTCCGACACCAAATCTTACCCAAGGATGAGGAAGATCCTGCTTCTCCGTGTTCTTCCTCATCGTCCTCATCATCTAGCGCTGATAATGAGCCCCCTGCACGGTGGCGGAGATGCCACCAGGCGATGCCAACCCCCCCCCCCATGATAGCGACCCAGTGGCCGATACTACGAGTGGTCATGCTGCTCGTAATAGTCCAACCCCCCAGACAAGCATACCGGAGCCCCCTTCCGATGATCCTGTCTGTAGACCACCAGAGGGATATCAGCTATGGATTCCTGAGTTTGTTGGCGAATTCAGGAATTCAGATTGACATAGTTGGGGACACTGAAATGGACTTTTCTAGTTTTTATTTCAGTGATGACTTTGTCAATCTAATGGTGGAGCAAATGAACTTGTACGCCCAACAGTTCATTGCCCACCACCCAGATTCCTTTTGGCTAGGCCCAATGAATCATATGCCGTTAATGCAGCTGAAATGAGGACATTTGGGGCCTCGTGCTGCATATGGGCCTAGTCAAAAAACCAAGTGTCAGGCAGTACTGGAGCGGGGACGTCCTCTACCAGACCCCGCTTTACAGTTCGAGGCCATTCGGAAATGCCTGCATTACACTGATAATGCAGCATGTCTCCCCTCGAAGTGATCCCACCTATGACCGGCTTTACAAAATGAGGCTGGTAATAGATCACTTTGGGGCTAAATTTTTTGGAGTTCTACGTATCGCTCAGGGAGCTCTTTGTTGATGAGTCTCTTATCAGTTTTAATGGGAGACTCATGTTCCGCCAGTATATTCCCTTGCAGCGGGCGCAGTATAGCGTGAAACTCTACAAACTTTGTGAGAGTACCACCGGGTACACTTACAAGTTTAGAGTTTATGAAGGACGAGATTCCCGTATTGATCCCCCAAAATGTTAGCGGGAAACTCGTTTGGGACTTTGTGCACCCATTGCTGGATAAGGGTTACCACCTTTATGTGGACAACTTTTATACCCTCTGTTCACATCCCTTGCTGCCAAATCCACGTCTGCTTGTGGGTGAGCAATGCCCAAGAGTGAGTCCCGTGCTCTTACCCATGAAAACCTGTCGCTGGTCAGGTATAATGATAAGAGGGATGTAATTATGTCCATTTCAGCAAAATTTGCTTTCCAAAAGACTCCTTCTCTTCTGAGCATTGCAGTGAGCCAGCAGAGCACTTGACGTCCACACATGGGGCATTTCCATACTCAGAAGAGAAAGGGTTACACGTTTTTGGGGGGTATTTTATCCTATTACCCCTAAAATGTAAAATTTGGGGGAAAACCAGCATTTTTATGAAAAAAAAAATTAATTCATTTACACATCCACATATGTATTTAGTGGTCCCTGATATTAAATGGTTCCAGGTAGAACATTGTATGTTGAAACCATTGTATGTTGTTGTATGGAAACCTGGTAATTGGTTCTGAAACCCCAAAATGTTATCCCAAAATAGGAAAATAGTAAGTATTAAAGATAAATGAGTAGATAGCTAATACAAAAAGCAAGTCCTTACATATAAAAGTAAAAAAAGAGCTGCTGAAAGCTGTAAATCATTGTCTATGTAAAGGACAGGAGCTTCTTTATGATCCTGTACAGCACACACAATGTCCAAAAAAAAGTGAAATGGACCGTCACCCAGTATCCAAGGAGTAGCTAAACCTGGCACAGGTAAAGAGTAGTCCAGAACATGTAATACCTCCCTGCACTGTAGGGAGGCGCAGTGGTTCATAAAAGACTATTATATGTTGGAGGAATTGTAACCTGAGTCCATTGTAAATTGACGGACCACTGTACACAGATTAGCCCTATCTCCAAATAATAATAAATACAAGCACGCACTATTACCAGTATAGATGACTAAATAGCAAATCCAAATATATCAAATATTAAGTAGACTCCAATGACTGTTAACAACATCTGAAACTAGATAAAAAACATAACCACTCTCTTTTCTATATGTGTACTTGTATCAGAAATACAAAAAACAACACATAAATTGAATTTTAACATAGCATAGACTGTAGACATTGCCAGTCCCCCCCCCTAGACCGAAGCTGAAATTCCATTATGTGCACTGTGCAGCAGAATTCCATTGACAGTAATGGGACTCTGCTGCACTGGAATTTCTAAGGCTACATTCACATCACCATTGTGTAATACGGCTGCCAGATCCGGAGTTTATATGAGAGCGGCCTTTTTTTAAATTTCCCCGTCAGATAAGGCAGCCGTATTACACGATCATGATGTAAAATTCCACCTGTGGACCCCATACATTTAAAAGAGCTGAATGGAGTCAGATAGTGACTCTGGATGGCTCATTTTTGAACCGTACCTTGTTTTGTTGCAAGACTGAAAACCTTGGTCTGCCATGGTTTTTAGTCCAGCAATATAACTGATACGGTTCAAAAATGAGCTGACCGGAGTCAGATATCTGACTTCATTCGGCTCATTTAAATGAATGGGATGCGGCACAGGTTCACAGGTGGAATTTCTAAGACTACATTCACAATTGTGTGATATGGCTGCCGGACCACTATGGACAACAAGGGTCTGATGGTCTGCAGAGTATCATCCTATTGCACACTGGACTTAAATACTAAAATACTGATTAGATCAGTCAGAGGTAAAATAAACAGTAAAGTCTAGTAATTCACTGTTATTGTCTTCTCTTAGTGAACTTGTTTTATTTCCTTATCTTTTCCATCTGTCCCAAATCTCCTTCATGATTACTTGTTCCAAATATAACTCCCCTCTGCAGTTTGCCGCACAGACAGTACCGCCTCCACAGTAAAGAACTCCATACATGTAAGGGGAGATTTATCAAAACCTGTCCAGGGGAAAAGTTGACCAGTTGCCATTGCAAGTGTCGCGGGGTAATAACTAAATTATGAATTATGGTCATAAAAATTATTATTCTGAAAAATTAAAAATGATGAAAATTATAAAAAATCTCAAAATTATGACCTGGTGAATTGTAGAGAAAGCTAATCAATACAATTCACATCTGAGTATGACGGGATGACATTAACGCTTAAGGATGTAGTTTTGCAATATACACTAATACACAGTTATTATAAAGTATGCAGATTTATTGGTTATAAGATTATAAATAGAGATGAGCGAATTGAAGTTGACAAACCCAAATTCGTTACGAATTTCATGAAAAATTCGATTCGCAGCGAATGCGAATATAGCCGCGATTCTATCGCGCAAATCGCTTCATTAAACTCCATTTTACAGCGTTCCAGGCTATTGGAGACCTAAGATGGTGGATCCACATGTGAGTACATGGGGCAGGGGATTATGGGAGGGCGGGAAACAGCGGCGAGAATGAAGGTAGGCGGGCTAACCCTGAATCACATGTGAGATGCAGCCTATCAGTGTTCACTGACTCCTGTGATGTCACAGCCCCTATATAATCGGCGGCCATCTTGCCTCTCTTCATTTCATCTATGCACTCAGATGGAGAGGACGGGACTGTGTGTGTGTGCATAGCTCATACCACAGAGTTACACTGCAATTGCTAGTCACATCAGCATTAGGGAAAGACAGGAGTGCAGAGTGCTGTGCTGTTACACTGAGAAGGATCATTGATTGCTAAACCTCCTATTCACGTTATTGAGCATTGCAGCAGAGAGGGGCAGATAGCTGTCAGCTGCCTCATACAGATCTCCAAGCTGCCTGAACTTTCTGAAGCATCTTATCTCCTCATTTTTCAGCCCAATTGAGTTTATTTTTATTTGCTCCACAAATCTTCTGCTGCTCAGAATTGTGTGACAGAGTGCAAATTAGGGTTTAATCCCTGGATTTTTTTTTTTGTGGTGCTGCACTGTTGGGTCCTGCTGCTGTTCAGAAATACGTGATTGCTCAGTGGACTGTAGGGCATTTGTACCATTTTGTACCTGTTAATCTGTCAAGGGGCTGGCTACATACTGTGCAAGTGTAAACAATACTATTCACCGGCTGTTTTTTTTTTTTTAAATAGTTTTTTCTGCGTATAGTTACGCATATATAACTGCCCTCATCAGTGCATACCACATAGGTACATGCAAGTATTGTACCATTTAGTACCTGTTAAGCTGTCAAGGTGCTCCATACCGTCACTCCCCATATTTAGTCTCTTTCACGTTTTTGTCACCTGCATCTCAAAAACATTTCAAGAATCCGCCCATTTCTCACTACTGAAACTGCTAAAACTCTCATTATTGCTTTGATTCACTCCCGCCTCGACTACTGTAACTCTTTACTAATAGGCCTTCCTTTCTCCAAACTCTCTCCTCTCCAGTCCATCCTTAATACCGCAGCCAGACTCATCTTCCTCTCTAGCCGCTACACCGATGCCTCCTCCCTGTGCCAGTCACTACACTGGTTACCAATTCAGTCCAGAATACAGTACAAAATCCTCAGTCTCACACACAAAGCTCTCCACAATGTTGCACCTCCCTACATCTCCTCTCTCATCTCTGTCTACCATCCTACACGTTCTCTCCGATCTGCTAATGACCTCACACTAACATCTTCTATAATCCGAACTTCCCACTCCCGTCTCCAAGACTTCACTCGTGCTGCACCGGTTCTCTGGAATGCTATCCCTCAATCCCTCAGACTCAACAACAACATCCATAGTTTTAAACGTGGCCTAAAAACACATCTCTTCAGACAGGCCTATAACAGTCTCTAATTGGCCTCAACATATCCCCAACATATCCTCAACATATCCCCAACATATCCCAAACATATCCTCAACATATCCCCAACATATCCTCAACATATCCTCAACATATCCTCAACGTATCCATAACATATCCTCAACATATCCCCAACATATCCTCAACATATCCCCGAAATATCACCAACATATCCCCAACATATCCCCAACATATCCACAACATATCCTCAACATATCCCCAACATATCCCCAACATATCTCCAACATATCCTCAATATATCCCCACACCTCTTGTTTGAATGGTTATTGTGTAATTTTATGTCTGATACTTGTCTTTGTTTGTACCCCATAATTGCAAGCGCTGCAGAATCTGTAGGCCCTATATAAATAAATAAAAATAAGTCCAAACAATAGTATCCACCGGCTGGTGTATTACAAAAATACTGATTTTTTTCTGGTAATAGTTAAGCATATTACTGCCCTCATCAGTGCATACCGCATAGGTACATCCAAGTATTATACCATTTAGTACCTGTTAAGCTGTCAAGGTGCTCCATACCGTCAAAATTCAAACAATAGTATCCACCGGCTGGTGTTTTACAAAAATACAGAGTTTTTTCTGCTAATAGTTAGGCATATTACTGCCCTCATCAGTGCATACTGCATAGGTACATCCAAGTATTGTACCATTTAGTACCAGTTAAGCTGTCAAGGTGCTCCATACCGTCAAAGTCCAATCAATAGTATCCACCGGCTGGTGTTTTACAAAAATACAGAGTTTTTTCTGCTAATAGTTAGGCATATTACTGCCCTCATCAGTGCATACCGCATAGGTACATCCAAGTATTGTACCATTTAGTACCTGTTAAGCTGTCAAGGTGCTCCATACCGTCAAAGTCCAAAAAATAGTATCCACCGGCTGGTGTTTTACAAAAATACAGAGTTTTTTTTTGCTAATAGTTAGGCATATTACTGCCCTCATCAGTGCATACCGCATAGGTACATCCAAGTATTGTACCATTTAGTACCTGTTAATCTGTCAAGAGCCTACATACTGTTCAAGGACAGCCGTAAGTAATCACCTGCTGCTGTTCTAGACAAATACTGTTTAAAGAGTAGTGTAGCGTATTGAAATACCCTCATAAACGCACTAAATATGTCAGGCAGAGAAGTGCCAGGACGTGCACAGAGGAGTGGCAGAGACCTAAATACTTCAGGCAGAGTTGGCAGCAGACTTGGGGTGAGTGGCAGCAGGAGTCGCAGCGAGAGGCCTGAGCTCCCGTTATCAGCCAGCAGTCGTGTCTCCACCAGCAACCCATCTGCCGTCGTGGATTGGTTAACACGCTCATCCACATCATCACAAGTGACATCTGACACCCCCAGTCAACAGTCAGTGGGCTCCTCAGACACAACCCTCAGTTGGCATGGCCCGGGAGCAGTCCGTGTCCTCCCATTGCCTTTGTCCTATGCTGTTCCCTCTCCTAAAGAAGTATCTTATGCTGTGGGTTCAGCTCCACTATTTACTGAGGACGATCTAATAGAGGACAGTCAGCAGCTACTGGACAGCCAAGAAGGGGAGGAGACATCCACCGCTTGCTTCACTAGGCGGCCAAGTAGTGATGTGGAGAGTGACGTGGGAGGCGGTGTTGCAAGTGTTCAGGGTCCTGAAGCAGACACTGTTTGGGAACCTGAGGAGGACATCAGTGACGTGCACACAACTGTTGATGATGATGAAGCAGATTGCAATTGGGAGCCGGGTGCAGAAGGGGCTTCATCATCATCAGGAGAAGAGAGTTGCAGGTTGCCCTTGAGGCAGCAGCGTGGTGGCAGTAGTGGAAATTCAGGAGCCAAACGTGCTCGGGGGAGACCACCTGCTTTGCGGCAGCCTACCTTTCCGGGAGGTAGTGGAACAGGGGTTCCTGGAGACGGCGCCAGTAGCAGTCAATTAGTGCAGACTGTAGGTGGGAAAATCAGCTACTCAGTGGTGTGGAAGTTTTTCATAAGGCATCAGGAGGAGGTGCACGTAGCCACATGCAAGATCTGTCGGCAGAAGGTGAAGCGTGGCCAGGGTCCCAATGTCGGCACCACGGCCCTGCGTCAACACATGCTTCACCACCATAAAGCGGCCTGGGAGAACCGTGGCTTCGATGCAGTGGTACAGCCTGCTGCATCACCCAGTGGCCATCCGCTCCCTCCTTCATCCAGCCAAGGCTCCACCATCTCAGCCGAAGGGAGCTGTGTGTCAAACCCTCCTTCTGTCGCTCCTGCTTCTCACGCTTTTAGTCAGCCATTCCGCCAACAAACCATCGGCGAAGCCATGTCCAAGAGACAACAGTATGCGCCCACTCATCCAACGGCGCAGAAGTTGAATGTGCTCCTGTCCAAGTTGCTGGTGTTGCAGTCCCTCCCTTTTCAAGTGGTGGACTCTGCACCTTTCAGAGAATTGATGGCTTGTGCCGAGCCAAGGTGGAAAGTCCCAAGCCGTCATTTCTTTGCAAAGAAGGCAGTACCAGCCCTGCATAAGTTTGTACAAGAGAAGGTGGGCCAGTCCTTGAGCCTGTCATTGTGTTCAAAAGTGCACGGCAGCGCCGACGTGTGGAGCTGTAACTATGGGCAGGGACAATACTTGTCTTTTACGGCCCACTGGGTAGATGTGGTTCCTGCACAGCCACAACAGCAACTTGAAAAGAGCAAAAGAAGGAAAGACCGACGGGAAGGCGCCTAGTGTGATACCATTGATGACAGGTGGGAGGGGTTAGTCGAAGAGTAGATAATGGGTGCTCACCTTGAGCGAGCAAAAAACTTGCATGTAGACCCACAGTGGGGTTAGTGGTATGGATAATAGTCCACCGGATGCAGCTGCTAAGCCCAGGAAACAGGACAGGACTAGCCAGTCCTGGATAGATATGCAGTGGTAAGGAAGAAAAAAAAAACTTTTCAAAGGGCGCTGCTGTTGTCCTGGTGAGATGAAGATGAAAAGTCCGAGGCAGAAGTATTTTGCAAGATATAGCTTCTTTATTGGTGTAGAATCATAGCAAGCAGGGATACAGGCTAGATAACGTGTTTCGGGGGACAGCGCCCCCTTCTTCAGATCACTGATCTGAAGAAGGGGGCGCTGTCCCCTGAAACGCGTTATCTAGCCTGTATCCCTGCTTGCTATGATTCTACACCAATAAAGAAGCTATATCTTGCAAAATACTTCTGCCTCGGACTTTTCATCTTCATCTCACCAGGACAACAGCAGCGCCCTTTGAAAAGGTTTTTTTTCTTCCTTACCACTGCACAACAGCAACTTGGACAGGTCACACCGCTTCCTTCTCCACGTTTTCGCTCCCAGGCAGTTGGTCCTGTTACAGTGTGCGACGCCGCCTCCTCATCCTCCACCGTGTCCTCGGCCTCCACTGCACGTCCAAATCTCGGTGGCCCTTCATCGTACCATGTGTGTTGGGCACGGTGGAGTCAAGCTGTCCTTCACATGGTTTGCCTTGGCGAACTGAGTCACACAGGGGAGGAACTGCTAAAGTTCATTCGTAAAGAAATCCGAGTATGGCTTACTCCACGAAATCTGGAAATGGGAACCATGGTGACCGACAACGGGAAGAACATCGTGTCCACGCTGCGACAAGGAAGCGTGAAACATGCGCCCTGCATGGCATACGTGTTGAATCTGGTTGTCAAGCACTTCCTCAAGTCTTCACCCCATTTGCAAAACATCTTGAAAATGGAAACTGTGCACTCGTACACCGCCAAGCACACCTTCCTTGAGCTGCAGCGTCAGAACGGTATCCCACAACATAGTCTTATTTGTGACGTTGCCACACGTTGGAATTCCACCCTCCATATGTTGGACAGACTATACGAACAAAGAAAAGCCATCACTGATTTCTTGATGATCTAAGCAGATAGGAGTACTCCCCTGTGTAACTTCAATGGGAACCAGTGGCAGCTCATACGTGACACCTGCCGTTTGCTGAGGCCCTTTGAGGAAGCCACATTATTTGTGAGTCGCCTGGATTACGCCATGAACAACGTAATTCCACTCCTACATTTCCTACAACAAATGATTGAAACAATGGCTAGTCACGGCAATGGAGATGTTGCGCCTACATCTCAAGGCTACATGAGCCCTGTGGGGGCTGAACTGGAGGAGGAGGATGATGAGGGGCAGAGCGGAGCACATTTTAAGTTGGATGAGATGGTCGGTGTTTCTAGTCTTCGGACAGGAGAGGAGGAGCAGGAGCAGCCAGAGGAGCTGAAAAGTTATGAGGAAGTTGAGACAGAGGACCCAGACACACCGTGGCAGTATGCAGTGGAGATGGAGGCAGGTAGTCTCTCCGAGTCACTGGTGCAAATGGCACGATGCATGCTCAGTTGCTTGCGTAGTGACCCCCGAATTGTAAAAATTCGTCAGCGGGATGACTTCTGGATCTCTACCTTATTAGACCCTCGCTAACGTCCCAAAATGGGGGCCTTTTTTACACCCACTGAGAGGGAGGACAAACTGACCTACTACAGAGAGATTCTACGTAGTCAGTCGGCTGATGCCTATCGGCCACCTGGTCCATCCATTCGCAGGTCTGACTCGGGGGGCCCTCTGCGCTCACCTTCCACTGCCATGGCTGCTGGGGAGTGGAGGGGTGGGAGGAGCAGTACCAGCTCAATCAGCAGCAGCCTGAGTCTACAGTTGCTGATGAGTAGCTTTCTTCACCCGCATAGTGAAGCAACTCATCATCAGCAGGTAGACATGGAGCAGGACCTGAACCAACAGGTGGTGGCATACCTTGACATGGCCATGCCTACAACCATTGAAAATCCGCTGAACTTCTGGGCAGCCAAACTTGATTTAAAAAGCTTGATTCAAAAAGCTGTCCTGCCCGGCCAGTAGTGTGCCATCAGAGCGGGTGTTTAGTGCAGCCGGGGCCATAGTCACCCCAAGGCGAACTCGTCTGTCCACCAAAAATGTGGAGAGACTGACGTTTGTCAAGATGAATCAGGGATGGATCAGCCAGGATTTCCAGCCATCAATGCCTCAGAGTAGATTGACCATGCTGCTACACCAACATTTCCCAATTATGGTTGGTTATGAAACCCTCTTGGGTTATCAATTAGGGTTATGAAACCCTCTTTGGTACTGTGATTGCCTGCTCCTGGCTCATGCTGTGTCTTTCAGGAACTACTTGCCTCACTGATGCTTCTGGCCTTGGGCCTTTAATTTTTGGATGTTTAGCAGTAGCTAAATTTCAACATTGATCTTTAAATGTAAGGGGTTGGTTATGAAACCCTCTTGGGTACTGTGATTGCCTGCTCCTGGCTCATCCTGTGTCTTTCAGGAACTACTTGCCTCACTGATGCTTCTGGCCTTGGGCCTTTAATTTTTGGATGTTTAGCATTAGCTAAATACATGCTTAATGCAAATTTCAACATTGATCTTTAAATGTAAGGGGTTGGTTATCAAACCCTCTTGGGTACTGCGAATGACTGCTCCTTACTCATTCTGTGTCTTTCAGGAAATAATTGCCTCCCTGATGCCTCAGGCCTTGGGCCTTAAATTTTTGGAAGTTTAGTAGTAGCTAATACATGCTTAATGCTAATTTCAACAATGATCTTTAAATTCTCGGCGCTCTGCTAGGGCCTTCTCCTACCCCGCCGGGGCCGATCCGAGGACCTCACTAAACAATCCAATCGTTGGTAGAGACATGCGGTGTGTACAAAGGGCAGGGACTTAATGAACCCGAGCTTATGACCGGCGCTTAGTTGTGATTCTTTTTTCCTGGCAAATAATTGCAATCCCTGATCCCTATCGTGAAGGGGGTTCAGCAGGTTACCCGCACCTTTCGGTGAAAGATAGACACACGCTGGTCCGTTCAGTGTAGCGCGCGTGCAGCCCCGGACATCTGAGGGCATAACACACCTGTTATTGCTCGATCTCGCGAGTGATCGTGCAATGTAAGGGGTTATTAAAGCCTCTTGGGTACTGCTGATGCCTACTCCTGACTGCTCCTGTGTCTTTCAGGAACTACTTGACTTCATGATGCTTCTGGGCTTGGGCCTTTAATTTTAGGATTTTTGAAATACATACATACATGCTTAATTTAAATTTCAACATTTATGGTGCAATGTATGAGGTTATTAAACACTCTTTGGTAGTGCTTTTTTCAAATTTTCTGATAATTATCACAGTAATAAACTTGAATTTCCCACAATAATAACCATTACACCATTGAACGATTGTTGCGCGTGATTTTTTAAGTAAAATTTTCTTGAACTGTGCTTCTTTATTTCATAAAAAATTCTTTTATAGAAGAATGTCTTTTGGTGGTCCACCATCCTGCATTATAGAGTCTTCTGGACTCTTGGATATGCGCTTGTTCTTAAACAAAGGTACAAAAACCAAAAATGGCTGGTCAAGGCTATGGAGACGTTGCACCTAGATCTTACGGCCACATGAGCCCTGTGGGTGCTTGCGAGATTAGGTCCTTTGTACCCACACGGCGGGGTTGGGGACACAAATTTTGATTTAAATTTCAAATAAAAAAATCACACATTTCAATGGTCTCCTCATGCTGCAGCCAACTCCAGGCTGCATCGTTCTGGTAATATATAGAGAGCACTCGCTGTCCTAAATTTTCGTTAAAATTTTTCATAAAAAATGTTTGTCTTTTTTTTTAGGGATTGTGAAGCTTTGGTGCGTACTCATGCATCAGCGAACTCCAGCCTGTGTCATTCAGACAATATATGGTTTATAGGGCCTGGGAATTTCTAATTTTCTCATAAGTAGCACCCGCTATTCATAGGTCTTCTTCATAAATTTCTACAATTGTTGTGTTTTTTTGGAGGGATTGTGAAGCCCTAGTGTGTACTCATGCATCAGCCAACTCCAGGGTGTGTCATTCATGCAACATATAGGTAGCACCCGCTGTCCTAAATATTCTTAAAATTATTTTAAAAATCGTTGTTTTTTCTTTGGGATTCTGAAGCCCTGGTGTATGCTCAATGCTGCTTCCTGCTACACTCTGTCAGCCCGTTGGTCCTGCGACAGTGTGCTACTCCGCCTCCACATCCTCCACTGTGTCTTAAGCCTCCACTGCCCGGACAAGTCTCAGTGGCCCTTCAGCATACCATGTGTGCAGATCACGGCGGTGTCACGCTGTTCTTCACATGGTTTGCCTTGGCGAGAAGTCTTGGTAACAATGGCCAGTCAGGGCAATGGAGACATTTCGCCTAAATCTCACGGCCACATGAGCCCTGTGGGGGCTTGTTGGATTTGATCCTTCGTACCCACACGCTGGGGTCCGGGACACGCAAAGGTTGTTTTAAATTTCAAAAAAAAAAATGATGGTGCTGCTGGGCCTGGGTCTGGGAATTTAAAATTTTCTCATGGGTAGCACCCACTATCCAAAATCTTTTTCAAAAATTTCTAAAACTGTGTTTTTTTGGGGGGGATTGTGAAGCCCTGGTGTGTACTCGTGCATCAGCCAACTCCAGGCTGTGTCATTCAGGCAATTTATGGGTTACTGATGCCGCTGTGGGGCCTGGGTCTGGTAATTTCTAATTTTCTCATCGGTAGCACCCGCTATCCAAAATCTTTTTCAAAAATTTCTAAAATTGTGGTGTTTTTTGGGAGGGATTGTGAAGCCCTGGTGTGTACTCGTGCATCAGCCAACTCCAGGCTGTGTCATTCTTGCAATATATGGGTTACTGATGCCGCTATGGGGCCTGGATCTGGTAATTTCAAATGTTCTCATAGGTAGCACCCGCTATCCAAAATCTTTTTCAAAAATTTCTAAAATTGTGGTGTTTTTTTGGGGGGGATTGTGAAGCCCTGGTGTGTACTCGTGCATCAGCCAACTACAGGTTGTGTCATTCAGGCAATATATGGGTTACTGAGGCCACTGTTGGGCCTGGGTCTGGTAATTTCAAATTTTCTCATAGGTAGCCCGCTATCCAAAATCTTCAGTTTAAATTTCTTAATTCCTCTTTTAATCTTAGGGATTGTGAAGGCCTAGTGCCTACTCATGCTGCTGGCAACTCCGGGCTGTGTCATTCAGCCACTATATGGTGTCCTCATGCTGCCAACACCTCCATTCTGTGTCATTCAGCCACTATATGGTGTCCGCATGCTTCAGCCTCATCCAAGCTGCATCATTCAGCCACTATATGGTGTCCTCATGCTGCCAACAACTCCACGCTGTGCCATTCAGCCACTAAATGGTCTCCTCATGCTGCCAACACCTCCACGCTATGTTATTCAGTCACTATATGGTCTCCTGACACTGAAGCCACCACCAGGCTCTGTCATTGTGCTGCTTTGTGGCAGTGATTCTAAAAGCGATGCCAGTAGTCTGCATGTTATTCTGAATAACAGTATTATTTCACTACCCCAGCACACTCCATTTTAGAACACAGCAAAGTGATCGATACCCCTATAGAGGCTGTATGTAGGCTAGAAATAGCCTTTTTTAATATAGATTCGCCGCAAAAAAATTCGGATCGAAACAAACTTTTTCGGTAAATTTGGCGAATCGGCCGAATCGAATTTTTGAAAAGTTCGCTCATCTCTAATTATAAACATAAATGAGTAAGACACACAATTATATATGCAAATGAATATCAATTAGATATTATTAAACAGTACAAGATTGTTAATTGACTACATTTAGTAGAACAATACATGTGAGTAGTAAGTAACTTGTTACAATAAACAAAAGCTACCAGGTTAGAATATCATATAAGAAAAAGGTTACATATCACTCTATTCAGAGGAACCTCATGATATTAAGGTGGGCAATATCTAATTATTAGACATCAATATGGAATGCTAAATTCACTCCCCGCCCCCTTCTAACCACTACAAATCACATGACTCCATGAATGGGGAAATCCATCTAAAAATATATACAATATGGAAAACTATGATATACTTCCCTCCATTCTGGACTATTTTCTATACATGACTTTGGTAAAACATTAAGACAATTAACAGAGATATATGATCTTGCTCTATATTTTAGGAGGAAGAACTTGAAACAAGTTTCCTGTGTGGGAAGTATAGTTATAACACTTAGCTTGGCGAGTAGGAATTCTATCAATATGTCTAAGCAATTATTTCATGCTTTGATAGATTGTGAGTCTTGATTCTTCTGCAGGTAGAATGAAGTCCCACAATATCCTAAAACTATAATCTCAATATTGAGATAATTAATTATTTTATTTTATTAATTTATTTGCCAATCTAAATGGTATAATTCCATCTACATTTTCCCAATTACTCTTAATTAAATGGAATACCATTTTTGGGTCTCTTACCAAAACTTTATAAGAACCTTACTTCTGCTCTGAGGAACACTGGACGGTCCATCTCATCGTCAGGGACAGCCATTGGGTCGGTACCGTTTGATCAGTCCGGCTGGCAGGGATCTCACATGGCTTTCATGGCTTCCATCTTGTGGATCTCTTTGCCTTTGTGTTCTCTACAGCTTTCAGTTAGAGCAGTTAATACTTCACTATTCAGTTCCTCAGTATCAGCTTCCTAACATCTGGTTTACCAGACTTTTTAATTAGTTAGACAAACCTTCCTTAATTGGAATTCCCCAATGAATGTAGATTGGGCGTGTACATATAGTAATGACTATGACTTCACTTTACTACCCAGAATGCATTGAGCATATCACCGATAATGCCTTTCCTGTGGTGTAATGTCACCTACCCATCCACTAGATGTTGCTATTGCATAAGCAATTAGCATCATTACCATTAAGGGTTAACTTGTCAATAATTGGTCTTAAACCAACATTGCACACTTTGACGAATGGAACCATAATTAACAATTCAGGTCTTACTTTTGACATCTATAAGTAATCAAACCCTGGATTCTCATAGACATAGAGTCTCCAATTAGACATTTAAATTTATTAGAGATAAGAGTTTGATGTAGGTCTCTTTCACACATGTGAATCTCCCTGTTTGTCCAGTCTTGGTAATTGATTGTTCGTCTAGAGAGTGTAACCAGACCCCTTATCAGTCTCTTATGCAAACACCATAAATAAGGTAAATAGACAAGAAGTATTCTACTCCAAGACTGGCATTTAGAGATGCAGTAAAGATGAAACTCAGAAATTGGCCTACAGATGTTATACACAAAATGGCCGACATCATGCTCTCATACTATAAAACATATTAAACATAGTGATTCATTTTTGGGGTGTCCACAAAATGCATGACACAATCAATCAAATTGCTTCTTTAATTTTTAAAAAGGACTGTGAAAAATTAAATAACTATTCTGATTGGTTGCTATGGGCAATTCATTCACCAGGTTTTGATAAATTTCACCCATAAAGTACCCTGTAGTGAATAACTCCAAAGACCCCACAATAAAAAGTTATAATATAATATATCCCATGTTATTTAGATTTTTTTTTCTTATTCACAAAGTCACGTGTACAGGCAACAACTCATTTCAAGACTGGACCAGCCTCTTCATCAGGTTTTGACAGCAAAATATTATTAAAGGAGTAGTCCAGTGGTGACTCAGTGGTGTGCAACTTATCCCCTATCCTAAGTATAGGGGATAAGTTGCAGATCGCGGGGGTCCGACCGCTGGGGCCCCCTGCGATCTCCTGTACGGAGCCCCAACAACCCGTGGGAAGGGGGCGTGTCGACCTCCGCACGAGGCGGCGGCCGACACACCCCCTCAATACAAGTCTATGGCAGAGCCGAAGCGCTGCCTTCGGCAATCTCCGGCTCTGCCATTAAGATGTATTGAGGGGGCGTATCGGCCGCCGCTTCGTGCGGGGGTCGACACCCGCTATCTGGGCCGAGAGCCGGGGCCCCGTACAGAGAGATCACAGGGGGCCCCAGCGGTCGGACCCCCCGCAATCTCAAACTTATCCCCTATCCTTAGGATAGGGGATACGTTTTTCACCACTGGACTACCCCTTTAAAGGGGTATTCCAGGGAAAAAAAATGTTTTTATATCAACTGGCTGCAGAAAGTTAAACAGATTTGTAAATTACTTCTATTAAAAAATCGTAATCCTTCCAATAATTATCAGCTGCTGAAGTTGAGTTGTTCTTTTCTGTCTGGCAACAGTGTTCTCTGCTGACATCTCTGCTTGTCTCGGGAACTGTAGAAGAGGTTTGCTCTTCATGGTATTTTCATGGATAACCACTTTAAAGCATTTATACACAAGATAAATACCAAACTGAAAGGAAGGGAGGAATACTTTACAGGCTGTTGCTGGTAATATTATTGTGTAAGACAAATATAAAATTAACTGTACATTCTGTATGGAGGCTTACGATAAAATGAGCTTTCTAAGTAATGTGTAATAAAAGTAAAAGCATATAATAATACAGTGTGATGTCTCTTTACATGGACCCATTAAATAAATAGATTAACAAATAAATGATCAAATAGTTGAATTGTATATTGAGAAATTTCAAAATGTAATATTATGTATATTTGCTATAGTATATATACTATTTGAACATGACAACAGTGCATAGTCAACGAATTAGAAAGTATACAGAGTAAAATACAACCTATAATGAAATACTGTATATATCACATGATAAGGCATCACTAATGTGGGAAGAGTTACTTGATCCAAAAAAAAAAAAAGATACAAGCCGTATTGGGTCACCTCAATAAAAAAGCAAAAGATATATACGATTGTCATATTTGGTCAAGTGACTGGAAACATGGTCCAATTTGGCAGTTCTTCACTATGTATAAATGGCTGTTTCGTTTATTTCTGTCGTTGCTGTATATTAACCTGGCAAAGAAAGTGGTTCTGTCTCAAATCTTATTTTGTGAATAAAAAAGAAACATCCAAATACCAGTGGCTCATGAGAATCACTGAGCAAATAGGAGTAGTGTCGACACAAATCCTATTGATCTTACCAAACTTTAAAAAACAATATTTGTTAGGGCTCTATGTACATGTAAATACGTCCGGCTTGTGAGAATCATTAAATTAAATAGGTGCAGTGCAGAAGAAGATCCCATTCCTTATGAAAAAAAAGTAAAAAATTCCATTACTCAGGCTCCAGGGGGAATTCAGAGGAAGGGAGTTTGGCTGCAGCTTTAAAATCCTTAAACCAGCAGAGTACTTGTAGATATTTTACTGAATATTGCACATCTATAAGTGAGCATGGTTCTTACAGTATTTACTACTGTTCACTGTTGTCAAACGGCACTAAATGACTACGTTGGAGCCATTAAGGTGGGTGCCGCCTGCTACAGTACACCACAGTATTCATCATCATCCCTTTCTTGGCAGGCTCTGAGGGATACCTGTGATGTACTACATAAATGCAGTGTGGACCTAGCCTTAGAAAAAAGGGGGATTTAAGAAAGCAAGCCAGAAACTCCCCCAAAAGGGGCAACAATTGTGAAACAGCTGTCTACAAATGGACAACTTCCCCTTCTAGGGGAGCATATGGCTTGGCTTGTTAAATCCCCAGGTGTGCTCTAAGGCTTTTTAAAGAAATCAAATACTGACCTCAAGGTATAGTTGCCTCCAAAAGGTGGTGTCAAAGAGCTTCTTGCCATCCTTTTTCCGGAAAACAACCCTCAGGCACCTGTTAAAAATCCACAGAGATTCCTGGTGGTCCTCACTGGTCCTGCAACAGGTCACATACATCATTTAGACTGACCAATCCACCCAATCACTAGCCTCAGTGTGTATGGTGCAAGACCACTGAGACCGAGTTTTGACTGCAGCACAGATGTGAATGGCGTACAGTTATGTCCACCCTTATCTTTCCTTTAGTTTACTTATAGTTCCCATCTCTCATGAAACCCATTCAATTCATTATCACGACATACTATCTGAACACTTGAATAGATCCAATTACATAATCATCCTTGGGGGTCCACACACAGACAAACACAATGTATACATTTAGTGACACATTGTCACAAAGTCATGTTGTTGTAATAGCTGTGAATCTCACCTCATACTATACATATATTAAGATATCAAAAAGGACATATCTGTACATGATGTCCTTGCTACAGGACTGGCAGGGACCACATTATGATCAGGCTGAAGTGTCATAAGATTTAATAGGTGAGTAATGGTTATTTCTTTATTTTGCAACATTCGGTAGTTGTAGTCGAATTTCTTAAAATCATGGACAACCCCTTTAGGCGTATAGTTATTTCCTCTCCCTTCCTGCAAGCTGTATAAATCTTACTACTTTGGTCGACTTACTGCCAGCTGCCACATGTGTTGCAGTAGATAAAGCTTAACTCTCTGCTTACAGCTGCATAAACCTTGCTAACCTGAACGATCCTGCATCGGCTGATTTTCATTTGATGAAAATTATGGAGCTAAGTATAATCTTTTAATGTTATTGTTCATGCTGAATGCTGCTATTCCCAATGTAGGATTGTTATATCCAGACATAAGTTGATTATAAAGCTATGTCTACTTCTCTCACTCTATAGTTGCATAAACCTTGTTACCTTAAATGATCCTTTACTTGTAAGTTTTTATGTGATGGAGCATATGGAGCTATAATTCTTTAACTATTCTTTAACTTCATTTAATTTTAATTATTGTTCATACTTTAATACTGCTATTCTGAAATTAACCTTGCTGTATCCAGATATATACGCTGGTGATAAAGCTGTACCTACACTAATAAGTATTGAAGTTTCTTTAGTAAAGTAAAAAAAAAATCAACATAAATCAGTATGTCAAAATTTGGTGAATGGTTGGTTTTATTTTTTTTTGTAAGATCTATCTGTTTTGTTTTGTTTTTTGCGAGAGGGAGGAGAAAGTAGGTTTGAAAAAGAAAAGGGGAGGAGGAAAGAAATCCAGCAAAATTAAAGGCTGTAAAAATTAACATCCATTTAACACAACTAACATAGCCTACAATTTTCCTGGGAGCACAAAGTGTAAAATTGCAGATGATTTAGATATAAATTCTGAAGAATTCCTACAGAGAATGCCTGAGATAACAACTACTGCAGGGGAAACTGATAAAGGAAAAAGCTATGGAACAGATGCTTAATAACTTTAACAGGAACGTTCAAGAGGATTTGAGAGAAATAAGAGAAGATATAAAAGAGAATATCACCCAATTAGATGATAGAACTGCAAGATTGGAAGATCAATTCGATAAAATTTCAGGTTCTACTTATTGATACAGTGAGGAATATGTCAGAACAACTAACAGCAATAGAAAATAAAATTGGTGACCTGGATCGGTCACGAAGAAAGAAGTTAAAAGTAAGAGCAATACCAGAATCAATGGTGCAAGATCAATTACTGCAATATATTTTGGACTTTAGCAGTTCTTTCTACAACAACAGATGTTAAGACTACAGTAGATAGAGCACATAGATTTCCAAAACCAAAAAATATTGATCAGATGCTTCCTCGAGAAGTTTAAGTGCGATTGTACTTTGTTCATATCAAGAAACAAAGGCATTAAAAGAAAATATAATGTTACCAAAAAGATTTTAAAGCACATAACTCTATGTATCTAAGCCCACAAAAAATAAGTGATCTAAATTCAGCAACTACTGTACTACACTAAAAAGGGACAACATATAAATGAGGGTTTCCCTTTAAAATTAGTGTTTTTTAAGAGGATAACAATTATATTTGTTCAAATAAAACAGCAGTTTAAAAGTTATGCACCTAATGAAATTAATGTGTCAAGAGAGAAGACAAAGGTAAATAGTTCAGAGAAACTTTCCACAATTTTGGAAGAGCTATAACTTTTTGTTGTGGTTATTCTTCAAGTCACTTAACCCCTTAAGGACACAGGGAGTTCAGGTATACCCTGACGTCCTGGACGTTTCCGTTCACCGCCGGTAATCCGGCGGTGAATGGGATGCCTGCTGAAATCATTCAGCAGGCACCCCGTGCAAACCCCTGTGGGAGTCCTGAGACCCCCATGAGACCCCCACATTCAGAGCGACAATTTCGCGGCAATTCTGGGTCAATTGGGACCCCGATGATCCAGAAAAAAGGGTGAGAGATGCAGTCCGAGACAGAACCTATCACCCTTTAGCTGCAGGAGTAAGGTGGCAGTGGTGCCACCTCACGATCGTCCTGATTCGTGGGATGGAATCCCCCTGTTGGGGTGAGCCTAACGGCACCCACTCCGCCCCTATCCTGGAGGACGAGATCAGGTGCCGGAGTAGTGCCATATTTTGTGCTTTGTCATGGAATGTGTTACATGACTTAGCACTTTGCAGTGTTTTACATAGGCAGCTTGATTGGCTGACACATGCACACCCACTCTTTTCCATTGGTTCTTGGGGTGGTTGGGGCGGGGATCACGCTGTGGCTGCCATGTGATACACTTCCCGCTACGTGGACCGTTCGCCCTCCGGTGACAGTAGCTTAGCGCAGCGGCTGCCATGACATATAGTCACCGCTATGGGGATCGCAATCACACCCGCGGCTGACACTTTACTGAATCCTCGATGTGGGGATTGCTGCGTCTGCAGCTGACTCTTTACTAAATCCCTGATGTGGTGAACGCTGTGCCTGCGGGTCACCTACTGTCTTTCCATCCCCGTGACCCCCCTGAGCACTTTCACTGCAGACAGTGGGGATGTGCTGCAGCTCCCTCAAGCGCTCTCCCTGCTGCCTGCTACGCTACCCTCCAGCCCTCCCAGACCCCCCCCCCAGGCTCCCGAAGGAAAGTGTGTACCTGCGCTTATCTCCGTGGTCCGATCTCCGCCGACAGCGGGGATGCAGTGGACTCTCCGTCCTCCTCCCACCGAACGCTGTCACTTGGGATAGTGGGGATGTAGCGCACACATGTCGCCACAGTCCTCGCTGTCCCTCCATCCCCACTGCCTTCTGTGCTTCTCAGTGCACTGAGAAGCTGTCCCTGCCCTATAGTAAATCAATAAAAAGTAAATTAAAATCAGTATTATATATTTTTTAACCCCTTAACGCAAAACGACGGGTATACCCGTCGGCTGCTGAAGTGCGTTTGCGCAGAACGACGGGTATACCTGTTGTTCACATATTTGCAGCTACTGCTGCATCCCAGGGGCTGAAATTTTCACCTCTGGTTGTCTCCGGCAGGTGAAAAGTTCTGGTTTACCCCTTCGCGCATTCCGCCATATAAAGGCAGCGTTCATTAAGTGCGCGCTCCCGCTGCGCTGATCAGGTTAATTAGCTAAAGACCCAGGGTGTCCAGCGGGAGACCACTCCCGCCCGACACCCCGGGACCCCATTTGATTAACCCCATCAGCGATCAGGTGTGCAGGGGCGGCCGGTGTGTGGCGGGTGCGTGGAGAACCTGGAGGTCCTGGTGCGCAAAAATCCGGAGGTCCGGTGTGAGGATGGCGGAGATCCGGAATTCCGGTGTGAGGGCGGCAGAGATCTGGAGGTCCGGTTGGAGGGCGTTGGAGATCCGGAGGTCTGGTGTGAGGGCGGTGGAGATCCGGAGTGCCTGGGCATGCTGGGAGTTGTAGTTTTGCAACATCTGGAGGACCACTGTTTGGAGACCACTGTGTAGTGGTCGTCAAACTGTGACCCTCCAGATGTTGCAAAACTACAACTCCCAGCATGCCCAGACTGTCTGGACATGCTGGGAGTTGTAGTTTTGCAACATCTGGAGGACCACTGTTTGGAGACCACTGTGTAGTGGTCGCCAAACTGTGATCCTCTAGATGTTGCAAAACTACAACTCCCAGCATGCCCAGACAGCCAATGCCGGTCTGGGCATGCTGGGAGTTGTAGTTTTGCAACATCTGGAGGATCATAGTTTGGAGACCATTACACAGTGGTCTCCAAACTGTAGTCCTCCAGATGTTGAAAAACTATAACTCCCAGCATGCTTGGCTGCAAACGGCTGCCTGGGCATGCTGGGATTTGTAGTTTTGCAAGATTTGGAGGACCACAGTTTGGAAATCACTTCCAGCATGCCCGGCAACAAGCGGCTGTCAGTACATGCTAGGAGTTGTAGTTTTTCAACAGCTGGAGGCACACTGGTGGGTAAACAGTTAGTCTGTTACCTAATTCAGTGTTTTCAAACCAGTGTGCCTCCAGTTGTAGCAGAATTACAACTCCCAGCATCCACAGTCTGTCAGTTCCTGTTTAGAGTTGTAGTTTTGCAAAAGTCGGAGGTTTGCGCCTGTAAACACCCCCTACCCCCCCCCCCCCCCATACATTCACACGGGCGGGGCTTTACAGTGAGTTTCCCAATGCAAGTTTGAGCTGCGGCAAATTTTCCACCGCAACTCAAACTCCCAGAGGGAAACACACTGTAAACTCATGCCCGTGTGAATGTACCCTAAAAACACTAACTACACTACCACAAAATAAAAAGTAAAACACTACATATACACCCTTACACAATTACACCTCCCCCCTTCCCCCCAAATAACAATGTGTTTCCAAAACAGATCCTCCAGCTGTTGCAAAACAACAACTCCTGGCATTGCTGGATGGCCATTGACTGTCCAGGCATGCTGGGAGTTTGGCAACAGCTGTAGGCACCTTGTTAGGGAAACACTAACATAGGGAATTTGTGGTGGAGGAAGCATGAGTAACGCTTGCATCCATGTCCACCCCTAAGCAAATCCCTAATTTAGGCCTCAAATGCGCACTCTCTCACTTCGGAGCCCTGTCATATTTCACAGCAACAGTTTAGGGCCACATATGGGGTATTTCCATACTCGGGAGAAATTGTGTTACAAATTTTGTGGGGCTTTTCTCCTTTTACCCCTTATGAAAATGAAATATTAGGGTCTACACCAGCATGTTAGTGTTAAGAAATACATTTTTTTACACTGACATGCTGGTGTTGTTCCATACTTTTCATTTTCACAAGAGGAAAAAGGAAAACAAGCCTCCCAAAATTTGTAGTGCAATTTCTCCTGAGTACGGAAATACCCCATATGTGGACGTAAAGGGATTTGCGGACGCACAATAGGGCTAAGGAGTGAGAGTGCGCTATGTACATTTGAGGCCTAAATTGGTGATTTGCACAGGGGTGGCTGATTTTACAGCGGTTCTGACATAAACGCAAAAAACATAAATATCCACATGTGACCCCATTTTGGAAACTACACCCCTCACGGAACGTAACAAGGGGTATAGTGAGCCTTAATACCCCACAGGTGTTTGACGAATTTACGGTAAAGTTAGATGGGGAAATGAAAAAATATATATTTTTATTCAAATGCTGGTGTTACCCTAAATTTTTCATTTTCACAAGGGAAAATAGGAAAAAAAGCTCCCAAAATATGTAACCCCATTTCTTCTGAGTAAGAACATACTCCATATGTGGATGTAAAGTGGTCTGCGGGCGAACTACAATGCTCAGAAGAGAAGGAGCGCCATTGGGATTTTGAAGAGAAAATTTGTCTGGAATTGAAGGCCACGTGTGTTTACAAAGCCCCCATAGTGCCAGAACAATGGACCCCCCCACATGTGGCCCCATTTTGGAAACTACACCCCTCATGGAATGTAATAAGTAGTGTAGTGAGCATTTACGCCCCACTGGTGTCTGACAGATTTTTGGAACAGTGGTCCGTGAAAAGGAAAAATGTAATTTTTCATTTCCTCAGCCCACTGTTCCAAAGATCTGTCAAACGCCAGTGGGGTGTAAATACTCACTGCACCCCTTATTAAAGGGGTATTCCATGAAAAAACTTTTTTTTATATATCAACTGGCTCCAGAAAGTTAAACAGATTTGTAAATTACTTCTATTAAAAAATCTTAATCCTTTCAATAATTATCAACTGCTGAAGTTGAGTTGTTGTTTTCTGTCTGGCAACAGTGTGCAGTTCCCGAGACAAGCAGAGATGTCAGCAGAGAGCAGAGTAGAAGAGGTTTGCTATGGGGATTTGCTTCTAAACTGGGTGGTTCCCGAGACACGTGTCATCAGAGAGCACTTAGACAGAAAAAAACAGCTCAACTTTAGCAGCTCATAAGTACTGAAAGGATTAAGATTTTTTAATAGAAGTAATTTACAAATCTGTTTAACTTTCTGGAGCCAGTTGATATATATATAAAAAAAGTTTTTTCCTGGATAACCCCTTTAACCCCTTATCGACGCAGGACGTATATTTACGTCCTGCGCCGGCTCCCGCGATATGAAGCAGGATCGCGCCGCGATCCCGCATCATATCGCGTCGGTCCCGGCGCTAATCAACGGCCGGGACCCGCGGCTAATACCACACATCGCCGATCGCGGTGATGTGCGGTATTAACCCTTTAGAAGCGGCGGTCAAAGCTGACCGCCGCTTCTAAAGTGAAACTGAAAGTATCCCGGCTGCTCAGTCGGGCTGTTCGGGACCGCCGCGGTGAAATCGCGGCGTCCCGAACAGCTGATCGGACACCGGGAGGGCTCTTACCTGCCTCCTCGGTGTCCGATCGACGAATGACTGCTCCGTGCCTGAGATCCAGGCAGGAGCAGTCAAGCGCCGATAATGCTAATCACAGGCGTGTTAATACACGCCTGTGATCAGGATGAGAGATCAGTGTGTGGGACCTATAACACTGCAAATGTTTTTTTTTTTTAAGTGTTAATAAAGGTCATTTAACCCCTTCCCTAATAAAAGTTTGAATCACCCCCCTTTTCCCATAAAAAAAATAAAACAGTGTAAAAAAAAAAAAAATAAACATATGTGGTATCGCCGCGTGCGTAAATGTCCGAACTATAAAAATATATCATTAATTAAGCCATACGGTCAATGGCGTACGCGCAAAAAAATTCCAAAGTCCAAAAAAGCGTATTTTGGTCACTTTTTATAACATTAAAAAATGAATAAAAAGTGATCAAAAAGTACGATCAAAACAAAAATCCTACCGATAAAAACTTCAGATCACGGTGCAAAAAATGAGTCCTCAAACCGCCCCGTACGTGGAAAAATAAAAAAGTTATAGGGGTCAGAAGATGACATTTTTAAACGTATAAATTTTCCTGCATGTAGTTATGATTTTTTCCAGAAGTGCGACAAAATCAAACCTATATAAGTAGGGTATCATTTTAACCGTATGGACCTACAGATAAGGTGTAATTTTTACCAAAATATGCACTGCGTAGAAACGGAAGCCCCCAAAAGTTACAAAATGGCGTTTTTTTTCCGATTTTGTCGCACAATGATTTTTTTTCCGTTTCGCCGTGCATTTTTGGGTAAAATGACTAATGTCACTGCAAAGTAGAATTGGCGACGCAAAAAATAAGCCATAATATGGATTTTTAGGTGGAAAATTGAAAGGGTTATGATTTTTAAAAGGTAAGGAGGAAAAAACGAAAGTGCAAAAACGGAAAAACCCTGAGTCCTTAAGGGGTTAAATTCTGTCACATGTGGGGGGGGGGTCCACTGTTCTGGCCCCCACAGGGGGCTTTGTAAACGCACATGGCCCCTGACTTCCATTCCTAACAAATTCTGTCTCCAAAAGCTCAATGGCGCTCCTCCTCTTCTGAGCATTGTAGTGCGCCAGCAGAGCACTTGACATCCACACATGTGTTAATTACATACTGAGAAGAGATGGGGTTACAAATTTTGGGGAATTTTCTCCTATTACTCCTTGTAAAAATGTAAAATTTGGGGGAAAAAACTTTAACGAAAAGTCGTCAAACACCTGTGGGGTGTTAAGGCTCACTGGACTGCTTGTTACATTCCCTGAGGGGTGTAGTTTCCAAAATCGTATGCCATGTGTGGGTTTTCTTGCTGTTCTGGCACCATAGGGGATTCCTAAATGTGACATGGCCCCCAAAAATCATTTCAGAAAAAATCACTTTCCAAAATCCTATTGTCGCTCCTTCTCTTCTGAGCCCTCTACTGCGCCTGCCGAATACTTGAAATACACATATAAGGTATTTCCTTACTTGAGAGAAATTGCGTTAAAAATTTTAGGAAGATTTTTCTCCTTTTACCACTGGGTCTACAAGAACATGCGAAGATTTAGAATTTTCTCCTTTACTTTGCTGCTATTCCTGTGAAACACCTAAAGGATTAACACACTTACTGAATGTAATTTTGAATACGTTGAGGGGTGCAGTTTTTATAATGGAGTCATTTGGGGGGTATTTCTAATATGAAGGCCCCTCAAATCCACTTCAAAACTGAACTGGTCCCTGAAAATGCTTCCTGGCTGATTTTTTGGTCACTTTTGAATGCTGGCAGTACTTTCACTCTAGTGGCAGCATGAGACAGAGTCTACAACCCACACAAGTGGCTCAGGTAGTGCAGCTCAGCCAGGATGGCATGTCAATGCAAGCTGTGGCAAGAACGTTTGCTGCATCTGCAGCGTAGTGTCCAGACCATGGAAGCGCACCAGGAGACAGACCAGTACACCAGGAGATGTGGAGGTGGCCGTAGTAGGGCATCAACCCAGCAGCAGAACCGCTACCTCCGCCTTTGTACAAGGAGGAGCAGGAGGAGCACTGCCAGAGCCCTGCAAAATGACCTCCAGCAGGCCATAAATGTGCATGTGTCCACTGAAACGGTCAGAAACAGACTTCATGAGGGTGGTATGAGGGCCCGATGTCCACAGGTGGGGGTTGTGCTTACAGCCCAACACTGTGCAGGATGTTTGGCATTTGCCAGAGAACACCAAGATTGGCAAAATCGCCACTGGCGCCCAGTGCTCTTCACAGATGAAAGCAGGTTCACACTGAGCACATGTGACAGACGTGACAGAGTCTGGAGATGCCGTGGAGAACATTCTGCTGCCTTAAACATCCTCCAGCATGACTGGTTTGGCGGTGGGTCAGTAATGGTGTGGGGTGGCATTTCTTCGGGGGGAACGCACAGCCTTTCATGTGCTTGCCAGAGGTAGCCTGACTGCCATTAGGTACCGAGATGAGACCCTCAGACCCCTTGTGAGACCATATGCTGGTGCGGTTGGCCCTGGTTTCCTCCTAATCCAAGAAAATGCTAGACCACATGTGGCTGGAGTGTGTCAGCAGTTCCTGCAATAGGAAGGCATTGATGCTATGGACTGGCCTGCCCATTCCCCAGACCTGAATCCGATTGAGCACATCTGCGACATCATGTCTCCCTCCATCCACCAGCGCCACATTGCACCACAGACTGTCCAGGAGTTGGCGGATGCTTTAGTCCAGGTCTGGAAGGACATCCCTCAGGAGACCATCTGCCACCTCATCAGGAGCATGCTCAGGCATTGTAGGGAGGTCATACGGGCACATGGAGGCCACACACACTACTGAGCCTCATTTTGACTTGTTTTAAGGTCATTACATCAAAGTTGGATCAGCCTGTAGTGTGGTTTTCCATTTTGATTTTGAGTGTGACTCCATATCCAGACCTCCATGGGTTGATAAATTTGATTTCTATTGAAAATTGAAGTGTGATTTTGTTGTCAGCACATTCAACTATGTAAAGACAAAAGTATTTCATATGATTAGTTCATTCATTCAGATCTAGGATGTGTTATCTTAGTGTTCCCTTTATCTTTTTGAGCAGTGGATTTATATAATAAATATTTTTCTATTATATATATATATATATATATATATATATATACTGTATATATCATTTTACATATATATATATATATCCCCCTTACAAAAAAAAAAAAAAAAATATATATATATATATATATATATATATATATATATATATATATACATCCACGATCGCAGGGATGTCCACCATTAACCCCTCAGATGGTGTGATCAATACAGATCATGGCATCTGCAGCGCTGCAGTCACTAGAATGGATGATCGGATCGCCTGCAGCGCTGCAGCGGAGATCCGATCATTCAGAACAGCAGGCGGAGGTCCCCTCACCTGCCTCCGCTGCTTTCCACGGGTCTTCTGTTCTGGTCTGAGATCGAGCAGACCAGAGCAGAAGATGACCGATAACACTGATCAGTGCTATGCCATATGCATAACACTGAACAGTGTTAGCAATCAAATTATTGCTATAAAATAAAGTATTGCTATAAATAGTCCCCTATGGGGACTATTAAAGTGTAAAAATAAAAGTAAAAAAAAGTAAAGAATAAAAGTAAAAAAAAATTGAAAATTCCCCTCCCCAATAAAAATGTAAATTGTCTGTTTTTCCCCATTTTACCCCCCAAAAGTAAAGTGTAAATTATTTTTTTCATAAACATATTTGGTATCGCCGTGTGCGTAAATATCTGAATTATTAAAAATATAATGTTACCGTATATACTCGAGTATAAGCCGACCCGAGTATAAGCCGAGACCCCTAATTTCAACCCAAAATCCCAGGAAAAGTTATTGACTCGAGTATAAGCCTAGGGTGGGAAATACCTCATCCCCCCCTGTCATCATCCAGACCCGTCATTAACATCCTCATCATCATCCCCTTGTCATCATCCCACACATCCCCCCTTCATCATCCCCTTATCATCCCACACATCCCCCCTTCATCATCCCCTTATCATCCCACACATCCCCCCTTCATCATCCCCTTGTCATCATCCCACACATCCCCCCTTCATCATCCCCTTATCATCCCGCACATCCCCCCTTCATCATCCCCTTATCATCCCACACATCCCCCCTTCATCATCCCCTTGTCATCATCCCACACATCCCCCCTTCATCATCCCCTTGTCATCATTCCACACATCCCCTTATCATCCCACACATCCCCCCTTCATCATCCCCTTGTCATCATCCCACACATCCCCTCTTCATCATCCCCTTGTCATCATCCCACACATCCCCTTATCATCCCACACATCCCCCCTTCATCATCCCCTTGTCATCATCCCACACATCCCCTTATCATCCCACACATCCCCCCTTCATCATCCCCTTGTAATCATCCCACACCCCCCCCCTTCATCATCCCCACCCCCCTTCATCATCCCCACCCCCCTTCATCATCCCCACACCCCCCCCCCCTTCATCATCCTCTTCTCATCATTCGCCCTCAGTGGTCTTCAACCTGCGGACCTCCAGAGGTTTCAAAACTACAACTCCCAGCAAGCCCGGGCAGCCATCGGCTGTCCGGGCTTGCTGGGAGTTGTAGTTTTGAAACCTCCGGAGGTCCGCAGGTTGAAGACCACTGCGGCCTTCAACATGCGGACCTCCAGAGGTTTCAAAACTACAACTCCCAGCAAGCCCGGGCAGCCATCGGCTGTCCGGGCTTGCTGGGAGTTGTAGTTTTGAAACCTCCGGAGGTCCGCAGGTTGAAGACCACTGCGGCCTTCAACATCATCCAGCCCCCTCTCACCCCCTTTAGTTCTGAGTACTCACCTCCGCTCGGCGCTGGTCCGGTCCTGCAGGGCTGTCCGGTAAGGAGGTGGTCCGGTGAGGAGGTGGTCCGGGCTGCTATCTTCACCGGGGGCGCCTCTTCTCCGCGCTTCCGGCCCGGAATAGAGCCGTTGCCTTGACAACGACGCATCTGCGTCGTTGTCAAGGCAACGTGACTATTCTGAGGCCGGGCCCGAAGCGCTTAGAAGAGGCCTCCCCGGTGAAGATAGCAGCCCGGAACCACTATCCCACCGGACCACCTCCTCACCGGACAGCCCTGCAGGACCGGACCAGCGCCGAGCGGAGGTGAGTACTCAGAACTAAAGGGGGTGAGAGGGGGCTGGATGATGTTGAAGGCCGCAGTGGTCTTCAACCTGCGGACCTCCGGAGGTTTCAAAACTACAACTCCCAGCAAGCCCGGACAGCCGATGGCTGCCCTGGCTTGCTGGGAGTTGTAGTTTTGAAACCTCTGGAAGTCCGCAGGTTGAAGACCACTGCGGGTGGGGGAGTTCACTCGAGTATAAGCCGAGGGGGGTGTTTTTTTCAGCACGAAAAATCGTGCTGAAAAACTCGGCTTATACTCGAGTATATACGGTAATTATCCCGTACGGTGAAAGAAAAAAAAGGCCAAAATTGCTGCTTTTTTTTTTATAACATTTTATTCCAAATAAAATTGATTAAACAAAATTATTAAAAGCTATATATATGCAAGTGTTGTATAAAATAAATTACAGATCACGGTGCAAAAAATGAGCCCTCATCCGCTTATACGAAACAATTAAAAAGTTATAGGTCCGCAAAATAAAGTGATTTTAAACAGACTAATTTGGTTAAAAAGTCTACGATTTTTTAAAGTGATTTAATAATAGAAAAGTATGTAATCATGGTTATCATTTTAATTGCATTGACCCACAGAATAAAGAAAACAGGTCTATTTTACCGTAAAGTGTACAGCATGAAAACGAAACCTTCCAAAATTTGCAAAATAGAGGTTTTCTTATTAATTTCCTCACACAAATAGTATTTTTTTGGTTGCGATATACATTTTATGGTAAAATGAATGAATGATGTCATTACAAAGGAAAACTGGTCGCACAAAAAACAAGCCCTCATTCTAGTCTGTGGATGAAAATATAAAAGAGTTATTATTTTTAGAAGGCGAGGAGGAAAAAGCGAAAACGTAAAGATAAAATTTTTCAGCCCAAATGGGCCGAGTCCTTAAGGAGTTAAGGGCCATTGCAAATTAGAGATGAGGCCTCTACAGCAAAAAAAAAATAAATGCAATACAAAAGTTAAACAATGCCCCAAAATAGTGCTGCACGAGTATGGCAGCTTTTCCTGAAATGTTACCTCGGATCTGCTTTTAGTTTAATAGAGACTTTATTAACCCCTTAAGGACACATGACGTACTGGAACGTCATGTGTCCACTCCCGATCTATAACGCGGGGCCACGGCGTGGCCCCGCGTCATAGCGGGTCGGGCCCGGCCTCTAACAACGGCCGGGACCCGTGGCTAATAGCGCGCGGCATTGATCGCTGTGCCGCGCGCTATTAACCCTTTAGACGCGGCGTTCAAAGTTGAACGCCGCGTCTAAAGTGAAACCGAAAGCATGCCGGCTAGCTCAGTGGGCTGTTCGGGATAGCCGCGGTGAAATCGCGGCATCCCGAACAGCTGACAGGACAGCGGGAGGGCCCCTACCTGCCTCCTCGCTGTCCGATCGCCGAATGACTGCTCAGTGCCTGAGATCCAGGCATGAGCAATCATGCGGCAGAATCATCGATCACTGGTTTCTTATGAGAAACCAGTGATCAATGTAAAAGATCAGTGTGTGCAGTGTTATAGGTCCCTATGGGACCTATAACACTGCAAAAAAAAAGTGCAAAAAAAAAGTGAATAAACATCATTTAACCCCTTCCCTATTAAAAGTTTGAATCACCCCCCTTTTCCCATAAAAGAAAAAACACAGTGTAAATAAAAATAAAAATAAACATAAATGGTATCGCCGCGTGCGGAAATGTCCGAATTATAAAAATATATCGTTAATTAAACCGCACGGTCAATGGCGTGCGCGCAAAAAAATTCCAAAGTCCAAAATAGTGCATTTTTGGTCACTTTTTATATCATGAAAAAATGAATAAAAAGCGATCAATAAGTCCTATCAATGCAAAAATGGTACCGTTAAAAACTTCAGATCACGGCGCAAAAAATGAGCCCTCATACCGCCCCATACACGGAAAAATAAAAAAGTTATAGGGGTCAGAAGATGACAATTTTAAACGTATAAATTTTTCTGCATGAAGTTATGATTTTTTCCAGAAGTGCGACAAATTCAAACCTGTATAAGTAGGGTATCATTTTAATTGTATGGACCTACAGAATAAAGATAAGGGGTCATTTTTACCGAAAAATGTACTACGTAGAAACGGAAGCCCCCAAAAGTTACAAAATGGCGTTTTTTTTTTCAATTTTGTCTCACAATGATTTTTTTTCCCGTTTCACCGTAGATTTTTGGGCACAATGACTGACGTCATTACAAAGTAGAATTGGTGGTGCAAAAAATAAGCCATCATATGGATTTTTAGGTGCAAAATTGAAAGAGTTATGATTTTTTAAAGGCAAGGAGCAAAAAACGAAAATGCAAAAACGGAAAAAACCCCGGTCCTTAAGGGGTTAAACTCCTACATACTATCTGAAAAAGGTAAAGCAATAATTTACTAAGACGTGAGTACCTTTGTTTTGGCGTTTGTAATTGTTCCTATAATAAGAAAACTAATAGTAAAGAACTAAAATACATTTTCTGTTCAGAACATTTGTATGATACATGGAGATACAAGCAGAAACAGCGATATTGATTATAATCATGTTATTATAGAATTAATACAATGTGAAAAGAGCGGGTGATATATCAAGGTCCTATCCTCCTTCTATATAGGAGTATGGGAAGGACTGGATGATTATGGGAAAGGAAATTAAGAAATATTGTGAATATGTGATGAATTCTTTATATTAAATGACAATGGGTTAGTAAGCCGTATGGCTTACTAACCCATTGTCATTTAATATAAAGAATTCATCACATATTCACAATATTTCTTGTATAACAATATTGAATTCACAAAGAGCATATGTAGAGGCTTTTTGCAGTATATTCCACTGTGAGTGAGTAACGTAAAAGCAGTCTGCTAAAATGAAGCAACAAACAAAAATACACCTTAATAAGTGAGCAGATTAGAAATACAGAATTACAGAGATTATTAAATAGAGTATAACAGGCTGCGTTCCCAACTTAATGTTTTAAATGGAGGACCCTTCGCTTCGCTTGCTCTCACCTCCATGCTCCATCTTGATTGTAAGCTGAGGCCTGCATGTCAGTCAAGGAGAGGATGGGAAGGTTAGACGAGTGAGGAGGTGTGCCAGATTGTGGCACTTGAACAGCCTGGCCCCGCCTCCTTGAAACTTGGCTGAGAAATGAAAAGGCGATTATTAGGTTTGGCAACTACCAATAACTCCAGGAAAGGTCCAGATTGCTTTTATACCCCAGCAGCTATCCAATGGTGTCTTCAGCTCCACTTTTCTAAATCCAGTCTGTACATTAAAAAAAAATGGTGGTATTGCATCCTGAAGAAAACATAATCAATGCTAAAGCTGTACATTATGAGCTGGGGAAAGAGCCAGGGCTCTATTGGCACATAGAATGAATATAATAAAATGCTAAGGGTAAAGTACTGCAAAGTACATACTTATGAAGGATAATAAAAAAAAGACCTTTGACCCACCCAAACAAGTTGATGAGTTTGTAAACTTTGCTACACTTCATGCTCCTCATCTATACCAAGGAAATGCACCGCTGACTGATACATTCCCGTAATGATTAAATCTCCCGAATATTTCTACCTGTCATCTGGAAGCATTCAATGCCCCAAATAAAAAGAACTGGTTATAATGGAATATAAATACATTTTCTTTTTATGACACACAGATTCTTACACATATATAAGAAGAACATGTGGGGAATTAAAACATATTAATCAATGGGGTATTGGAACTTGTATTGACTGTTATTACAAAACAAGGGGAAATCCCATTTGAAACAACAAAATTTTAGTCCAATTTCTTTAGAGAACAGTTATAGAAAGTTGTTATCCTTATTGTAAACTCAAGGATTACATGTTATCTGTAATCCTTATACCAAGTAAAATGTATTAATCTGAGCATATAAAATTAAATGTAATTTTTTAATATTTTAATGGAAGCTCTATAAAAAAGACATACACGCTTACCCTGCCCCCTCCCTCTCCCCCCCCCTTGTATGATTTAATGCGGACAGCCCGCTCAGACATTCGCTTGTCACAGCAGTGCCGAGCCTCAGTCAGTAATAGGCTGTCACTGCGGAAATAGGGAGAGTGAGGAATGGGGAACCGGATGACATCATACTAGTAGCTGTAGGAGCCCCGGTTGGTGAGGCTTTTTTTTTTTTGTTTTGTTTTATAGCCCTTTCAAGAGACAACAAGCAAGAGGAAAAATTTGCCAATTAATAAATAAATATTATACAGACAGTGGGATCTAAGGCTTCAGCTGCCTTTTTATGTAACTGGATGTCAAAGGGGATACATAGGAGGAAATACTTGATACATTTGTCTTTTTTGTAGAAAAACAAAGAGTCGGATCCATACAATACAATACATATGTGTAGTGCTGATATCCGAGCCATTCCTATGTCCGTTAATTATTAATATTTTTTGGTATATTATTATGTATACTTTTGATACAATTATTTTAAAAAATATTTGGACCAGGAGGTGTTCAGATATCCCCTCTACACTGAGTTTTTCTCCTATAGTTCGCATATATTTTTCTTCAACCTATCCTTATGTGACTCTTTAGTGCTTTTGTCCAAAAAATCTTTTAAGTTTTGTTCTAGACTGATTAGATTTAATAAACATTGGTATTCTATTATGTGTGTATTCTGTGGTAGATAATCATGAGTATGGAAGGGGTTAATATACCAGGTCTGGTGTGATTGCTCCACCTTTAATTATCCATGTCTTCCTTTCCATTGTTGTTCCATTTCGTTTTTCTACTTCTACGCTGGTGCCGTCCAGCACCTGGATCCGTGCTCCACCTGTCCAGGGCGGGGTGAGCTGGACTTACTTTCGTAATTTGGCTTTTTTGGTTATGCTAAAACCCCTATAACAGATTTTGTTTTGATATTCCATCAGTAAGGTAACTTTTTCCAGAATTTACATCTGATATTGTATTTACCATATAGAATGGGACCTATCAGGGATATGCTCTGTCACAATTTATTTTAGGTTTAACTGTGGTACCCCTGGCTGAAATGAATGAAATGTTCCCTTAAAATTAAAGGAAATAATACATTATCTGCATAAACTGAATGACATCGGCACAGACTTTAATAAATTCCCCCATGTTTCTACAATTTCCCTTTAAATTCAGTGGATGTAAAAAGTTAGACTGTTGTAAGAGAATTTCCCTTCATATGGTCTAAAACAGGCCTTGTGAATCTGTGAATAACTGTGACAGCTTCATTATCTAAACTAATTAAAGTAAACAGTGAAAATGAGATATTTTCTATAAAACCAGAATAGGACAGAATACAGAAGGCAGCATTCGCTTAAATAACCAGAATCCAGATATTTAAAAAGAGTATGCTACCTAATATCCTAAATAGTATGAAATCTACGGCATGAGAATATCCTAATTGAGTTCTATTCAGTTCTACAAATAAAGAAATATGATTCATTTTCTTATTTTATGTGGACACAGAAAAGGCTCCATGTATTCAGTAATGTACTAAAACCATTGTTGTTAGAGAGCTTGAGAGTCCGGGATATTAAAGTAGGTCATGGAACAACAAAGACTAAATTCTTAAATATTTGGTGCATGTGAAATTGGACTAACAATGGTTAAATATGTTATATGCCCATGTAGGGGTCTAATAAATGTGAAAACTTTAAAGTGTACCTGTCAGAAAAAATAATGCCTACATATATGTTACTCACTAGGTCATGCAGATGCTTTACATGTCTTTTTTAATGTATCTACCTTCTATATTTTGCTCACAAGTTCCTGTTCTGCTGCTCATTCATTCTGATATCCACTGCTCAGAAAGTGGCAGGTCTGAGGCAAGCACTGAGCCCACCCTCACTCACCATGCATTCACTTCCTCCCTGAGCCTGCTCTGCTGTGCTGGGTCTCTTCATCCAATCACTGCAGGCTGCTCTGTAACCCCCTCCTCTCTGTTTTTATGCTGCAGTTTGATAGGACAGGAGTAAACACTTTGTCCCAGCTTGTGTTTTAGCTGGGACAAAGATGCTGCTGCAGCCAGACAGAATAATGTTCTGGATGATATGGAAACCCATAGTGGTCTTTTTTCTAAGCAAATTCTATAAAAAGGAGATACAATTTTTAGGGAGTATATTGGAAAGGTTAAGGTTTTGCCAAGATGCACACAACATATAAAATTAGTTAATTCTGACAGTGCCCTTTTAAACTTACAAACAAAAAACCCTTTTAGATACCTGAAGTTAAAGTACTCTATGTAGTTGGTAACCATTAAAAAATAATGATGTTTATTTGAATATGTTGGAATTCATGCATAATACTAGAGCGGCAAAGCCTTAATTTGAACATGAAAATTGACACTACTGGAATTTAAAAATAAATAGGAATTTATAAAATACTGGAAACCTGACTGCCCTCCCATGGCTTTTATTTAATCAATACCTATATATCAGACTTTTATTATCAATGAAATTCCATTTACTATGGCAATGTATTTTCAACGGCAAAAGAAACTACAGCAGTCACATTAAATCAATAAAGAAGCATGACTGATATTATTTACAGCTTCACTGTGTCAACCATTTATTGTCAATTTTCAAAATGGAAACTTATAATAACCATAATGGATCAGATAGGAAAGACGTTAAAAATTAATCAAAGCAATATCTAAAAAATACATAGAACCTAATAAGCATAATAATCATAATAAAATGCATAAATAGAATTGAACAAATAAAACATGTCTCAGTTCACTAGTTTTAAATACCAATTAAACCAAGAGGGAGAAATGAAATAATTCAACGAAATGTTGGTGGAAGTTTGGAAAAATAGGAGCAATGGGAAAATGTTTAGCAATGTCCAACTATTACTTGATTTTGACAGGAACTGCTTAGAGTGGTAACACTGATACATTACGTGGAAGATAGCTGTATCCAAACTATATTAATATTTTCATAAAAGCTATGGACTGTATTATAAAACATTGGAATGATCTAAATCTTCGCAGATCACAACAGCTGCCCAACAAATGAAACAATACATGCAACACGAAGCATCCACAATAAAGTACAAATGGCTCGGATATGGGATTAAAATGGTTTATGGCTTATGGTTTAAATTTTTTTGGAGGTTAACACATTTTCGAATGGTAGCCATACATACACATTGGAATTAAAGTATCAGCTTCACCTGCTAATTATTAAATTGTATTCACTGTTCAATGTATAGCATTAAAAAGGGAGATCGGTGCTCCACTGATACAGCCTGGCTCACCCAGACTGCATCACTGCAGCATCGATCCTGCGGCCAAAGGAAGACAAGGGGACCCTCTGCCTCTGATCACATCGCAGGGGTCCGATGAGCTCCACTGAGCTACCGGCAACTATTAATTTCATTTTAGACCCTATGATCTTCGTTGATCACAACATCTAAAGGGTTAATGACGGCAGCAGTGGGATCGCTGCTGCTCGTCATTAATGTAGAGGTCCCGGTCACTGTTAGTAGCCTCACCTCCTATGAAGTGAGCGCTCAATTCATAGTCACTTAATGCTCCAGGATGTACATTTTCGGGTGTGCTATGTTCTAGATGGCAAGGGGTGTACATTTACGCCCTGACTCATCTACAGCTTAAAGGGAAACAATTTTTTTTCATATTTACTGGCTCCAGAAAGTTCAACAGATTTGTAAATGACTTCTATTAAAGGATCTTAATCCTTCCAGTAGTTATCAGCTGCTGCATACTACAGAGGAAGTTGAGTTGTTGTTTTCTGCCTGACCACAGTGCTCTCTGCTAACTTTTCTGTCCATGTCAGGAACTGTCCAGAGTAGGAGAAAACCCTATTGCAAACCTCTCCTGCTCTGGACAATTTCTGACAGACAGAGGTGTCAGCAGAGAGCACTGTGGCCAGATAGAAAAGAATACCTCAGCCTTCTCTGGTATACAGCAGCTGATAAGTACTGGAAGGATTAAGATTTTTTTAAAAGTAAATTACAAATCTGTTTAACTTTTTGGCACCAGTTTATTTGAAAAAATGTGTTTCCATCGAAGTACCCCTTTAATGATTGTGGGGGTCTTAGGTTGTTGCTCTAGAGCAGTGTTTCCCAACCAGGCTGCCTTCACTTAATGCAAAACCAAAACTCCCAGTGCGTTCTTGGTTGTGGTTTTGCAACAGCTAATGGCACCCTGGTTAGAATATACTGCTCTAGAAGATTAGAGAAGTCCCTTTACCTCTCAGCTTTGTCATACTATCAGACCCACTAGAAATAACCCTGACTTTAATAGTAAGTCCAGTCGGAACCAGAGAAAGGGGTATTGTATTAATAGCAGCTAACATTGCTCCTCCGCAAGGAGCCACCCTGGACAATGGACCTCTAGTATCCAGCATTAAATATCACCTGGTATAAAGTGAAATTCTTTTAGGGTGCACTCATACCCTGATAATTTTCTGTGGGTTTCCCACTGCAGGAAATCAGCTGCAAGTTACGCTACCATTCGTTTGAACAGGTCTCGTGGCAGTTTGCAAATCTGACACCATTGCTGACTGTCAGCAGAACCATATCAATTAATAGAAGTCTGACTCACTGTGGATTTCCCTCAGCAGAAAACCCTCTGCTAGTTACTAGCATGTGAATTTACCTTCAGGGTTCGTTCACACGGGAGCGCATACACAGCGTATTTGACGCCACGGATGCGCTGCCGTCACACACACATAGTTAGTACTCTGGTGATTTTTTTTTGTTATCAACTGGTGCCAGAAAGTTATACAGATTTGTAAATTACTTCTATGTAAAAATCTTAATCCTTCCAGTACTTATGAGCTGCTGTATGCTCCAAAGAAAGTTATTTTCTTTTTGAATTTCTTTTCTGTCTGACCACAGTGCTTTCTGCTGACACCTAGGTTCATGTCAGGAACTTTCCTGAGCAGGAACAAATTCCCATAGCAAACCTATCCAGCTCTGGACAGTTCCTGACATGGACAGAGGTGTCAGCAGAGAGCACTGTGATCAGACAGAAAAGAAATTAAAAAAGAACTTCCTCTGTAGCATACAGCAGCTCGTAAGTACTGGAAGGATTAAGATTTTTAAATAGAAGTAATTTACAAATCTGTTTCACTTTCTTATGCCAGTTGATAGGGGTTAAGGATAGGGGATAAGTTTCAGATCGCGGGGGGTCCGACCGATGGGGCCCCCCCGCGATCCCCTGTATGGGCCCCTGGCAGCCCAAGGGAAGGGGGCGTGTTGACCACCACACAAAGCGGAGGCTGACACGCCCCCTCAATGCAACTCTATGGCAGAGCCAGAGCGCTGCTTTCGGCAATCTCCGGCTCTGCCATAGCGCTGTATTGAGGGGGTGTGTCAGCCACCGCTTCGTACGGTGATCAACATGCCTCCTTCCCAAGGGTTGCCCGGGTCCTGTACAGGAGATCTCGGGGGGCCCCAGCAGTCGGACCCCCTGCGATCTGAAATTTAGTTTTTCAGGACTGGACTACTACTTTAAGGCGGGAAATCCGCAGTCACAAGCAGACACCCAGAGCTACGGTAGCAGCATTGTTAGGGAGCTCGCTTTGCCTTAACTCTGTGTGTGCCAGCAGTGCCTCTATGACGTCAAATACACTTCGGATTTGCTCCAGTGTGAACGTACCCTGACTCTGTATCTGATGATAGAGAAAGGCCGGTAATCTAGCACTTGTTTCCAGCACAGAAATGTAACAGAATTGTTAGTTGTACATGATCAGAAGCAGAGGATTATTAGTTTTGATTCAACAAATATCCAGTTCTTTTCTGTCTAGTGCGCCAACAATAGCTTGTATGTTATTAATACCTTTTCAGTCACTACTTACTTCAATGTTTATTTTTTTTTATAAAAAGGTTGCAAAGGTGTACATAGTATTTAACCCCTTAATAATGCAGCAATTTTGTGTTCTCATTTTTTTCCTCCTCTTGTTTTCAAATCATATCTCTTTCAATTTTCCATCTACAGAGCCATATGATGTCTTGTTGTTTGCGGGACCAATTGTACTTTGTAATGACATTACTCATTTACCACTAAATGTTCGGCAAAGCCAAAAATATAGATGAAATTGAAAAAAACTATTTAATGTCTATGCACTTTAATTTTTTCTGTATATGGGGCTGCATGAGGACTCATTTTTGGCCTTTTTATCGGTACCATTTTTTGTTTGATGGGATTTTTTTATCGCATTTTTTTTATTGCTTTTTTTTGTGACCAACAATCTGAGATTCAGCTATTTGCCATTTTTTTTAACATCTACACAATTTACCATGCACTTTAATTAACATTATATTTAAAACCTTTAGGACCACAGGTTTTTTCATTTTTGCACTTTCATATTTTCGACCTTACCTTTTAAAAATCAGAATGCTTTCAGTTTGGCACCTACAGACCCATATGAGGGCTTGTTTTTTGCGCCACCTATTGTACTTTGTAATGACATCAATCATTTCACCACCAAATTTACGTCAAAACCAGAAAAATATATATGTGGGGCAAAATTGAAAAAATAAATAAATAAACGCAATTTTGTTTTGAGGGCTTCCGATTCTACACAGTTCACTTTTCGGTAAAAATTACACCATATGTTTATTCTGTAGGTCCATATGGTTACAAGGATGCCCAAGTTATACAGGTTTTATTTTATTTTACTACTAAAATTGTTTAAAATTGTCATCTTCTGACCCCTATCACTTTTTTTTTTTTTTCCTCATACTGGGCGGTATCTGGGCTAATTTTTTAAGCCGTGGTCTGAAGTTTTTATCAGTACAATTTTTGTTTTGATGGGACTTTTTGATTGCTTTTTATAAATGTTTTTAGGGTATACAAAGTGACAAAAAATACGCCTGTGGGAGGTGGTGTTGCAAGCATTCAGGCTCCTGAAGCAGACACTGTTGAGGAACCTGAGGAGGACATCAGTGAGGAGCAGACAAAACTCGATGATGATGAAGAAGCCGATCGCACATGGGAGCTGGGTGCAGAAGGGGCTTCATCATCATCAGGAGAAGAAGGTTACAGGTTGCCCGTGAGGCAGCAGCTGAGCCAGCAAGGAGGTAGCATGGTTGGCAGTCGGCATGGTGGCAGAAGTGGAAAGCCTGGAGCCAAACGTGCCTGGGGTAGACCACCTGCTTCGCGGGTTCCTACCTTCCCGGGAGGTAGTGAAACAGGGGTTCCTGGAGTCGGCGGCAGTAGCAGTCAATTAGTGCGGACTGCTGGTGGGAAAATCAGCTACTCGGCGATGTGGCAGTTTTTCATCTAGCATCCGGAGGAGGTTAACCTGGCCATATGCAAGATGTGTTGGCAATAGGTGAAATGTGGCCAGGGTCCCAATGTTGGCACCACAGCCCTGCGTCAACATATGCAGCATCACCCTAAAGCAGCCTGGGAGAACCGTGGCTCCAATGTGGTGGTCCAGCCTGCTGCATCACCTAGTGGCACGCCGCTCCCTGTTTCAGCCAGGGAAACAGGGAGCGGTGTGTCATACCCATCCTCTGTTGCTCCAGATGCTCCTGTTCCTCCTACTTCAAGTCAGTCATTCCGCCAGCAATCCATCGGCGAAGCCATGTCCAAGAGACAACAGTATGCGCCCACTCATCCAACAGTGCAGAAGCTGAATGTGCTCCTGTCCAAGTTGCTGGTGCTGCAGTCCCTCCTTTTTCAAGTGGTGGACTCTGCACCTTTCAGACAACTGATGGCTTGTGCCGAGCCGAGGTGAAGAGTGCCAAGCCGTAATTTCTTTGCGAAGAAAGCAGTACCAGCCCTGCACAATTTTGTGGAAGAGAATGTGGGCCAGTCCTTAAGCCTGTCCGTATCTACCAAAGTGCACGGCAGCGCTGGCGTGTGGAGCTGTAACTACAGTCAGAGACAATACATGTCCTTTACAGCCCACTGGGTGAATGTGGCTTATGTCGCTTCTGGCTGCACGCTCTCAGGCCATTGGTCCTGTGATATTATGCGACTCCGCCTCCTTATCCTCCACCGTGTCCTCAGCCTTCACTGCACGGACAAGTGTCAGTGCCCCTCCAGCATACCATGTGTGCAGGACACAGCGTTGTCACGCTGTTCTTCACATGGTTTGCCTTGGCGAACTGAGTCACACAGGTGAGGAACTACTAAAAGTAATTTATGAGGAAATCGAATCATGGCTTACTCCACGAAAACTGGAAATGGGAACCATGGCGCCTGACAATGGGAAGAACATCTTGTTTGCGCTGCTACAAGGAAGCCTGAGCCATGCGCCCTGTATGGCACATGTGTTCAATCTGGTTGTCAAGCGGTTCCTTAAGTGTTCCCACCATCTACAAGACATCCTAACAATGGGAAGGAAACTTTGCATGCACTTCAACCACTCATACACAGCAAAGTACACCCTCCTTGAGCTGCAGCGTCAGAACTGTATCCCCCTACATAGTCTGATAGTCTGATAGTCTGACGTTTCCACACATTGGAATTTCACCCTCCATATGTTGGACCGACTATACGAACAGAGAAAAGTCATCACTGATTTCTTGATGTTCCAAGCGGATAGGGGGACTCCCCTGTGTAACTTCAATGTTAACAAGTGGCAGCTCATTCGTGACACCTGCTGTTTGCTCAGACCTTTTGAGGAAGCCACTTGACTGGTCAGGGCACTGTATACGTGGCACCTACATCTCATGGCCACAAGAGCCCTGTGGGGGCTGAACCGGAGGAGGAGGGTAGAGGCACAGTGGAGCACAGTTTAGGTTTCGCGAGATGGGCTGTTTTTCTAGTCATCTGACAGAAGAAGAGGAGCAGGAGCAGCTAGAGGGTTATGAGGAAGGCGAGACAGAGGACCCAGACACAAGTGGGATTATGCAGTGGAGATGGAGGCAGGGAGTCCCTCCGAGTCACTTGCACAAATGGCATGATGCATGCTTATTTACTTGCACAGTAACCGGTAGGGACAGCGGGATGACTTCTGGCTCTCCACCTTAATGGACCCTCATTACCGGCACAAAATGGGGGCATTTTTTACACCCACTGAGAGGGAGGACAAACTGACCTACTACAGAGACATCCTATGTAGTCAGTTGGCCAATGCCTATCTGCGCCATCGTCCATCCTCTCGCAAGTCTGAATCGGGGGGGCCTTCTGTGCTCACCTTCAACTGCCATGGCTGCTGGGGAGGGGTGGGGTTGCAGGAGCAGTGCCTGAGTCTACAGTCACTGATTAGTAGCTTTCTTCACCCGCATAGGGAAGCAACTCATCAGCAGGAGGTAGACCTGGAGCAGGACCTGAACCAGCAGGTGGTGCCATACCTTGACATGCCCATGCCAATACACCTTGAGGATCTACTGGACATTTGGGTAGCCAAACTTGATTTGTGGCAGCATCTAGAAGCGTTTACACTGGAAAAGATGTTCTGCCCGGCCAGTAGTGTGCCATCAGAGTAGGTGTTTAGTGCAGTGGGGGCCATAGTAAACCCAAGGAGAACTCGTCTGTCCACAAAAAATATGGAGAGACTGACCTTTGTGAAGATGAATCAGCCATGGATCAGCCAGGATTTCCACCCACCAATGCCTGATGCATCAGAGCCTGACCATGGTGCCACACCAACACTTCACAAATATGGATAGTGCAAAACATATTTACGGTGCTGCTTCCCAGTTACAGGCATTCCTCGCCATCGGTCCACAGTAACTATTGAGGATTTGCATTAGCCAAAAATTTTTGGGGAATCAAACAAAAGGAAAGGTGTGCAAAAAACACCATGTGCCACCTACACCACCAAGTGTTGATGCAATGCAAAGACCTCTAAAAGGTGGAAGGGAACAACGTATGGTCCATTGTAACCAGTGGGGGGGTAAAAACTTCCCCTGTAATGCCCTACCCTGCCCTACTACAATGGACAATACGTTGTTCCCTTCCACCTTTTCGAGGAAAGGGTTACCTGTCTTAAAAAGGCGGCCTCACAATCCCTATTTCCACCTAATATAAACTCTGGGAAATGACAGTGTTTGTAGGTGGAAATAGGGAGAGCTTCCTCTGTGGGGCTGCCCTTATTAGTAACATTTGCCAAGAAGGGAATTAATAATGCAAGACTGGGGCCTCACAGGGAAAGTGTTTACCCCCACCGGTGACAATGGACAATACGTTGTTCCCTTCCACCTTTTAGAGGTCTTTGCATGACATCAGTACTTGATGGTGTAGGTGGCACATGATGTTTTTTGCACACCTTTCCTTTGGTTTGATTTAAATAAAAAATTTGGGGGCCATATATTTTATACTAAGTATATTAATAAAAGCTAAATTTTACGTAATGCATATACTCAATGCTTACTTGTGCACACTAGCATTTTTACAAAAGACACAATTTTCTTCTGTCTACCTGCCTCAGCTACTATTCCGATACTGCCACCCTCCTGATGCCACACATCTGATGCCAAGTTCTCCTTTTTTCACCCACCTTCATCACAGGTTTTTGGTATGGCCACCCACTGCACCACTCTGTCATCGGGTCACTATCAGGACTCCTGATGCTGCTGATACCACCTCCAGGCTGTCTCATTCTGCCACCATATCTTCTCCTTATGCTGATGCCAGCTCCAAGCTGTCTCATACTGCTACCATATTTTCTCCTCATGCTACTGCCACCTCTACGCTGTGTCATTCAGTCACTATATGGTCTCCTCATGCTGTCACCACCTCCACGCTGTGTCATTCATTCACTATATGTTCTTCTCATGCTGCTGCCACCTCAACACTGTGTCATTCAGCCACTATATGTTCTCCTCATGCTGCCACCACCTCCACACTGTGTCTTTCAGCCACTATATGTTCTCCTCATGCTGCCGCAAACTCCAGGCTGTGTCATTCAGCCACTATATTGTCTCCTCATGCTGCCGCCACCTCCATGCTGTTTCATTCAGCCACTATATGTTCTCCTCATTCTGCCGGGTGGAGGCATGGGCTGGAACAGGTGGTAGCTTGTCTCACGGCGGACCGCCAGCTTGATGCTCACCAGAATGTAAATGTAAATAAATTCTAATTAAATTAAATTAAAATTACATAAAAAAATCTATTCTTTTTAATTGTGATGCCATATGGTCTCCCTGCTGCCATATCCAGAAGCTCTGCGGCAGTGATTCTAATAGCGATGCCTATAATCTGCATGTCATACTGAATAACAGTATTATTGCACCAACAAAGCATACTCCCTATGCATGTTAGGAAAAGGCAAAGTGTTCTACACCCCTATTGAGGCTCTCATTAAGCCAAAAATTGCCTTTTTTAATAGCAATTCGCCTCAAATAAATTTGGAATGAAACAAATATTTTGGGAAAATTCAGCGAATCGGCCAAATCAAATTTTTCTAAATTTTGTTCATCTCTAGTTTGTACTAACAAGACTATTGTTTCTGTCACTTGTACTTTTGTTCTTCGACATTTATTCATTTTACTTAAAATCAGCAACAATTTAGCCACTTGACTTTAGGACTAATGCCATGACTTAACTACAAACTTGCTTTACTCGCAAAACAATGTCGAAATAGATTTACAGTGAACAGATGAGTCATGCCTGACAGTCTGGTTACTATGGATACAATGTATCACCATCCACCAGTATTTCTAATCCGGTTGTCAGGCAGTACATACTCGGTATTTAACCTATGTAGCTCAGATTACCCTTCATTGTTAATAGGGGACAGATAACACAGTTTTATGATTAACGGTGGTCCCAGTCATCAGACCCCTGACTAAGAGGTTTTAAAATGAATCTGTTGGCTCTTTATCATGCTCAGAACTGCAAACATAAGCAAAGAGCTGGTAGGGAGATACAACAAAATATACTTTTCCCTTAGCTGATGGCTGCTTGTAACATTATAAAAATCTTGTTTTTTTTCTGCCCGAGTCATAGAGGCTAGGGTAAGCTACAGCACCCTTCCCTGCTTCCAGAACTAAGCATTATTTATCAATCATGCAGAGCATGGAGGGTGGGGGAGGGAGAAGGCATGCATGCTGCAGCTAAGTTTCACCTCTATGACTTCTGCTCATGTCTTCAGCTTTTAGCATAATATAGTGCTTTCAAATAAAATTTAGACATTATCTATAAATAAACCATATATTTCTCTATTGGGAGAACCAATTTTATTCATAACTTTTTTCTGCCTTATTATTTATATTGTGTGTAGATATAAAACATATATTGTCCCCACTGTTCACTGACTATTGTGTATTTGTTTTTCTGTTTTAGATCAATTCAACAGTGGCTGGCTAGAGTGCAGTCTCTTCTTTACTGCAATGAAAATGGCTTCTGGGGCACATTCTTGGAAAGTCAACGTAGTTGTGTTTGCCATGGAGGCAGTATGCTTTGCCAGCGACCCATTCCATGCATAATAGGAGGCAACCAAAGCTGTGCAATGTGCAGTATGGCTAACATCTCTCTATGTGGCTCATGTAATAAAGGGTACAAATTATACCGTGGTCGGTGTGAGGCACAGAATGTAGATTCAGAGCGAAGTGAGCAGTTCATAAGTCTGGAAACAGAGTTGGACTTCCAAGATCAGGAGCTCCGTTACCTACTGCAGAAGATGGACTCCCGTCTTCATGTGCACACAACATTCATTAGTAATGAGATTCGATTAGACACCTATTTTGATCCACGCTGGAGAAAAAGAATGTCACTCACCCTAAAAAGCAACAAAAACAGAGTTGAGTTCCTTCACATGGTCATTGGAATGTCTATGCGTATCTGTCAGGCCAGGAACACTACTCTGGATCCAAGCTTCTTTGTATATGTCAACCCATTTAGTGGCAGCCATTCTGAAGGTTGGAGTATGCCTTTTGGAGAACATGGCTACCCAAGATGGGAGAAGACACGGCTTCAGAACAGTCAGTGTTTTAATTGGACTCTTCTTTTGGGAAACCGCTGGAAGACCTTTTTTGAAACTGTACACATTTATCTTCGAAGTCGTACACGTCTACCTTCACTCCTGCGTAATGAAACAGGTCAAGGACCGGTGGACTTGTCAGATCCTACAAAAAGGCAATTTTATGTGAAGATATCTGAGGTCCAGCTGTATGGCTACAGCTTAAGATTTAACCCAGATCTTTTGGTTAGTGCAGTTCAACAAGTTAACCAGTCTTACTCCCAAGGTGGGCAGTTTTATTCTTCATCCTCTGTAATGTTGCTTATGTTGGACATCCGGGAAAGAATCAACCGGTTAGCCCCGCCAGCTGGACCAGGAAAGCCCCAACTGGACCTCTTTTCTTGTATGCTGAAGCATCGCTTGAAGTTGACCAATAGCGAAATCATACGGGTCAATCATGCACTGGACTTGTACAACACTGAGATTCTGAAGCAACCTGACCATATGACAGTCAAATTATGTTAACCCTCCCATGCCTTCCTCTGAGTCGAATCATTTCTTTTGGAAGTCCAGAGGTGAAAACTCTGAGGGAATTAGATGAACTTTAATTACCTTAGAATCTACCTTATGACCTGACTATGATTATGCTGCAAAATATAAAAATGGAGTATATTTACATACTTCCTTTTATTACATTTTTGGGGGGTGTGATCCATCTTTATCCATCCAGGGTCTTCAGATTATAAATCCTTTACATTATCATTAAGTGCTACATCCTTCGCAAGTATAAAACATCTATATAGAAATACAGATAATAAAAGTTAGGCTTACTTATGTTATATGTTATATCATTAGGTGGTTCAGCCTTTACAATTTTGATATTAGTGCAGCTTTTTAGTCTTGATTTTTTATTAAATCGAATAAGGCATATTCAACATTCAGATACGGGTTTACAAGTGTAAAGATTTTTCAGCTGATATTATATATATAGACATTATATTAGCGCCAATACTTGGATCTCCCAACAGCATTATTTTGAGGATTATTTCTCCCATTTAGGATCCAGTCCTCATACAACTCCAGCTTCTAGTGATGTAAATAAGAGCTACCATTTCCAACTTTTGGCCTCAGGAACATGACAGAGATCTCTGTATGTCTATGTAGGATGTTTGAGGTATACAATAGTATAGAAAGTTCCATAGAACTCAGTGGCTGCCATATTCATGTGCTTACTTTAAAAAGCCCCACCAGGAAACTTTAAAGAAGATATGTCATGGGAAAAAATATATCCCCTATCCAAAGGATACGTTTTAGATTGCGGGGGGTCTGATCGCTGGGACCCCTTGCAATCCCCTTTACGGGGCCCCAGCTCTCCCAAGAAGAAGTGTGTCATGCTCCCCCGAACAAAACTGCGGTCAACATGCCCCCTTCGGCTATCTTCGTTCTCCTATTGAAATTTATGAAGGGAAGTGTCAGCTGCCGCTTCATTCAGGAATTATGACGCGCCACTCCCGGGGAGATCGGGGACTCTATACAGGAGATCGCAGGCAGTGCCAGCAGTCATATCCCCCGCTATCTAAAATTTATCCCCTATCCTTTGGATAGTGGATACATTTTTCCCCATGATACTTCTCCTTTTAAGTGATAAACATTACATCAATTATGAGATTGCCTTTACATTTACTTAATTGATTCCATTGCCAAACATGATTTTCTAAAGTCTTAGTATACATGTCTTCATAATAACTTACATTGTAACAAACTGAGCACAGGACAATATTTTATGTTATAATAGCTGCACTAATATCCCACGGCCAGAATCTCATTAATGAAATGACAGTTCCTAAATATTATTTTTATTATGTTCAGCCATGCTGTGGCTGATTTGTTCAGTAAATGTACAGAACAGGGCTATTTTAATAGAACCTAATAAATCATATTGCAGAATATAATCTATAGAAGTATAGTTTGTGAAGATTATTTATTTTAGACATCAACATGTCCTCAACTTGATGACTAAATCTATTTTATAGTGATTATATTTTACTTCTAGCCCAAGACTTGTTTTAAAGTCCATAGTATAGTAGTTCATTGAAGACCCTTCCCACATATGGTCCACACAGCATTGTCTGAATCTGTCCAAATTCATAAAATATTCCTTATTGTAACATTAATTCTGTGTGAGGTTAAATGTTTATCTGTACTGCTTAGCCATATCACTCCCTAGTGATACCTTATCTGCCTAACTAGGTCAATGACCCCTGACATTAGACCCAATAAAGCCAGTAAGGTATTATGGTTTCTGATGACTAGGGAAGATGATGTTCAATGTTTCGGGACCAACATGATTGTTCTGGGATGTTTTTGCATTTCATGATCATAATGTAGTCCTTTTTGAAGCCAATTACATGGATTTTGACAAATGATAGTAAACCAGATACACCAGCATCTGTGAAGTTATCTAAAGCAACCAATGTGGAGATCATTTTAAAGTGGGTGGAAGTATGTAGCCATACTCTGTGTTAGCATGCTCATTTTCAGGCAGTGCCAAATATGTGTACTGATGTTCTAAAAAAAAAAAAAAAAAAAGAGAGAGAGAGGCACAGTACCAAAATATTATAGACGTTTACAAAATGCACAATCCTTTTCGCTACATAAGTGTTATGCATTATGTGTCTTTGCTGTCCTTTTTTTATCTAGATGAATTCAGCTTAAGGACATTTGAAATCCAACAAGCAGTCCTCCAATCGATCCCCATGGCAGTTACCCATCAGTTTGGTCCACTGACAAAGCCTCGAACAAGTCTACCAATCCCATAAACGTATTCATGAAGTGGGTTCACCCATACCAGAGTCAGACAATCACTGCCCTAGGAGGGGGAAGTCATGAGAGAAGCACACCGCTGTGTTAAGAACGCAGCAAGTAGGACTGGGGAGAGATGCTTCAGAAATTTAGTGACCTCCTGCATGAGCCTTGAAAATACCAGCAGTAAAGGGAGTAAACTGCCATAGAAACAAACATTTACCCCCCTACAAGGGAGAGAATCTTTCTTTTCTGTATATTAAACTTGTGAAATGTAAAATATAAAATGATAATAATGATGAGAATTATAAACCAAAAAGGAGGATGACAAGCTACTAATTCTGAAAATGCCAGCATGTTCCTCCTTAACTATATAAAATATTGACACGCCAAGCTAAGACCTGACTGCATGGGATACTGAATGGTGTGGTGGGTGGAAGATGTGATTTGGAATATGATGGTGGATACACAAGCACATACATGCTCTACAATGATAGAGTATAATGTCGAGTGAAACAGGAAATGTGTACAACGAAATGGAATGATAGAGAAGAATGGTTTGACCATTACATGGAGAGCTTTTTCCACAGTATGCATTATTATTGCTGTAAGTACGTACTGTGTGGCAGGTTAATGTACCCATTGACTGTCGTGGCACTCTAATATTCCCATGTCAGATCAGCCTAAAGCTTGAAAGGTTCAGGTAAAAAACTAAATATAGATATATATATATATATATATATATATATATATCTAAATTGGGAAGATTGGTTCCATAATTTTTTCTTACTAATACTTTTTGGAAACTTTTACTCAAGCCAACAATCGGTCTTATTCATATTTCTTTGGCTTAAAATACATTTTTTGAGGGAGTTAAAAATGTCAGCGATGCTGTAAACAATATCGTACATGTTTGCAGGTCAACGGCAATTAATATGACAATGAAGGTTTCCTGAGAACTTAAGATCAACGCAAATCAATGGGAGGTCTGTATTAGACCAGCGTGTTGTCTGATGACTCGGCTTCTGCAGTATACAAGATAAATAATGACATTATGCAATGAAAGATGAGTTCTCACAGTATGTTCATGAAAACTCAAAGCAACAAATGTTATTGTGAAGGACATTAAAAAATGAAAAGAGTAAAGTTAGTAAATTGACATACTGTTTTTTGTTAATGATTGGTTCATTGGAGCGTTGTTTCTTTATATCACAGGGAGACATAACACAGCCATAGATGTAAAGAAGGAATTAAAACAATTGATCTCATAGTGACACAAAGAAAGGAGCAACATCAAAAAAACTAATTTTAATATCTGGTATGATTATATTAAAGCCACATTATCAAAGCCGTCATTAGAAATGTGCTACATACGGCTTTCCAGAAAGGGTTTTTAACAATATTTGATTTTTTTTTTTTTTTACAAAATATGCACAAAACTATTGTTCTTGATATTGTCCTTTTCACCATCATACCCAGGATAGTAACAATAAGCAGCTGTTGCATCCTGGTACTAATGCCTAGAGATGAACGAATCGATGTTGACGAACCCGAATTCCTTATGAATTTCATGAAAAATTCGATTTGCAGCGAATACGAATATCGTCGCGATTCAATCGCGCAAACTGCTTCATTAAACTCCATTTTACAGTGTTCCAGGCTATTGGAGACCTAAGATGGCGGATCCACATGTGAGTACATGGGGTAGGGGATTATGGGAGGGCGGGAAACGGTGGCGGGAATGAAGGTAGGCGGGCTGACCCTGAATCACATGTGAGATGCAGCCTTTCAGTGTTCACTGACCCCTGTGATGTAACAGCCCTATATAATCGACTGCCATCTTCCCTCTGGTCATTTCTTCTATGCACGAGATAGGGAAAGGAAGTGACTGCACGTCTGTGTGCTGATCGCATACAACGGCGTTATACAGCATATATGCAGCGGTGACATCAGCATTAGGGAAAGACACAGGGCACAGTGTTGCTGCAGTTCTGACCGAGAATGAATCTAGCAAAACCTCGCATTCTCCTTACTCCATATAGCAGGCATAGAGGTGCTGCATAGCAGTCACCTGCGTCATAGATCTCACAGCTGTTTTACCTGTATGGAGCATCTAATCTCCTCTTTTTTCAGCCCAATTGAGTTTTTTCTGTTGCTCCACAAATCTGATTCTCACAATTGTGTGACAGATTGCAATTTAGGGTTTAATCCCCGTAAAAAAAAAATTCTGTGGTGCTGCCCAGTTGGGTCCTGCTGCTGTTCAGAAATAAGTCATACTAGTGTGGACTTTAGTGCCTTTTTACAATTTTTTCACCTGTTACTCTGTCTCTGTGCTAAATTCAGTGTTATACCAAACGTTATACACCTGCCGGTGTATGAAAGAAAAATAAAAAGGTTTTCCTGCGTACAAATACGCTTTTTCAGTGGCCTTATCATTGCAAAGGGCCTAAATACAAGCAAGTAGCGTACCATATACTACCTTTTTCTCTGTCTCTGTGCTAAATTCAGTGTTATACCATATGTTATACACCTGCCGGTGTATTAAAGAAAAAAAAAAGTTTTTCCTGCGTACAAATACACTTAACAGTGTCCTTATCATTGCAAAGGGCCTACATACAAGCAAATAGCGTACCATATACCACCTCTTTTTCTGTCTCTGTGCTAAATTCAGTGTTATACCACACGTTATACACCTGCTGGTGTATTAAAGAACGATAAAGTTTTTCCTGCGTACAAATACACTTTTTCAGTGGCCTTATCATTGCAAAGGGCCTACATACAAGCAAATAGCGTACCATGTACTACCTTTATTTCTGTCTCTGTGCTAAATTAAGTGTTATACCACACGTTATACACCTGCCGGTGTATGAAAAAAAAAAAGTTTTTCCTGTGTACAAATACGCTTAACAGTGGCCTTATCATTGCAAAGGGCCTAAATACAAGCAAATAGCTTACCATATACCACCTTTTTTTCTGTCTCTGTGCTAAATTCAGTGTTATACCACACGTTATACACCCGCCGGTGTATTAAATAAAATAAAAAGTTTTTCCTGCGTACAAATACGCGTAACAGTGCGCTCATCATTGCAAAGGGCATACATACAACAAAGTAGTGTACTATTTATTACCTGTATTTCTGTCTCTGTGCTAAATTCAGTGCTATTCCACACATTAGTATACACCTGCTGATGTATTTGGAAAAAAAAAGAAGTGTTTTTTCTGCATAGAAATATGCATACCAGTGCGCTCATCATTGCAAAGGGCATAAATACAAAAAAGGAGTGTACTATTTAGTAACTGTTATTCTGTCTAGGGCCTATATACTTTGAAAGGACAGCCGTAAGTAATCGCCTGCTGCTGTTCTATACCCTCATAAACGCACTAAGTATGTCAGGCAGGGAAGTGCCAGGACGTGCACAGAGAAGGGGCAGAGGCCTACATACGTCAGGCAGAGTTGGCAGCAGACTTGGGGCGAGTGGCAGCAGGAGTCTCAGCAATAGGCCTGAGCTCCCGTTAACACCCAGCGGTCGTGTCGTTGACCCATCTCTCCTCGTCAATTGGTTTGCACACTCATCCCCATCATCACAAGCGACATCTGACAACCCCAGTCAAGAGTCGGTGGGTTCCTCAGACACAACCCTCAGTTGGCATGGCCTGGGAGCAGTCCCTGTAATCCCATTGCCTTTGTCCTATGCTGTTCCCTCTCCCAAAGAAGTATCTCATGCTTTGGGTTCAGCTCCACTCAACACATGATTCGCCACCATAAAGCGGCCTGAGATAACCGTGGCTCCGATGTAGTGGTCCAGCCTGCCGCATCACCCAGTGGCCATCCTCTCCCTCCGTCATCTAGCCAAGGCTCCACCACCTCAGCCGAAGGGAGCATTGTGTCAAACCCTCCTTCTTGCGCTCCTGCTTCTTCCGCTCGTAGTCAGCCATTCCGCCAACAAACGATCGGCGAAGCCATGTCCAAGAGACAACAGTATCTCATCCAACCCACTCATCCAACCGCGCAAAAGTTGAATTTGCTCCTGTCCAAGTTGCTGGTGTTGCAGTCCCTCCCTTTCCAACTGGTGGACTCTGCAGCTTTCAGGGAATTGATGGCTTGTGCCGAGCCGAGGTGGAGAGTCCCAAGCCGTCATTTCTTTGCGAAGAAGGCAGTACCAGCCCTGCATAAGTTTGTACAAGAGAAGGTGGGCCAGTCCTTGAGCCTGTCGGTGTGTTCAAAAGTGCACGGCAGCGCCGACGTGTGGAGCTGTAACTACAGGCAGGGACAATACATGTCTTTTACGGCCCACTGGGTAAATGTTGTTCCTGCACAGCCACAACAGCAACTTGGACAGGTCACACCGCTTCCTCCTCCACGCTCTTGCTCCCAGGCAGTTGGTCCTTTTACAGTGTGTGTCTCCTCCTCCTCCTCCCCCGTGTCCTCGGCCTCCACTGCACGTCCAAATCTCGGTGGCCCTTCATCATACCACGTGTGTAGGGCACAGCGGTGTCAAGCCGTCCTTCACATGGTTTGCCTTGGCGAACGGAGTCACACAGGGGAGGAACTGCTAAAGTTAATTAGGGAAGAAATCCGAGTATGGCTTACTCCACGAAATCTGGAAATGGGAACCATGGTGATCGACAATGGGAAGAACATTGTGGCCGCGCTGCGACAAGGAAGTGTGAACCATTCACCCTGCATGGCACACGTGTTGAATCTGGTTGTCAAGAAGTTCATCAAGTCTTCACCCCATTTGCAAGACGTCCTGACAATGGCAAGGAAACTGTGCATGCACCTCAGCCACTCGTACACCGCCAAGCACACTTTGCTTGAGATGCAGCGTCAGAACGGTATCCCACAACATAGTCTCATTTGTGACTTGCACACATTGGCATTCCACCCTCCATATGTTGGACAGACTATATGAACAAAGAAAAGCCATCACGGATTTTTTGATGATACAAGCAGATAGGAGTACTCCCCTTCAATGTGAATGAGTGGCAGCTCATATGTGACACCTGCAGTTTGCTGAGGCCCTTTGTGGAAGCCACATTTTTTGTTAGTCGCTCGAATTTCGCCATGAACAACGTAATTCCACTCCTACATTTACTCCAAAAAATTATTGAAAACATGGCTGGTCACGGCAATGGAGATGTTGCACCTACATCAGAAGGCTACATGATTCCTGTGTGGGATGAACTGGAGGAGGATGATGAGGGGCAGAGCGGAGCACAGTTTACGGTGGATGAGATGGCCGGTGTTTCTGGTCATTGGACAGGAGAGGAGGAGCAGGAGCAGCCAGAGGAGCTGGAGGGTTATTACGAGGGAGGCGAGACAGAGGACCCAGACACACCGTGGCAGTATGCAGTGGAGATGGAGGCAGGTAGTCCCAGCGAGTCACTGTCACAAACGGCATGCTGAGTTGCTTGTGTAGTGACCCCCAAATTGTCAAAATTCGTCAGCGCGATGACTTCTGGATCTCCACCTTATTAGACCCTCGCTACCGGACCAGAATGGGGGCCTTTTTTACACCCACTGAGAGGGAGGACAAACTGACCTACTTCAGGGAGCTTCTACGTAGTCGGTTGGCCGATCCCTATCGGCCACATGGTCCATCCACTCGCTGGTCTGACTCGGGGGGCCCTCTGCACTCACCTTTCACTGCCACGTCTGCTGGGGAGGGGAGGGGTGGCAGGAGCAGTACCGGCTCAATCAGCACCAGCCTGAGTCTACAGTTGCTGACGAGTAGCTTCCTTCAGCCGCATAGTGAAGCTACTCATCAGCAGCAGGTGGACATGGAGCAGGACCTGAACCAGCAGGTGGTGGCTTACCTTGACATGACCCTGCCAACAACCGTTGAAGATCCGCTGGACTTCTGGGCAGCCAAACTCGATTTATGGCCGCAACTAGCAGAGTTTGCCCTGGAAAAGCTGTCCTGCCCGGCCAGTAGTGCGCCATCAGAGCGTGTGTTTAGTGCGGCCGGGGCCATAGTCACCCCAAGGCGAACTCGTCTGTCCACTAAAAATGTGGAGAGACTGACGTTTGTCAAGATGAATCAGGGATGGATCAGCCAGGATTTCCAGCCACCAATGACAGATGGGTCTGAATAGATTGACCATGCTCTTACAACAACATTTTCTCTATTGTGGTTGGTTATGAAACCCTCTGGGGCAGACCTGGGCAGACCGCTTGCCACATACGGCCCTTTGATTCGCTCTGACCGGCCTGCGCTGATTGGAGAACAACTATGCTGCCTAATCTGGGGGACAACTATGCTCCTAATCTGGGGGACATCTATGCTGCCTAATCTGGGTGACATCTATGCTGCCTAATCTGGATGACATCTATGCTGCCTAATTTGGGGGACAACTATGCTCCTTTTCTGGGGGACAACTATGCTCCTAATCTGGGGGACAACTATGCTCCTAATCTGGGGGACAACTAAACTCCTGATCTGGGGGACATCTATGCTGCCTACTCTGGGGGACAAGTATGCTCCTAATCTGGGGGACATGTATGCTACTTATCTGGGGGACAACTATGCTCCTAATCTGGGGGACATGTATGCTGCCTAATCTGGGTGACATCTATGCTGCCTAATCTGGGGGACATCTATGCTGCCTAATCTGGGTGACATCTATGCTGCCTAATCTGGGGGACAACTATGCTTCTTATCTGGGCGACAACTATGCTCCTAATCTGGGGGACAACTAAAATCCTAATCTGGTGGACATCTATGCTGTCTAATCTGGGGGACAAGTATGCTCCTAATCTGGGGGACATCTATGCTGCCTACTCTGGGGGACATGTATGCTCCTAATGTGGGGGACATCTATGCTGCCTAATCTGGGTGACATCTATGCTGCCTAATCTGGGGGACATCTATGCTGCCTAATCTGGGTGACATCTATGCTGCCTTATCTGGGGGACAACTATGCTCCTAATCTGGGGGACATCTATGCTGCCTAATCTGGGGGACACCTATGCTGCCTAATCTGGGTGACATCTATGCTGCCTAATGGGGGACATCTATGCTGCCTAATCTGGGGGACAAGTATGCTCCTAATCTGGGGGACATCTATGCTGCCTAATCTGGGGGACAAGTATGCTCCTAATCTGGGGGACATCTATGCTGCCTACTCTGGGGGACAAGTATGCTCCTTATCTGGGGGACATCTATGCTGCCTAATCTGGGTGACATCTATGCTGCCTAATCTGGGGGACAACAATGCTCCTAATCTGGGGGACATCTATGCTGCCTAATCTGGGGGACATCTATGCTGCCTAATCTGGGGGACATCTATGCTGCCTAATCTGGGGGACAAGTATGCTCCTAATCTGGGGGACATCTATGCTGCCTACTCTGGGGGACAAGTATGCTCCTAATCTGGGGGTCATCTATGCTGCCTAATCTGGGGGACAACTATGCTCCTTATCTGGGGGACAACTATGCTCCTAATCTGGGGGACATGTATGCTGCCTAATCTGGGGGACATCTATGCTGCCTAATCTGGGGGACATCTATGCTGCCTAATCTGGGGGACAACTATGCTCCTTATCTGGGGGACAACTATGCTCCTAATCTGGGGGACAACTAAGCTCCTAATTTGGTGGACATCTATGCTGCCTAATCTGGGGGACAAGTATGCTCCTAATCTGCGGGACATCTATGCTGCCTACTCTGGGGGACAAGTATGCTCCTAATCTGGGGGACATCTATGCTGCCTAAACTGGGGGACATCTATGCTGCTTAATTTGGGTGACATCTATGCTGCCTAATCAGGGGGACATCTATGCTGCCTAATCTGGGGGACAAGTATGCTCCTAATCTGGGGGACATCTATGCTGCCTACTCTGGGGGACAAGTATGCTCCTAATGTGGGGGACATCTATGCTGCCTAATCTGGTTGACATCTATGCTGCCTAATCTGGAGGACAACTATGCTCCTAATCTGGGGGACATCTATGCTGCCTAATCTGGGGGACATCTATGCTGCCTAATCTGGGTGACATCTATGCTGCCTAATCTGGGGGACAACTATGCTGCCTAATCTGGAGGTAAACTATGCTCCTAATCTGGGGGACATCTATGCTGCCTACTCTGGGGGACATCTATGCTGCCTAATCTGGGTGACATCTATGCTGCCTAATCTGGGGGACAACTATGCTCCTTATCTGGGCGACAACTATGCTCCTAATCTGGGGGACAACTAAGATCCTAATCTGGTGGACATCTATGCTGCCTAATCTGGGGGACAAGTATGCTCCTAATCTGGGGGACATCTATGCTGCCTACTCTGGTGGACATGTATGCTCCTAATGTGGGGGACATCTATGATGCCTAATCTGGGTGACATCTATGCTGCCTAATCTGGGGGACAACTATGCTCCTAATCTGGGGGACATCTATGCTGCCTAATCTGGGGGACATCTATGCTGCTTAATTTGGGTGACATCTATGCTGCCTAATCAGGGGGACATCTATGCTGCCTAATCTGGGGGACAAGTATGCTCCTAATCCGGGGGACATCTATGCTGCCTACTCTGGGGGACAAGTATGCTCCTAATGTGGGGGACATCTATGCTGCCTAATCTGGGTGACATCTATGCTGCCTAATCTGGAGGACAACTATGCTCCTAATCTGGGGGACATCTATGCTGCCTAATGTGGGGGACATCTATGCTGCCTAATCTGGGTGACATCTATGCTGCCTAATCTGGGGGACAACTATGCTCCTTATCTGGGCGACAACTATGCTCCTAATCTGGGGGACAACTAAGATCCTAATCTGGTGGACATCTATGCTGCCTAATCTGGGGGACAAGTATGCTCCTAATCTGGGGGACATCTATGCGGCCTACTCTGGGGGACATGTATGCTCCTAATGTGGGGGACATCTATGCTGCCTAATCTGGGTGACATCTATGCTGCCTAATCTGGGGGACAACTATGCTCCCAATATGGGGAAAACTGATGCTTCTTGCCTTGGGCCTATAATTTTTTTGAAGTTTAGCAGTAGCTAAATACATGCTTAATGCAAATGTCAACATTGATCTTTAAATGTAAGGGGTTATGAAACCCTCTTGGGTACTGCGAATGACTGCTCCAGACTCATTCTTTGTTTTTCACAAACTACTTGCCTCCCTGGTGCCTCAGGCCTTGGGCCTATAATTTTTTTAAAGTTTAGCAGTAGCTAAATACATGCTTAATGCAAATGTAAACATTGATCTTTAAATGTAAGTGGTTATGAAAACCTCTTGGGTACTGCAAATGCATGATCCAGACTCATTCTGTGTCTTTCAGGAACTACTTGCCTCCCTGGTGCCTCTGTCCTTGGGCCTTAAATTTTTGGATGTTTAGCAGTAGCTAAATAAGCTAAATAAGCTTAATGCAAATTTCAACAATGATCGTTAAATTCTCATCGCTCTGCCAGGGCCTTCTCCTACCCCGCCTGGGCCGATCCGAGGACCTCAACTAACCAACTCACTAACTAATCCAATCGCTCATAGCGACGGGAGGTGTGTACAAAGGGCAGGGACTTAATCAATGCCAGTTTATGACCCTCACTTACTGGTAATTCCTCATTTTAAGGTTAAATAATTGCAATCCCAGATCCCTATCACGAACTGGTTTCAGCGTGCAACACGCACCTGTCCTTGAAAGATAGAGACACGCTAATCCGTTCAGTGGAGCGCTAGTGCGGCCCAGGACATCTGAGGCCATAACACACCTGTTATTGCTCGATCTCGCAATTTATCGGGCAAGGTAAGGGGTTATTAAAGCCTCTTGGGTACTGCTGAGGCCTACTCCTGACTGCTCCTGGTGCAATGTATGGGGTAATTGAACACGCTTGGGTAGTGTTATTGTTAAATCTACTGATAATTTTATCAGTCATAAAATTGAATTTTGCAGAATGCTAACCGTTACACAACGGAACGCTTGTTGCGTGTGATTTTTAATGAAAAAAAAAAATACAGACAGGGATTAACTCTGCTTCATCATTTTGGGCGAAAAAATTCCTTTGGTGATCTGATCTTTTGGAGACACACATATTGAATTAGTTTTTGTAAAAAAATTTCAAACATTGTGTGGTTTATTATTTTTGAGAAGAATGTCTTTGGGTGGTCCACTGTCCTGCATTATAGAATCTTGTGAACTGTTGGATATGCGCTTGTTCTTGCACAAAAGTATTTCTTTAAAAAATGTCTAAAATGTTGTTGTTTTTTGGAGGGGATTGTGAAGCCCGGGTGTGTACTGGTGCATCAGCCAACTCCAGGCTGTGTCCTTCAGGCAATATATGAGTTCCTGATGCTGCAGAGGTGGGGCCTGGGTCTGGAAATTTCTAATTTTTGGATAGCGGGTGCTACCTATGTGAAATCTTTGTCAAAAATTTCATATATTGTGTTGTTTTTTTTTGGGGGGGGGGGGGGGGATTGTGAAGCCCTGGTGTGTAGTGTACTAGCGCATCAGCCAACTCCACGCTGTGCCATTCAGCCACTAAATGGTCTCCTCTTGCTGCCAACATGTCCACGCTGTGTCATTCAGCCACTATAAGGTGTCCTCATACTGCCATCACCTCCACACTGTGCCATTCATCCACTATATGGTGTCCTCATGCTGCCAACACCTCCACGCTGTGCCATTCAGCCACTATATGGTGTCCTCATGCTGCCAACACCTCCACGCTGTGCCATTCATCCACTATATGGTGTCCTCGTGCTGCCAATACCTCCACGCTATGTCATTCAGTCACTATATGGTCTCCTGACACTGATGCCACCACCAGGCTCTGTCATTGTGCTGCTGTGCGGCAGTGATTCTAAGAGCGATGCCGGTAATCTGCATGCTATTCTGAATAACAGTATTATTTCACTACCCCAGCACACTCCATATGCGTTTTAGGACACAGCAAAGTGTTCTATACCCCTATAGAGGCTGTATGTAGGCTAGAAATAGCCTTTTTTAATATTGACTCTAATCGAATTTCTGAAAAGTTCGCTCATCTCTACTAATGCCTGAGGTTGCTCACAATAAAGCATTTGTAATTATAATTGGATGATCCTACAGATTTTGTATGGACACCTAGGAGCTTCAAGTTGCTCAATATTGGGTACAAATAGTCCTTATCTTGATAGTAAAAGAAAAAAAAATGATATTTACCAAGTAGAAGTTGACAAAAAATATTTTTTAGTATACAATTTTTCATTGTTGTGAAATACTTTCCATAAACTAGAGATAACATCATATATGAGCACAGTAAAGTTTGTCTACTGTGTACATACTGTACATCAGAGTTAAGGTCTGAGATCTGAGATCATATATATATAATTTTATTTATTTTTCTTGATGAAAGATAGATAAAAGATAGATAGATAGATACCGTAGATAGATAGATATTTATTTTATTTGCTTTGATGACAACTTCGAATACTTTTGGCATCAGCTTCATGAGATAGACACCTAGAATTATTTTCCAATTGTCTTAAAGGGGTACTCCGGTGGAATTTTTTATTTTCAAATCAACTGGTGCCAGGAAGTTAAACAGATTTGTAAATTCAAAACAATGTAGAAAAAACCGCACTCACCCGTGCATCGTGCACTAATATCTTTATTCCATGGAACATCAACGAAGAACACAAGACAGGCAGTCGGCAGGTATGCCAGGTACCTGCCGACTGCCTGTCTTGTGGTCTTCGTTGATGTTCCACGGAATAAAGATATTAGTGCACGATGCACGGGTGAGTGCGGTTTTTTCTACATTGTTTTGATGTTACAAGCGACTTGTGCCTTTCAAACCAGCACCCCGGCATAGCACACCCTCATTGGTCTCTATACCTCCCTGTTGAACGGATGCCATGTCACGCTACCTCACGCTACCTATAACAGTATAGCGGTGCCAGACTGATTTCTTTCTGCTTCTACTTAAGCTAGATTTGTAAATTACTTCTATTTAAAAATTGCAATCCTTCCAGTACTTATCAGCTGCTGTATACTACAGATAAAGTATACTACAGAGAAATTTGAAAAGTTATTTCCAGTCTGACAATAGTGCTCTCTGCTGATACCTCTGTCCATGTCAGGAATTGTCTAAAGCAGGAGAGGTTTTCTATGGGGATTTGCTTCTAATCCGGACAGTTTCTGACACGGACAGGTGTCAGCAGTGAGCACTATTTTCAGACTGAAAAGAACTACTCAATTTTCGATGTAGTATACAGCAGCTAATAAGTACTGGAAGGCTTCAGATTTTGAAATAGAAGTCATTTACAAATCTGTTTAACTTTCTGGCACCAGTGGATTTGAAAACATTTGTTTTCCACTTGTTTCCACCGGAGTACCCCTTTAACCTCCTGAGCGGTAATCCCGAGCGTGACTCGGGGTTAATTTTCCCTGCCAGGATCGGTAACCCCGAGTCACGCTCGGGGTAGAATTGCAGAGTTCCCGGCTGGGCTGCATGATATATCGCAAAAGCAATGCGGCCCCCCGGGAAAACATGCGATTATCTGCTCTGGTCGGCTCCCGTTGCGGGGGCCGGCCAGAGCAGGTAAAGAAAAATACTAAAAGTCAGTGTTTCCCTACCAGGGGGCCTCCAGCTGTTGCAAAACTACAACTCTCAGCATGCCCGAACAGCCAAAGGCTGTCCGGGCATGCTGGGAGTAGTAGTTTCACAACAGCTGGAGGCCCCCTGTTAGAAAAACACTGAGCTAAGTGTAAAAGGAAGAAGTAGTAAAATAAAAAAACCTTTTGCTCACCTAATCCCGGTCCCTGAAGATGTCGTTCCCCTCCGTGCGGTCCGGGGTG